>NW_023458570.1:2673938-2684802 GCF_013731165.1 Rhagoletis pomonella | reverse complement strand
CTTTATTTGAACAGCTAAAACCGATAAATTTCGTAAGATATTTTATAAATAATAATACAAAGTCTACTGAGAAAATCGTCAAAATCTATGCTGTATAAGCTTTATCTCCTATACCACTGATTGTTCAGATACCAGTTTTGGCGATATATCTCCTTTATGTAGGAAACTAAACCCAATAAATTGTGTTACCGGTTTACATACCGATCACAAAGCAGTGAAAATCACTTAGATTGGTGCTAATAAAAGGTATATCTTCCATACCTCTGATTGTTTAGATGCGATTTTTTATATAAGCATTTAACTCCTCTATCGATGTATGCAGATGTATTCAAAAGCAGTAATCTGTCAAAGTAAAATTTGCAGATGTTCATGAAAGGTATGAAGCCGTCGGCATAGCCGAAGACAGCGCTGCTTTACTTGTTTCTATATTTTTTTTGCGATGTTGCTTTGACCTGGGCTTGAACCCAGGTGTTGTGGAGTGGAAGCGCGCACTGCTTACTTGACTTAAGAAGCATATTAAAAGACTGTCCAAAATGTTAATTTTGAAACGATTACCTAGTCAATAAAATACTTCTAAAAATGCTTTGGTTTTGTCACCAGGAAAGTGTGTGAATTACAAGATGGCGAGTTTCAGGGACCTGCCAATTTACTATTTAACTTTGAAGGAAAGAAAAGCAGCGGAAACTGAATATTTAAATATTTTAACTTTCCCACGGAATAACTTTTCTCAGAACCATTCCATCCGACTCTGAAGAAATAAAACGTTTGGAAATATAAGTAAATTCATATTATTATCCTTTCCGCACTCTCATGCTTTGTTGGGAGCGTTTTTTTCGTAATGAATTCAACAAAAACTAAGACTCGAAATTGGATGAGGTTGGAAAGCCTTAATTCAATAGTTCGAAGGCTAATAGTTTCTGCTGAGAAGCGTTTCCAATATCAAACAGTATATTATCAAGGTTGAATAGCTCAATATATGACAACAACAGAAATGAAAATCATTCAGACACTATAGGTGACTTTGAAGAAATTGTGGAAATAGCTGATCTCGCCTTATTATAGGTTTTTATCTAAGTTTTAGCGCCGAGCTCTTAAAGGCGGATTGTGCGCTTAATCAATTAATATGAGTTCTAATAAATTTAATAATTGCGCAGTCTTATTGCAAAATATGTTGAAACCAATATTGTTTGTACATCACTATTATATAAGTGATTTGTCTTATTTATTATTACCCTCTGAGGGTATTATATTCGTTTTTGTTTTTAAATACTACATTATAACAAGATCTCATTTTTAAAATAAAAGATTTGTTAAATCGATTTCATGAATTTTATTAAAAAAAAAATTGGCGATTTGGGCGGTGGTTGACAAAATTTGAGATTTTTAGATTTTGTCAAGGCCGCGACGAAAATCAACTTGTGGACGGCTCATGTTTGTAGCGGGGCAAATATGCGAGGTGCGCGCGAGTTTATGAATGGAAGTTTTTGCTTTTATGAATGAATTTCTTGCTCGCTAGAAGCGGGAGTTCGGGGAAAAGTAAACGTGGCGTCTGTATGTTTCTAGTTGTAGTATTTGTATGTACAGTGACGGGCAAAACTGTAACATGGTGTAACACTTTTTACTTCAGCCATCGCTATCTTTCCAAGTTCTAATGACTTTCATACTTTTGTTGTATATTCTTATTGGTACATCCCTACTCCCTCTCTCATAACGATTTGAAGTCAATACAACAACAATAAAAAAACCAGCAGCCAAAAATGTAAATTAAGGCAGATGTTACAGTTTTGCACTCATACATTTTTAAGAACTTTTTAACAATTTTCACAAAAAAAAGAACTACTAACTCAATGTTCAGTTCATGTTTTGCTTGTTTCAGTTCCTGGATACGATTTGGCATACCTTATTTGTATCTCTGTAAAAATTCTGGAGGTATATCCTTAGTTTGCTTTCGATTCCGATTTTACGGACTTGGATACTTAGTAAGCTGTGCTTTTAGTTGTTTTCGCGAATTCTCAATGAGATTCATGTCCGCGGATTGTGGAGGTCATTTGAAATTAGCAAATTTTTGCTTGTGTATCCAGTCTTTGCGAATATGTGCTGTGTGTTTTGCGTGATTTTTCAGCAGAAACTCTCATTTTTTCGACTACATCTTGCAAATTTTGTTGAAATATGAAGAGATACTGTTTCTTACGCATAATGTGTACTTACAGACCAAGAAAATTTTTATAATACAACCCCAAACTATTATTGACCGACCACTGTTATTCACAGTTTGCCTTACATGCTGCGCATGGGCTTAATTTGGGTCTTTGACCCAATACCATGCCCGGCCATCTGATTGAAAGCGATTAATTTAGTCTTGTCAGACCAAATAACCTTCAATTAAAACTTAAAAATATGTTTTTTATTGCATTCTGTACGGCCTAACATATTCCAATAGGCAACGGTTCGGTTTTCGTGCGATGCAGCAACATGCTGCCACACTCGCTCATGTATTTTGATCAAATTTCCTTTTTTTTCAGGATGCCTTTGCGCTCAATTTGGCAATTCTTCGCCTCGCTGTCTATTGATTGCGTTAAAGTTTAATACCTTAAGCGCTTCTGTAATAGTGGCTGCATCACTACTTGCTGCTAAGTTCACAAGATATCGTACCGTTATACTTTATGACAGACTTCCTTTGTCCTTGGGAACACTTTAGGCTATATTTGTTCTCAGTCTTAACATTTTCAAGTAGCAAATTCTACAATTTTTGCCACTTTTCGTGCGGTCCCGCCTTTCCGCAGTAAATCTATTATTTACATTTATGGTTCCTGACTAACTATATTATTTACTGGTGATCACTTCTTCAATAAATTACAATACAGAAAAAAGTCATCTGACCTCCAACTAAGTAAGAGATAACTGTCAAATGTAAAACTGGGAGTGAGTGCAAAACTGTAACATCTGCCTCAATTTACATTTTTGTCTGCCGGTTTTTTTATTGTTGTTGTATTGACTTCAAATCGTTATGAGAGAGGGAGCAGGGATGTACCACCAAGAATATACAACAAAAGGATGAAAGTCTTTAGAACTTGGAAATATAGCGATGGCTGAATTAAAAAGTGTTACACCATGTTACAGTTTTGCTCGTCACTGTATGTGCAGAAGTATTTCGTTTTGATGTTTGTAGATTTTTGTTTAGTGATTAGAAGTGATTAATTACTTAAGATTATGTGCATTTGCATACATATGCACGCATGCGCGTTGTTAATATGTACAGACATAGGTACTTATGCATGGGCGTATGTATGTATACATTTTTATTTTTCAAACATATGTATTTTAATTTTGAATTTTATTTGTTCATATTTACTTGTCGAAATATCTGCGACTTATAATTTTTTTCTCCTATTTTTAAATAAAACAATATATATCAGCAATTATTCAGCTTTATAATTAATCAGTTTTCTGATTAATAAAATTAATTAGATTCTGATTAATAACATATGTATAAATAATCGATAAATTATTTACTTTGATTAATAAAAAATTATTATTCTTTGATGAATTACATAATTATGTTTCTATTAATCAGCTTTTTCTTTCAATTGATTTACTGCACATCCCTATTACATATATGATGTGGGCGATTCCACCGTCACGGGTGCGACATTTATACAGAAAAATTCTTTTTTCTTGTTTAAATTTAAGTATAAAGTACTCAACAATTCTACATTTTGATAAAGCTACACCTAATCGACTGTTTTATGAGTTATTACAAAATACGAAAAAAGTTCCAGCTTACTTTTATATGGAAAAAATCTGAGTCATTTCTTCTGTCACGGGTGGGGCAAGAAAAAAAAGAACCTGCTTTTTGGAGCAGATATATTTTACGGAAACTCTGCGAATTTCTTTCACTTTTCTGTGTGAACTTGATGTCTTATAATAAAACAAAGAACCACGAATACAAACAAAGCAAAAACTACAACAAAAATTATTGCTTTATTATAAAAAAAAAGCCGAAATTCCTCTGCCACCTCTGTGTGACAACGTTTGTCGCAGGTGGGACACGTACGAATTTTTATATGAAAGGGAGCTTTTAGTGTGGTCCATATATAATACAGATTAAGCACTCGCCTAATTTAATATTCAGGACTATTTTATAAAAAGCAGATGAGTTATACTATATATTTTTTTACCAAACACTTGAATTATGAATCGCAAATTACTTACCTTTTACTTTGTTGCAAAAAAAATTCTAATTACATATGAGTCGTCAAAATAATATCGATATTACTATCGATAGTATCGCAGCTCTAGTATCTGCTACTTTTTTATATCGAAGTGTATCGATTTTTGCTCAATATTATATCTTCTTTGTTGCACGAAAGATGTGCACATTCATAATCCTGATTAATCAGATCCTGTGTAATTACTTTTTACTCATAAAAATATAATTGAAATCTGTGTAACTCTCATTCGTTCCTTTCGAACGCGCAAAGTTAATAATTTTCCTTTTATAATGTAATTACTTATCAACAAAAATATAATAGGGCAATTCATCAAAACGCGTAAATGGCTCGTAACTATGTAAACCTCGTAAACTTATTTAATTTTGTATGAAATGATTTACGCGTTTCCATGAATACCCACAATGCCATAATTTAAGAATAAAATTTGTAAAGGACATTTTCCATGCCCATTCGTCCTTATGCACCAAAAAATTTATTCTGTTATAATTGTAAACTAAGTACGCAGTTTTACTATAATTTACTCATATTTTCACGAATATATGTATTCATTTTTTTGTGTGTAAAATTTACTGTCGCACGGTGTAATAATATAATATAAAGTTAAAATTAAATTTTTTCTATGTTTCGCCGAAATTTCCACATGCATACATAATATCCATACATATATAAGACATAAGTGTTTCAAAAAAAATGTTTCTAATTACATGTTAATATTTTCATTGAAAATATTGGTTTACATTTATTTATTCAAAGTTATTCGAATTTCTGCCTTTCTGTTTTTCTATGATTTTAAATAATTTACCAAAGAAATGGTACTGCTTGTATACGACAAATGTTTTTTTTTAGGGATTTGCTTAAATGCATTTGCAAACATACTTATAAACGTATTTATGTTCATATCGCTAGCTTAGATTGAAAAGTTTCCAAGTCCACTTTTTATGAAAACTCATATTTTGATACAGGAGGCTAGAGAAATTAAAAACGTATTATGTCGAAAGGGTAAAGGTATGTATTTCGTTTAAATTCAATGAAAGGAAAATTTGCTAAGTCTAAAAAAGGCACCGAAAATCCCATAAGGCCAAAATAAAACGAAACGAAATCTTTTAATAAAGATCGACCTCCTCAGATTCATATGAAGCCAAAATGTTGTATTCAAAGTTTTGCGAAAAGCTTGAAGAAAATGGCTATAAGATTTTTTGTCCTCCCCTGTAACATTTTTAAAATAGGACTTAGCAACTTTTCACTCTAAGCTAGCGATGTATGTTTTAATAAACAACAAAAAAATATAAAATTGAATAAATAAAAAAATACCACCTTTTCCACTGGTTTTTGAATCAGCGCAAAAAATTGGAAAAAGCAATCTACATTTTTGCTGCATGCACCACAGTACTCACAAGGTGATGGCGTAAATTCGCAAATATGTATCACCAACGGCAGCTAATTTTTGTAAATTTGCCACAAATTTCTTACTTCACCATAGAATATGGTAGTTAAAATTGGTGTGGCGAACTCCTTGATCTCAGTGGTGAACTCCCGCATCTCAGATCTTCAAATTAGTACTCGAAAAAATGTTACTTAACATTTGCGCCTTCTCATTAAATTAACATTCTCGGGTGCGACTAATCTCTAAAGAGAGTATTCCGGGATTAGTCTTAATCGGGTACAATTGGGCATTAATTAGTCGCAACTAGTCTCATACGGGTATTATTGGAGATCAATTAGTCTCGACTCACGGTACGATTGGAGGGTTTTTTAACGAAAGTTAATTTATTTAAAAGAATTTATCACAGTAAGAAAAGAAAATTACCATTTTAATATGCAATAACATTAATAATTACTAAATTTTTTATAAATTATTCTTGGCTAACAGCATTGTAAATTTCCTAATTATGTTTTGCACTCAAATAAAGCAGTTCACAAAAATTGCAAATAAAAAAAAAATATATATATATATATTTATTCAAAACAATTTATTACAGAAGGAAAAGTAATTGAATTACCCTTCTTTTAATATATATTAACATTAGTAATTACTAAACATGTTTTGAAAAACAAGCCTTGGCTTACAACTTTGCAGATTACCGTACATGTACCCATAAGGCGTACTCAAGACTTGTAAATTTGTACAAAAAAAAACTATTTATCCAAAATAATTTATTACAGAAGGAAAGGTAATTGAATTCCCTTTCTTTTAATATATATTAAGTATAGTAATTACTAAACACGTTTTGAAAAAGGAGCCTTTGCTAACAACTTTGTAGATTTCCGTACATTTAACAAAACAGCAGTCAAAGATAAGTTGTTTCCTTGTGCATATTTTAAAATATACTGAATATTTGAATTAATTCTGTTTCAACCTGCAATAAGTTAACATACATTTTAATTGTTTCTGTGTTCGTATGGAATGGTAGCTGAAGTCGGGAGGCTGGCTTTAGTAGTAGTAGCATTCGCAGCATAGGATTGCGAATAACGCACTGATGCCGAGATATTGAAGAACTCTTGGGAAATAAACGTGAAAGAAATAGTCCTGATGCTAGCAATTCAATATTCTAATTAAGTGTTATCAAAAAATGTATTGAAGTTTAAGGAATAAACGGAATGCTGCATTATACTAAAGCCAGCCTCTCGACATAAGCCACAATGTTTGTTCGCTCGGAAAGCTCCTCACATATATGTATATACGTATTAAACAAATATCACATTCTTGCAAACTTCTACAACAAATTTCTATTTACTAGTTTACCATACCGTTTTGAGTGACTTCTAGGCACATTCCATTCGACATATGTAGGTGCATCTGAAAGCATAGGAAATATTTTATATGTATTCCGAGCTATATACATATAGTGATGCTGAACGATTTCTTTTAAGTCATTTGAAAGGAGAGGGCGTAATTGGTGCGTCCCAGCGGTAGTAATATTTACAGAATTTACAAGACGTGGCGCACGGCAACAGCTTTTCCTGTAAAACATGAAAATCTTACTGCTTCTGGAACACACCCAATGAAGACTTACAGCCCTATTCGCGTGCAATGACAAAACTCGCCGCTATAACTATTGCCATGTTTATAATCAATTGTCACGTTTAGGTATGCAGAGGGCAATTTGAAAGCTCCAACGGTGACAATTGCTATTATTTTTATGATGACCTATTGAGTACGTGACAATTAGTCTGTTCCAATAGCAGTCCGGTTTACAGGATTTACAGCCCTATTCGCGGGTTGTCACAGTCGTCAATTGTCACAGTTCAATTGTCATTATCGTGTCATCAACTGTTGTCATAGGTATGCACAGTCAATAATGACAAGCGGAAAGCTCGTTTTATTTGCCAATTGCGGCGAAAGTTTCTTTAAAGTGAAACAGCTGTTCTTTATTACATTTTAATTGTTCTTTTTGACCGCCACTGCAACAGACGGGATTTATTAGGAGTCTTCGCTATGCAAAAAATTTGTACAAGTTGGTACCAATTGTTACCAAATCGTGTTCGTTTAGCTAAAAAATCCAGTAAAACTTGCAAGGAGAGAGCACAATTTTGACATTTCATTTGGAGGGGAATATGCAAATTCGTGCCGGGAAAATTTTTGCCAGTAAGAATTTGCAAGCAGGATTGTGGCGCACGGTTGCATTTTTGTCAACATTAATTTGAATCAACAAGTTTGTTAAATTTAAAAATGAACAATCTTGTTGCGATTAACTAATGAAAGAAGTATGAAATATTTGTTTATTCAATTAATTTAATTAATTCCAAACATTTGAAAGGTACCCGGCTGAAAAAGTTGTATTCGTAATCGGAACGCACTCGACACCGCTGTCGATATAGGAAATCTGACAGTGACTTCCACAAAGAAATTGAAGCGTATGTTGGAGAAAGTCAGAATAAGAAGAAATATACGTATAGGTCCTGTTTTCAATTCCACCTGAAATAATTTAAAAAATGTATTATGCTCGAAATGCAACCGTGGACGCCAGCTGGCAGTGAAGCTTGCAAATGTTTGCTAATTCCTGTTCGCGCAAAACTTAGTAAGTTTCTCTCTTCGGGAGAGTAAGGTACCTTATTCTCTGAATTTTGTTACTGGCTAATTCTTACTGGCAGTTGCATAGCGAACACTCCTATTTTTAATTAAAATAACCGCAGCAATGGATTACGAAACGCCGGATAAGTGAGTAGTTTTATAATAGGAAAATTTATTTCTTTTTATTATGAATTCGTGTAGTAACAGGCGTGAAAAATTTGAATGCACCGCACAAGAGCAGCTACAGTTTTGTGAAGACCACCCCGAACTACAAACGTGTAAAAATTGTTCAAAAAAACTGTTGTCTCGGAGCTCCCTCAGAAGTCTTCTTCTTCGTATAATATCTTCATGCTCCACAATAATAGCCGCGTAGATAATAACTATTTCCTCCTTGAATAATATTTTGCAATGGATACTATTATGATATGCATATGCAAATAATAACTTTTTAACACACCTGTTCAGGCAAATAAAATGGTTTCACAGTTTTCATTTAGTCAAATTTTGCAACTTTTTTCTGCAAAATTAATAAAATTTAAAATATTAACATATATATGTTTTAGCGTTGTCACGTACTCAATAGGTCAGTACAAAAATAATAGCAATTGTCACCGTTGGAGCTTTCAAATTGCCCTTTGCATACCTAAACGTGACAATTGATTATAAACATGACAATAGTTATAGCAGCGAGTTTTGTCATTGCACGCGAATAGGGCTGTCAGTCAGAACTTACAGGAAGTCGTTCCTATTGACATAAAACCCGTAGGTGGGAACACTTTTGAGAGAGAAACTGAGCAACTGTTCCTAGTCAGAAGTTACAGGATTTAGTCCGGAGTTTTTTTTCCTGTAAGTTCATGAAAAGTGTCAAACGATCAGCTGATTTGCATGTGCAAACAAAAACAGAAAGCGGTGAAAGCAAAAAACCTTGTATTTGTAAAAAAAATGGATGTAAACAACGAAATATTTGAATATGTACATATTTTAGTAATCAGTTAGTGATATTTCAGCCAAATCAGTGTTGTACCAATGACATGTAAACAGACCGACTGACGTTTTTACACGAAATAGTGCTTTTTGCGTTCCCGTGCACTTCTGCATCTGTTCTCCTTTTACTCTCACTTGAGAGAGTAAAATTGTAGTTTGACAGTTCCACAGGTTTTAGTCCGAAGGAACAGACTAAATGCTGAAACATATGTTAATATTTTCAATTTATTAATTTTCTAGAAAGAAGTTGCAAAATTTTATTAAATGAAAACTGAGAAACCATTTCATTTGCTTAAATAAGTGCGTTTGCTATTATTGTGGAGCAAAAAGAAATTATACAGAGAAGACTTCTGAGGTACCTCCGAGACAACAGTTTTGTTTTTCTTAGAGTTTTTACACGTTTGCAGTTCGGGTGGTCTTTACAAAACTGCAGCTGCACTTGTGTGGTGCGTTCATATTTTCCACGCATGTTAATACACGAATTCATAAATAAAATGAAATCAATTTTCCTATTATAAAATTATTCACTTTTCCGGCGTTTCGTAATCCATTGCTGCGCTGTATTTTATTTAAAAGGAATCCCGTCTGTTGCAGTGGCGGTCAAAAAGAACAATTAAAATGTAAACAAAGAACAGCTGTTTCACTATAGAGAAACTTTCACCACAATTGGCAAATAAAACGAGCTTTTCGCTTGTCATTATTGACTGAGCATACCTATGACAACAGTTGATGACACGATAATGGTAATTGAACTCTGACAATTGACGACTGTGACAATACGCGAATAGGGCTGTTAAAATGAACTAGAAATTAGTTACTGACTTACTTTATTGTTTTTATCCAAGTTATCCAAGCGCAATTAATCTGACAATTGCATCCAAAAGGCTTTAGGTATGAAAATTTGTCGGCAAACAGGAACAATTGGATCCACAAAGCTATCAGGAAGTAATTATTGAATGATACTTTTTACAGCAAACAAGAAATGTATAGATTATTAAATTATTTAGGCAATGGTTTCAACGATAATAAAAAGCCAGAACAAATAAACATTTGCAATTTTCAGTTGTCAAAACTCTCAAGTTGTCAAAATTCTGCAGCGATGGTCAATTGCTAACTTCGAACTTATCCATTAAGTAGAGAAACACTTTCCGTTAAATATGCAAATGTTATTGATAAGGTGCCTTATAATGGAAAAAACTTAGATGTAATAATTATTATAATATATGCATATTTTTTTGCAAAGATAGTAAAAAATAAATGTTATGATTTATGAATGTATGGATAACTCCAAATTAAGGCAGCGGCAAAGCTGAGCGCTTGGAAAATCTGATACTGATATTTCATTCAACATTTTTATAATTTTATACAAATTCGCCAAAAAACGCGTCACACGACAACACTCAATTGGTTTGACAGCACTTGCAGCAAGGCGAATCCAAAGCGAATTCACACAAAGTGGTGTTACTGGCGAATTTAGATTTTCGCCGCGGTCCTTCTGAATGTCAAAATGATGTGTTTTATTACATTATTATTTTGCAACACCATCTTGTATAATTCGCCTTGACTTGCAGCAAAAATGAAAATTGGTACTCCAGCTTGAGCAAGTTGAAATTATTTCTCAAATGCGATTTGCGTA
>NW_023458570.1:2668438-2673838 GCF_013731165.1 Rhagoletis pomonella | reverse complement strand
CTCCAGCTTGAGCAAGTTGAAATTATTTCTCAAATGCGATTTGCGTACTTTCAGTTGCAGTTACAACTTGCAATTTTTGTTTCTGAAAGTGATTCCTGCAAACTGCAAACTGCGTGTATTAAGTGCGCAGGAAGTCACTCTCCGAAGATTCTAAAAGAAAGTCCAAATTTACTTATTATTATTATTATTTTTTTATTTTTATTTAATTTTTATTTTGTTGTTTTAAATAAATGTGGTTATAGTTTTTATTAATAAAACTATGTTTTATTATTAGTCAAACTCACAACTTCAATATTCTTAAAAAAAAAATAAGACAGGACTAAGTATATTTTAGCTCACAGGTTATCTTTTAAGTACATAAGCCTCTACGGCGTATGTTAAGGCTTTACGTTACTCCCAAATAGATTAGGCTTCTAGGGTTAAGACAGCTTTAGTTTGAAAGTGTGATGTTAAATGCTTTTCACCATAAACGGCGCCAATTTTCAATGATTATTGCGTTTCAGATTAAGACTAATACCAGATATTGTGAAAGGTTGGACTATACCTTAAAGATGACGGTTTTCTCATCGCCCACCGCACGAAGTTTAGAGTAGAGTAATTTCTTTTAAGAACTGGAAAATTATCCTGGGGTATCAGGTGTTTGGCAATACAAGATTAATTGTTGTCTTTCACGATGTTCTTTGAATAAATTTTGAGCTAAGTACTCACCCGTATTTCGGTGGTTACTACTAGTTTTAATAAATTGTTAGTTAAATTTCCTATAAAATGTACCTTTGCGATTATGCATTTTAAGAATACATCGAAAATTTGTTTTAGAGAATCAATGTGAAATAATGCAGAAACGATTAACCGGTTTGCTGAGGAACCGAGACATCTGCTTTTTAAATAATTTTTGTAAAACAAATCGGCAAGTACATATCGTCCCCCGCATGCCAGAAACATGAATGTGTTAAGATTAAAATTTTGTGATTTTTTTATATGTCGCCCCCATGTCGATGGCATTGATCAAAATCCGAGCACTGATAAAAACATCCCCATTTGCTTATAAACAATTATCTTCTATGGCAACATTACTTAATTGCCTAGCGATGTTGAACTCAAGCTATAAAGAGGGAAGGGGAGAAATATAATCTGCAGGCATCTGCATGATTGTTGCACTTTGCACGTTGTAGATAAAATCCTACATGCATAGTTGCATTTAAATATTCGCATGTGTGACATATTAAACAACTGTTTTCCCTATTGACCTTTTGTAGTTCATTCGGTTTCTGGATACGAAATTTACGACAGTGCACTGTATTTAATCGCAAAGCTAATTTACGTATGTTGATGTCGCTTTCGTTGCAGCTGTCACTGCTGTAGGGTACTTTAATTAATGCAAATTGATTGGAGTTACTTAAATGAGGTGTGCTCGGATTCACTTCGCTGCACCTAACTTACACCCCTCTTTACTTAATGTCACTTCACTCTGTTCCAGTGATGCCACAAAGATTTTTAATTATTTACCAAATCTCTAAAAAAAATTACCAAACTCAGAAAAAATTTACCAAATTTTTATGAGCATAATACTCTAAGCAAATTGGAAACTATTTTTCGGCGTATGTAGATAATGATTTTGGCGACGACTTAACTACACCACGTCTGGGATTGTTGCCAGCTTAGATCTATAACAATTCACAAATAATTATAAAACATGAAACAAAAAAATCGCTCAGAAATTTACAAACATTTAAAGGGTGTTTAACATACAGTCTTTTACCTAGAATATTTTACATAGCTTAAAACCAAAACATGAAACCAGGAAAGGTATCGTTAAACAATAGATACAATTTACTTTTACAATTTTATAAATGGGTAACATTCGTATTTAATCTCAAAATTGCAATTAGTCCTGTGAAGTTATTTTCTTTCACCATTGGTTCCCGCAGGTAAAAATTTTCCAAAACCCTGATTTGTGGGACTGTAGGGGCTATGATCGAGCCGCCATATTGGGAATTCCTTAAATTGCTATATTGCGAACTCATATTAAAAGCTCTGAGTTGTCAAGGCAAATTGTTACATTAAAGAGCCCTTTAAATTTTTGGCTCTCTTAAGGTGTCGACATATACATATGTAAGTACATAAGCAAATTTTTTTGTTTTGTGCAATTGTAAGAAGGTTCAAAGTTATAAATTTTTATTAATAACTAGCAGAGCACTCGATGTCATTCGGGGTAAACAAATCAAAATATAAAACATACAATTATTCAGTTTTCTTTGTTTACATTAAGGCATCCTTGTGGGCCATACTTTTAACTTTATCGTGCTTTAACTAATATCGTCGCTCGAATAAAGAAACAGTGTAAATGCCACATACACTATTATTCGATAATTGCACCATTGTATAGACAATCCTTTAATCTATTAGATAAATCTTTAGTTTTCTTAAATATCTCTTTGGCTCACTAATTTATTCCCGAAAAACTAAATTGTATTTGTATGGTTTGTAATGGTTTATAAAAACTTCCAATTCGTTTTCCTCAAAACTATACTTTTCATGTTACACTATTTCATTATTCCAGCGACGATATATATTGATCATCACGTGTAATACAAATCTTGTTCCATTATTAATATTAGGTGGATTAAGGTAACGATAAAATTTCTAAATTAAAATTATTCTACTACGGTACATTCCGTTTAGCTGCCTATTCGATTAGCTGTTTCAGTATAGCTGCACTTTTCTGGTAGAATGCTTAATTCGGAAGGAGTTTTATTCATTATGAATGAAACTTTTTCGTTTAACAGCATCGCGAGATTAAAATACGATTTTTTCTTTCCATTTCAAAATAATCTAAAGACGGTAATCTCAAAAAAAAACATACCGTTTTAAATATCCGAGTTGTCTAATAGATGAATACATATATGTTTTTCCCCCTTCTACAAACTCATTTATATATACTTCACTCTGAACACCTCCCATAGATACCCATGTCTGAATACCAAATTTCTAGTTCATGTGACTTATGGTACCCAATTTGTGGCTGATTAAAAATTCCACGCCTACGGAATGTGCTATGCCCCCTTTTACAAACTCGTTTATATATACCCTCCTATAAGCACCTACCATTTATATGTGTGCATATTAAATTTCAAGTTCGAGAGAGTTATGGTTCCGAAGTTATAGATGATAAAAAAAAATCCACGCCTATGGGATGCGCCACGCCCCTTCTACAAACTCATTTATATAGACCTCAAGCACCTACCAAATATGTATATAACTGCATACCAAATTTCAAGTTGATGCGACATATGGTTCCGAAGTTATAGCTGATACAAATTTCCACGCCTATGGGATTTGCCACGCCAACTTTTACAAACTCATTTATGTATATATTTTTTTTATAAGCACCTACCATAGCTATAGCTGCATACCAAATTTCAAGTTCGTGTGACTTCCCTCCAGTACTGCTGGAGTCAATCGCTACTTTTAAACCGCTACCGCACCGACCCCTAGGTAAGTAGCTACTCTATTAACCCGTGGTAGTGCACATGGTAGTGCAGAGTCGAACCAGTCGTAAGTAGAATAGCGAAAAACTACGACAGAGGGCGCCCATAAACCACGCAAGTGACTACTTTAGTAACTCCCGGTAGTGCAGAGAGAGCCGATGGTGACTACCGCCTAGGACATTGCCTTGTAAAAGTAATCGATGAAATACACTGCAAATAGTCGGTCGGTAATTGACGGTGTTTATCAGGTAGCTACCGATTCAGCAGTCCTGTAGTCGCTCCCCCGTACTGCAAGGAAGACTTACCTTTAACAAAAATTACCAAACTGAAAAAAAATACCAAATTACCAAACTCGTTCTAAACAGCAAAAAATTACCAGTTTTGGTAAAAAATTACCAAAGCGACAACGCTGCTCTGCACTCATTATGTTATTCATTACATACATAGGTTCATGGCTTTACTGCGTTTCAGCACCGGTTGCAATGACGATACCTTGCCCCCATAGGCGTATGAGTAGATAGAAATAATTCGATGGCATTAACTAATTAAAATTGAAAATGTTACTGGGTATCACGCAAGCACTTATTTATATAACAAGTATTCACTGTTATCCCTTAATTGCTTCAAGCTCTTAAGGTGGAATATAGGTGGTTGTTCATATTATGTCAAACAAATATTCGCAATATGTACCTTCAAAGAGGGTTTAGATATCAAATGAATGTAAAAATGGATATTTTTCAGGAGAGCAAAAAAACTGTTGTAAAAAAAACGAAATGTACATAATTGTTAATTTTTTTGATATATTTTTATTTAACCATATTTACGCTTATAACAAACGTCTCGGATTTTCTGAATCATCTCGCGGTTTCGGTAACGAGTTTTCTATGGACGCTCTTGAGTCATAATCCAGAAAGCCTTTCTTCTCCTGCTGTGTTTCTGAGCCAGGTCTTTACTCTATGAAGTGTACTAAACGATCGCTGCAAAGTCGCTGTTGTTCATGGAAAAGAGGTCAATATTGAAATACACCTATTTATCTCTTCAACATCCTTCAAATATTCTTCTGACAAGTTCTTCTTCTGTTTCTTCCATAAATTGTGCCAAAGAATGATTTCAATGACCATAAATGGATCATAAATCTGTTGAAAATGCTTCCCGTTCTTTTGTACCTTTTCACTGGAACATTTAAGTTCTATCCAGAATTACAGGGAACGACGGTAAAGCGGTTGGCGGTAGCTGAACAGTTGTCCCAGTGAAATCCGTCAGAGTAAACACAATTGAATGCATGTAGATTTTCTGGAATAAAAAAATGGATGAAAACATTGGCAAACTTGTGAAAATAATAAAAATTACTACAATCAACACTCAATCAACATTGTGCCGTCCCCGCTGGGCGGTAAAAATATAAATAAGTTTAAATCAACCGAAAAACGTCGGTGCTAAAAACGCTGCCGCCGCAATTATGGGCCATTCCATATGCCTTTGTGAGCCGGGATGCCGTTTAGATCTAAACAGATCCAATGGGATACATTTTTAGACGAATTTCTGCGGGATACTTATTTTTTCCTATCAGTTTATACTGATATATATATATGTGGATACGTTTTTAAATCGGCCAAAATTTTATATTTTCTATAAAGTTTTTTTCGTTCAAAAATAGATTTTCATTAATGACGTTTTCTAAATGTTATAAAAATCGCTACTTACCCAGCCAGCAAAATCATCGGAAGCAAGCTCGTAATTGGATATTTTCTCGAAGAAAAACCGGATTAAAAATCGTTTATGATAGCCGTTTACGACTCTTTTTCGAGCACTTTTTCGCTTTAAATTGTGCATCGCCTACGAACAGTCGTAAACGGATCGAAAAAGCATTCGTATGCGAATATTTTTACGTCCGTTTTTTAATTGTAAACGA
>NW_023458570.1:2666772-2668338 GCF_013731165.1 Rhagoletis pomonella | reverse complement strand
AATAAGCGTTAAATAAGCATTTTTAATATTAAGCTTATTAAAAGTTTTTTCAAATAAACCTTTAATAAGTTTTGAGAGCGAATGTTTATAAATAACTTAAACTTATAAATGAAATGCAAATGCGAACGACATGAAGTAGTAAATATAACATTTTTTTAATCGTAAGTGACGTGTTTACGTTTTTTAAAATATATTATTAAAAGAAAAAATTAAATAAAACCAATGCGGTAAAACAAGAAAATCCAATCCAGGACCCGCTGTGCTAATCAGTGGAGCATTCGAGTCTTCAAATGATGAGTTCTTCTTATCCTTTCTTAGTTTAACATTCAATTAAAAATATATTAATTTTTTTTCAGAAAAGTTTATCAATGAGAATGGCGGCGATAAAGCGGAATATATAGCTGCATCGATGTCGTTTTTCCAATTTGCCAATAACCGCATGTAATTGAAAGCACGCAACAAGATGTAATAATTAACTTTTTTATGCTTAATTTTTGTGGGTTATCGTGAATTTGTATGCTAAAATGTCTATTTCCTATTTATATTTTCGCGAGTGTAGATGAGTCCACCGAAAATTCGCATTTCTTTTAGTTTCTAGATGGTAAGCAATCTATGTATTAGTTTTAAACGAAATATCTTTAAATAAAGGGTTATAAAAATGTTTATAAAATTTTTAGTAAGTTTATATTCATACGCTTATAAACAACTTTTTTTGAACCTTTATTATAAGTTGTTCCTTTTCGATTATATTACGCTTACTTTCAAGCGTTTTATAAACAAAAAATCAACGTTTTGTAAGCTTAATGTTTATAATTGAAAACTTAAAAAAAACTTTCTTTAAGTTTATTTTGCTTGTTGGGTAATTATTAAAATCTATACATATTCAAACATTTCATTGTTTACTTCCATTTTTTTTTTTTTACAAATATAAGGTTCTTTGCTTTCACCGCTTTTTGTTTTTGTTTGCACATACAAATCAGCTGATCGTTTGACACTTTTCATGAGGCACCCTGAAATTGTGCATATGGAAACTGTGCATACGAAATAATGCATATGAAAAAAACCGAAATAATGCATACGAAAAAAACCGAAATAATGCATATATGCACAGTTTCGGTTGAAAACCGAAATAATGCATATGAAAAAAAACCGAAATAATGCATATATGCACAGTTTCGGTTGAAAACCGCAATAATGCATATTAGAAAAACCGAAATTATGCATATGCACTCTTTCGTTTGAAAACCGAAATAATGCATATGAAAAAAACCGAAATAATGCATATATGCACAGTTTCGGTTGAAAACCGAAATAATGCATATGAAAAACCCGAAATAATGCATACATGCACACTTTCGTTTGAAAACCGAAATAACGCATATGAGAAAAACGAAGTAATGCATACATGTACAGTTTCGGTTCAAAACCGAAATAATGCATATGACAAAAACCGAAGTAATGCATACATGCACAGTTTCGACTCAAAACCGAAGTAATGCATATGACAAAAACCGAAATAGTGCATGCATGAAAACGAACTTCTTTCTGAGTAGGCGGCCTTCGGCC
>NW_023458570.1:2663644-2666672 GCF_013731165.1 Rhagoletis pomonella | reverse complement strand
CTCCAGCTTGAGCAAGTTGAAATTATTTCTCAAATGCGATTTGCGTAATTTCAGTTGCAGTTACAACTTGCAATTTTTGTTTCTGAAAGTGATTCCTGCAAACTGCAAAAAGGACTTTCTGGTTGTTTACACGTGAAAGTAGACTTTCGATTTTGCATTTTGACTGAAAATTGTGTAGAAATATCGTCTGCATTGTCACGTTTAACCGCTCCTTTACATTTGAGGTAGCGTTCACGTTTTTTTTTTTAGAGAAATTGACGCTCAACATTCTGTACTATCGGTAATCGATAATCAACATAAGAAATAGCGCTGATTACAGCGACAACTCTCGGTATTTGATTTGATCAAATGACTTAAAACATAAAGAAAGTGCTGTGCATTTTATTTCCCCATTATTTTCTTTTTGTGTAAAAGATACTGAAACACACCTAGCATATCGATTATTTTTGTGGAAAAAGAGGAAACGCCTCAAAAGTGTAATGATGAATATAAAATGCAGATAAGGTAAGGAAACATGTTTGTGCATTTTTCTATCTTAGCAAAATTAATAATTTTTTTTTTTTTTTTTTAGTGAAGCTTGATCCGAGTTACACAGTAGTTTTATAAAGGGCAGTGTTCATTTATCGATTTCGTTGCAAATAAAGCAAAGTACTATCGATAATATTATTATTAGTCTGTTCCTTTGAACTTCGGACTAAAACTTGTGGAACTGTCAAACTACAATTTTACTCTCTCAAGTGAGAGTAAAAGGAGAACAGATGCAGAAGTGCACGGGAACGGAAAAGCACTATTTCCTGTAGAAACGTCAGTCGGTTTGTTTACATGTCATTTGTACAACACTGATTTGGCTGAAATATCACTAAATAATTATTAAAATCTATACATATTCAAACATTTCATTGTTTACTTCCATTTTTTTTTTACAAATATAAGGTTCTTTGCTTTCACCGCTTTTTGTTTTTGTTTGCACATACAAATCAGCTGATCATTTGACACTTTTCATGAACTTACAGGAAAAAAACTCCGGACAAAATCCTGTAACTTCTGACTAGGAACAGTTGCTCAGTTACTCTCTCAAAATTGTTCCCACTTACAGGTTTTATGGCAATAGGAACGACTGCTATTGGAACAGACTAAATGAGTAGTTCGCAGTCAGCAATTTGCCGCCACTATCTTTGTAACAGCTGAGTCGACCAGATCCAAAAAGTGAAGGCGAAAAATTTAGTCGGAAAAAAAAATTATAATAATTAAACTAATAATATAAAAAGTGGAAATTGGTCATCCGAAGACGACAGGAGAAGTTTTTGAAAAAATGAGTAAGGTAAGCAAACGGCACATTAGGAGATTAATAAGCAGGGAAAGAACAATTAACCGTGAAAATTTGAGGTTAGGCTGGATCGACCGCGCCAACTATTCAAATTGTTGAAAATGAAGAAGGCGTGCTACCCAATGAGCCAAGTCCCCCGTTAAAGGTACCTTTCCGGGAAAAGCTAAAAATATGGGCGGTACAAAATAAAATAACCCACAAAAGCCTTTCCCAACTTTTGGTACTTCTTGCAGAAGAAAATATGGACGTACCTAAAAGTGCATAAACTCTTTTAAACCATAAAAGTAAATTAGTTGTGCAAAATATGATCCCAGGACTTTTTTGTAACTTTGGAATAAAAACGCACGTAAATAAAATTGCCGACAAATTAATTGATTATAACACCATACTTGCGGATATAAATATTGATGGGTTACCTTTGTACCGTAACAGTAGGATCCAGTTATGGCCAATCTTATTAAGAATTATTAATGTGCCCAACATATCTGTTTTTACAACTGGTGTTTATGTTGGAAATAGTAAGCCGAATTCCGTAGCGCAATCTATGAACGATTTTGTTGAAGAAGTCGCTTGTCTACAAACTAATGGGTTTGAATGTAATGGCCGCTGCATTACATTTAAAATTAGGGCATTTGTTTGCGATGCGCCAGCAAAAACTTTTCTTTGTAGAATACCTGGCCACACCTCACGGCATGGTTGTCCCAAGTAGGGATGTTGCGAATGTGGAATTTTAGACATCCGCGGATGCGAAAAAGTTTTAGTACTTCAATTGAAAAATTGGAACATTGTATTTAAGAAAGAATAATTTTGCTGCCATTTCGGGTTACAGCCTGTTTCCTAACGGGTCGTAAATGAAACCTGCGCCACTAAATAACTACTCGCTCGAGGCGACAAACTTGAAAAACTTAAAACTTGACAAAATTGTAAATTCTTTTCCATTGACGCTGCACCAGTTGAGAGGACTTTCAGTTATATTTCCTTTTTTATTGCGGTGTAACAATTCCTTTTTGTGAATTGCATCGGGGCTGCTAATGTCGGATGTATCCTCCTGACTTTCATCTTCACAATCTAGCGTCATGGCAAGTTCGTTGTTGAAACACCGTTATGTTCCAATTTGGAGCACCAATTCGTTTGGTTGTTTCAGAATTTGGAGAACCTGTTACGTCATCAGCGTTTTTTGATTATTTGTAATTCATTTTTAATCCTGTCTTCTGTGACTAGTTTCAAAAATGTGCGCTTATAGCGAGATTGGCAAATAAATTGCTATTTTCTAGGAATGAAAATTTCGAAGAAAATTCTGTTTTGAAAGTCGTGGCTGCCAGCAGAATTAGTTTAAAATCTTGTTATTTTGTTAAAAAGGTACCCCTTTTTATAATAATTTGAATTATGGAATCACGGAGGATAAAGGTCTCAGATTTGCTTAGTTCCCGGGAGACTTCTTGGAAAGGTTCGCCTGTAATGTATACCTTGTAATTAATTTTTTTTATTTGTTAGCAGAATTCGGCTTTTCCTAGTTGCAGGCAGCCCCAATTAATTACTCGCCGCTGTCGGTACCATAAGCCATCAAATCCGTTTTGTTGTTCCATTCCATGCGCTCAATGTGTTTTGATATATTTTTTTGAGGCAAATGAACGCATTTTCCACATATGTATCATGAATACTATTTCACATTGGGCGCGTTTATAAGACGTAGCTGTTGCC
>NW_023458570.1:2648363-2663544 GCF_013731165.1 Rhagoletis pomonella | reverse complement strand
TGAATACTATTTCACATTGGGCGCGTTTATAAGACGTAGCTGTTGCCTAACCGTTGGCTATTTGTCTTAGAAACGCACAGTTGAGTAGTTACGCTCAGCCCAACAGTTGGCAACTTTCCCCCATTTTTTCCAGCGAACAATTTTTACGCTACCTGAACTCAACGAGTTGGGCTTAGCCTAAACAGCTGATCGAAAAGGCTTACGCCGCTTATATTAAATTTAACGCTGCTTTGTTAGGTGGCAGTTGCAAACAAATTTATTATATTTAATATTACTGACGTGATAAAGTAACTAAAATATTTTATAACTAGCTGTACCCTGCCACGCTTTGCTGTGGCATATTCATGGTACATGGATGATAAAAGATTAACGAAACAAAGCATACGTTTCATATAAGTTTGATTTTGTAATAAGTACTTGTGTACATGCAATGTTTGTCGCTTTTCTATTCCCTGCATAGATATCGAGGATATCTGGTTTGCCGACACGGGAACATGCAACACCTGAGAAGCAATCCGCATCCAAATCTAAACCATACTTTTACAAAGGTTGACCTTGAGCATTATTGATTGTGATTCCGAATGCCAATCGAATTGGAAACTGCAATCTTTTAAATCGAAATGGTCGGAATCATGGAAATTCTTCACCTTTGAAAAACCACGTTCAAATCTTTGCTTGCACTACATTCTTCATCAATTTCTTAACTGCGAGTCGCGTGCCGTTGCAGAGTTTTGGCTGATTAATATTCCGCAACACGATAATTGCCACACCTTCTTTCAATTTCGGTATGTGGGTTCATCCCTGGAAGATCAATCGAGTTCAAAACTTCCGTTGCATAATTAACTGCTTCGTCCTTTTCCACAACGATGTTTATCGACGTATATGTTATTGTTCAAGCGACTTATGCATTTCCCGTATAAACCAAGTGCAGCGAACACACACGCGCACTTGTATTACACTCCCGCCTAAAACCAAGTGCAGCGAACAACACACGTACTTGTGTTTAAAAGTAATTCGCTCGTTCTTAATTGGGTATGCATTTTTTATGCAATTCTCAAATATCTCTTCGCTGAACTTAGTGAAGTGATAAGTCGCTGGCATTTTCAGCATCACAAGGGTCAGCGCCCCTATGATTGACTCCTCCCTCACCCCATGGTCATGTTACCCCAGCTTGGATATCACACGGTGCTTTAAGCATCACCCACACTCCACTACCGGAGTAATTTTTGGCATGGCATTAAGCTACTGAATGCATCCCTGGATATATCCCAGCTCATTGCACAGCAGCCTACGGCAGCTAGACCATGACTCTTCCAATGGATTCCCCCAATGAATACATGGTGAAAGGGTTACATCTTGCGCTACCGCTTCATCAGCCTGCCCGCATATCTCTCTCTCTCTCTCTCTCTCTCTCTCTCTCGCATATCAGGCACATTGAGTGCGTGGCTAACTTGATGTGTACCTATAAACCATACGGGCTCATTGAGCTCGATACATATACACTCGCAAAGGTAATCCCTAACCCCTCTACTACTCTAAATAGACCACAACTCTAAATCTGGTCTCCCGGTCTCCCTCAGCTAAACAGTTATTTCCTCACTTTGAATGCTGGATTGAATATCATTAGTGGTATTCACCAAAGTGAGCAAGTGGCCTGGCAGTCTGGTAAAAGAGCAGACCAGCTCAAGCAACGACTGTGGTCAATACCACTCTTATTTAGTTGATAGACATCCTTATTCTTCGCAGCAAGAATAGTTCGTTCACTGAGCCTATAATTAATTTTCTTAATTAAGAAACGTTCTTTCGATCAGTTCTCCTTTCGATGTTCCTAAGTTACAAAAATTATCAAGTAATAAAATTCGTCTTAATCTCTCATTGGCTGGCAGCTTTCCGTTCCCAATGTCCAGTATTTGTCGCGATAATATCTCGGCTGCAGTGTATATATGTTCATTTTGCCACAATGTTGACTATTTCAGGCAAGCATTTATCTCGCCCGCTAGTGTTAATCGAAAAATTACAGACAATGTTTGCGTTAAATCTCCTGAGAGCAACATCAATACATTTCCGAATGGTGGGACAATCAATAATAAGTTTAAATTTTTGTATTATTTTTTCCATACCGGATGTTCTGGAAATATTGAAGGTGAGAGTTTCGATGATTTATATGTTCAATGACAGCTTAATAGCTGACTTAGCACTGTAAGACTTCTTAAAAATCTAAAGTTAGATATCCACATTAAAAAATTTCGTTAATTTTATCAATTTAACTGAGTTAAAATTTTAAAATTGGTGGCAACCCTCCTCAAAAATATTTCCAACAGTCATCTTTCTTAAATCTCTTCAATTTGATACCTATATTGTAATAGGTAGTTTATTTTATCTTTAAAATGAGTTAAATTTTCTATCAGGTGGCAACCCTATTCAAATATATTTTCGGCTGTAAGCCTTTTTAAAACTCTTTTGTTTGATGCCCACATTGCAATAGTTCATTTACTTTACCAATTTAACTGAGTTAAAATTTTCAAATAGGTGACAACCCTCGTCAAAAATATTTCCAGCAGTTATCTTTCTTAAACCTCTTTAATTTGATGCCCATATTGTAACCATTTACTTATTTTATCAATATAATTGGATTTAAAAATTTTCAAATATGTGGCAACCCTCAAATGTTTTGCGATATCATTGGTTCTGGTATTACACCGAACAATACAAAAATAAAATTATTCAAATCGGTTCAGCGGTTCTCGAGTTTTGACGACCGTGACATACGAACACAACATTTTTATTAATATAGATAATACTACGTTTCTAAATATATGTTTTTAATATGTATGCTATATAATATTACACTGTTTAATTCATTGTAACATTGAACGATTTTTTCAACACGCGGCCGCTCAGCGTTGAGTTCTAAATAGTATCGGCGCAACTATCTCTATTTGTTGCAATTTCATTTGTTTACATTTATCAGCTGTTCATTTGGCAGCATATTCATCAAGCCGTTTCTAAGACGTAATTGTTGGGTTCAACAGTTGCCAGCAGTTTCGTCGTAGCAGATGAGCTAAACAGCTACGTCTTTTGAGCTGAAAGAATAATAAAAGGAAACACGGAACTCAAGAATAATAAGCTTTATGAGAAAAAAATAATTACGCTTTTCTAAGAAAAAGAAGAAAAAAACTAGCGATGCATCCAGTTTTCTCAACAGACCTTTTCTATTTTAACGCACAAATAGTCTCTCTTTATAGCCAGCCGCTGAACATTTCCGCTGGAAATACCTACTATTATCTTACTCTTTGACTTTAAATTACGAAAGAAGGTCGACGTAGGGGACGGTCTTAACGTAGTACCTTCACAGGCAAAAAAAATGTTGGCTACAATTTTTTGTTTGCCAGATATACGTTTTATCAGCGCACTTGCACAATATTCGCATTCGCAAAAGCTCCGCATTGATTATTGCGAGTGCGGAATCGAATGCGAATGTTAAATGTCATACGAAGTTTCTTTTAAGACTAATCAATAACAAATCAAATTATACATATAAACAAGTAATTTTTAGCAAAAAAAAAACCGACTTCAACTCTCATATAAAAAAAATATATATATATATATCTCATGATCCGCTGATCGGATCTTAACCAGATTAGTACGGGACCACCTCTGAGACACTACCTTTCCGATGCAAAAAGAATTATCGAAATCGGTTGCCGTGGTCCAAAGTTATGCGGTAACATACATAAAAAATATTCCGACGAACTGATAACCTCCTCCTTTTTTGGAAGTCGGTTAAAAAGAAACCAAATTGAACATATCCAAAAAACTAGTAGATTTATCTTCGTACATCACCAAGGAATCTGTTCGAAAGCCCAGAAATTTGGATGAAATATCGAACTGGTGGTATTTATTTCTTTAGAGATGAGCTTCCTGATGATGTATATTATGAATTCCTCCTTCTGCATTGCGCTTACAGATTATTATTCTGTCCCAAAAACTATAGTCCCAACATTGATGGAACGGTAAATATGCTGAAATTATTTGTGGAGAATTTTGCTGTTGTGTTTGGGGACAACAGTATCACGTACAATGTACACTGCTTGGTCCATATTTCTGAAGATATTAAAGAACTAGGTATTCCTTCTAATTTCTGCATATTCCTTTGAAAACTATTTGCAAATTCTGAAGTCATATGTCAAAAAGCCGACACAAATATTGCAACAAATCATGAATATGTTGAAACACGAGGGTATTGTGATGGCCCCAAAATTTACCGGATATAAAATTAAAAATGATCTTATAAAACGTTTCCACTTTAACGAATTCATGTTATCTAAAGAATGTTCAAATAATTTGTGTTCCGTGAAACCATTTCAATACATAAGAATAGACGAATTTAAAGACGTAAATAGCAAAATTATTAAAGGGAAAAGATTGTTGAACTTACAATGCTATTTCACAGAACCCATTGATTCTTGTGCATTGGGAATATGTTCTGCGGATCTTACTCTGTCATCTAATGTTGAAGAATTTTCCCTAGATGATGTAGAAAGCAAATTGATGTGCATTCCCCTTCCAGAGAAAATTCTTCTTATTCCAATGTTACACACTTGCATGTAAATATTTCGTTGACATTTACTAATCTTTTATAATTTATTTATTAACATTATTATTAATTAATTGTATTTTCTCGAGCATTTCTTCAAAAAACACGGAGGACGAAATTCCAACAGCTCGGCGGCGGCAATTCCAACGAAAAAGGCAAGATGTAAGTAATCATTATCTAGCAATAACAATACGGTATATACAATTTAAAAAAATATATATGTATATCTTATTCATTGTAGATGCGATTGAACCTGACAACCCGGGGCCAAGCTTCAGCGTATCCAGTGAATGTACTATAGGTGCGAAGTTTTTGTAATCGTACATATGCAAACATTTTGTGTTACATATGTATGTATACTTAAATTAATTTTTTATACAATCACGTAAGATCAGCGTTTCGACCTCGGCTAAGGATACAACACTGTAAATTATTTATTGCTATGTCGAATATTGACATTCTGATGCAAAATGAAAATTTTATAGTTATTAGTTTTAGCATATCGTACTATAGAGTTTAAAAATTTTTTATTTCAGAACCCAACCAATGCGTCTTTGAAGTGGTTTGCTGCAGTCACTGCAATAGGTTCGAGAAACAGCTTCAAGAAATAGACAAAAAACTCGAAGAGCTACAATTGACAGTCGAAACGCAGAAGACTGCAATTATGGACGCAATATCTGCTCAAAAGGTTACCACTCAGCAATTGGTTCGCCAGGAAGCACAAAATGAAAAAATTACTCCCGCCTGATAGCGTAATCTAATACTAATTTTTCCAATTTACAGGAATCTGCGGTTTCAGCTATTTTATGTAACAATATAAAAAATATCAGGCTGCTGCTAAATATGGACGTTATAAAAGCCTTAAATGTGGATGGTTCACATGGGCAGATTGGCTTAAGGTCCCTTCTTAATTTTTATGGTACATTGACTGGTAAGGAAAATGTACTTTTCTATTAGTTCATATTTAATATAAACCTTTATTTCATTCAGGAGCCATTGCCAAGATGCCTTTTAAGGGATTGTCGCCGGAGGATACTCTCCGAAAAGCCATAAAATTGGAAAAGGCGAGATATTTTAAGAAAGCCTATCGACAAAACAAAAAGACTTCTGAATCTTAAATATAGATGCTTATTAAAAACCTTACAAAGTAATAGTACAAAACCGTAAAAAGTAAAAGTACAAAACCGTAAAAAGTAATAGTTGAAAGACTGTATGTAAAACATGAAATCTTATTTTTTTTTTAATTTTATACAAAGCTTGGAGCTCTGATTTTGGTCATTTTTGCAGTAATATAATTCATAAGCAATACACCCCTTGGCAAAATTATAAGCCACATATTGAAAAGTTTTAAAATTTTTTTTTGTTTTGTTGTAGTCTAACAATTACCTTATAAATCCTACTACCTTCAAAATTTTCACAAGGGGTATAGTATATAATATATATACATATATATATAGTATATAATATATATAATTAAGTAAGTTTACGTAGTATTGCTATGCAGTTTCATAGCCCATTCGATTTTAGTATAAAATTTTTTTTAGTGGAATGTGTTGATCGTTTTCTCCAAAAAATAATTGTGGAATATACTTTGTATGGAAGGACCTGCGTGAAAAAAATGTCAAAAATCAAGGCGATTTTCTAGGAACTTTAAACATGCACTTTGTTATACTAAAACTGAATGGGCTATGAAACTGCTTACTAAAAAATTTTCTACAAAATCTTAATAGAAAGTTGCAAATTAGTATGCAATTTAGTGTATTATTCTGAGTTTTGCACAAAGCTTACTTTACTTTTATGTTTTTTGGTGTAAAACTAACCATATTTCTATAAAAAATTATCGACAAAATTAGAATAAAAAACTGCATATATTGCCAAAAATTCACTGTGCCAATACTCTTGTTCGTCACGGTATGCGAATATAGAACATTTTGTTTCGTTTCTAATACATCGAATATATTTGACTGAAATACTTATGTATATTTACATATATGTTACATCAATAATGAAATGAAAATAAAACTACGTTTCGAAACGAATGCTATTACACGTATTTTATTTTAGTCGCTGAAAGGATTTTAAAAGGTTCGACAATAACTGGTCTCATTTTGCTACTGCAGGGGCTTAAAAGACGACTCGTTTCTTTTCGTACCTGTTCGGGCTTAAAAGACGACTAGTCTCTTTTCGTACGCGTAGGGGTATAAAAGGGTACAATTAGTCTCTTCTCGAACAAAAGGGAACAGTTCAGTCCATACAAAGGGATGCAAAGTGGCATTAGTCGCAAGTTCCTTTGCGACTCATCCCGGACACATCCCATCCCCGTCGCATTTTTTGCAGGGTATCAATCAGATCAGAAACATGCTTATCGGTCATTCTATGTCGGTATTTAATTAATAATATTTTCATATTAGAAAATGCTGACTCACAATTATATGTAGACCCGAACATTGAATATAATTTATATATTTCATTTTTATTCTTAAGGTACTCGTCATCACTTATTTGCTTCCAAAAATTTTCTCCTGTTTCAGAGGGAATTAGAAAATCTTCTCTCATTCGTGACAATTCTACCTGAAGCTCAATTTGTTGTTCTTGTATGTTGCAAATAAGAGGGTTATCGTGCAAATCCATATTTTTTCTTGTACATAACTTCAAATTCATTAAATCTGAAATTAAAACTTTCTAATAGTGTTTCTATTGTTTTTGAATATTCATCCATTTTTTCAAATTATTTATGTTCATGAAAAATTTGTGCTACGTTTGGTAAGTAAGATATATTGTTATTTTCAATTTCATTTAATAATATCTATTTGAAATTTTTTTCCAAAGTGGGTTATACAGTATATTTTGCTTTGCTGCCTCTATGCTTAAGTGCACATTTAAGATACCTACCCCAAAATGCGCATCAAAAGCATTATTTTTAACATTTATAAGGAAACTGCTCCGATAGATGCATTCAACATACCTGCACATTGGCGATACCTGCCTTAAAAATTGTGCGACTAGTATCAATTATCAATGAAAGTATTACGTTTACCTGCACTGGCCCTACAATTACCTAATTTTACAACCTTTTATTTATTTTGCTCATCTCGCAGAACAACGAAAATGGCTATCATCTTAGTAGTTATCTATCTATATATTAATACGCTAACATAAATTTTGTCTCCGTTCGTTTGGCGATTCTACCGAACCAATTTCAAAACCAAGAGCACCGTTGGAAAGGCATTTTTCCGCAGATAAGCAGTTTTTATGGTTTCACAATTGGTTGAAAATTACATCCAAAACCGTCGTTTAAACATTTTCGAATTGTGTATAGATGTTGCTGCAACATGTTCAATTTGACATGGTTCGCCTGTTGTTTCACTACACATTTGGAATTAAGCTTTGAAATAAAGATAAATATGAAGATGAAGAAATAAATGATAACGATGAAGTCAAAAAAAAAGAAGTCAAAAGTGAAGATAAAGACGAAAATGGAGACAATGACAGATACAATTAGGGTAACGGAAAGGGTAAGAACATTTCTTGAATTTATGAAGTGAAACTTCTTTAGCGGCAGTTGGTTGGCTGGGAGTAAATTGTCAAATTCAAGGGGAATAACGCACATGGAAATGGTTCTCAGCGGTTTAGCGGTTTGAGAATAAAAAAAAAACGAAGATGCCTAGAGGTACAGGCAAAAACGAAGATCAAAGTAAATTTAAACACTTTAAGGTAAAGGTGAAGAGGAATATGCAAAAATAAAGATAAATATAAAGAAAACAACCTACAAATTCGTTTTTGACTATATTGGCCAATGAAGATCTAAGTGTCCGGCCATTATCAACTCTACAACCAAAAAAAATAAAAAATGAAGAAAAATATGAGGGTGAGGATATTTTTATCGATATAATAATCGATATTGCTATCGATAAAATAATCGATATTGTTATCGATACTGTTATTGAAATTACCGCTATTGTAATCGATATAATAATCAATATAATAATCGATATTGTTATCGATACAATAATAGATATTGTTATAGGTATAATAATCGATTAAATAATTGATTTTGTTATCGATTTAGTCATTTATATTGTTAACGATATCTACAATAATCGATACTGATGATTGTTATACATATCGATGAATTAATAAATTTTTGCAATCGTTGTATTTTTCTATATGTTTATGGATATTGTTATCGGTATTTTTATCGACACAGTTATCAACAGGGTCATCGATATACCAATCGGAACATGGAATGTGATCACATTACGTGACGTCACATCACTTTTATCACATGAAATGAAGAGACATCACATGATATTACACCACATAACTTGATATCACATCACACGATATCACGTGACATGACATTATATGATATGACATCACATTATATGGCATGAAATCACATGACTTGACATCACATGATATGACATCGTATGACATGACATGGCATTACATGACGTGGCATCACCTGATATGACATCATATGGTATGACATGACATCAGAGGATATGACAACACATGACATTACATCCCATCACATCACATAAAATCACGCTACATTTTATAACGTCATCGCACCTCATCTCATCTACGTGAATAGAAAAAGAAAAGAATATAAGCAAAGATGTGATGTGAAAGAGAAAGGCAAAGTTACCGATTTCAAAACCAAAACCACCGTTGGAAAGGTAATTTTCTGCAGATGAGGAGAGTTTTTATAGTTTCGAAATTGTTTGAAAATCGTCGTTACAAATTTCCATATTTGTGTATGGTTGTTCTTGCAACCTGTTCAATTTAAGCTGTTTCGCATTTTGTTTTACTTCGTATTTGAAATTAAACTTTGAAATAAAGATAAATATGAAGATGAAGAAACAAGTGATAACGATGAAGACAAAAAAAGGCAAAAGTGAAGATAAGACGAAAATTGAGAAAAGGCGAAAATGGAGACAATGAGAAATACATAAGAATCAGGTTAACAGAGTTGAAATTTTCCGATAGGAATCGAAATAAAATCAGCCATAAAGGTTACTGAAATTTATCGAATCGTCGAAGTTTATAATTATCGAAATTTATCCATGCTTATTCAGTTATCGCAACGTATCGAATTATTCAAACTCATCAATCTTTACTGAGTTGTCGAAATTTATAGACACAGAAACTTTGTTGTCCAAATTTTAGGATAGTTATCGAGCTTTAAAAACGTGTGGGAAATAAATGTATCAAGTTATCGATATTTACTGAATTGTCATTATACATATATAGACTTAACGAAATTTATCGAGGTGTCGTAATGGATGGAATTCTTTCAACTTAAAGAGTTATCGATAATTATTGATCTACTGAAATTGGTTGGTTCAACGAAGCGAAGTTTATGGAATTTTCAAAACATATATAAATTTATCGAAATTTCAAGGTTATATAAGCTTATCACTTTATCACTGCTTATCGAATTTAATCGTCTTAACAGAGTGTAACGAGTTATCAAAATGTTTAGATAGTTTTCGAAAAATGTGTAGATGTCAAAAGTAAAAATTTATAAAGGTATGCAAAGTTTTTACATTTTTGAGTTATCGAAATTTATCGAGCCATCGAATTTCACAGTTATCGAAATTGGTCGAGTTAACGAATTTTGTTGAGTTATCGATCATATATCAGATTATCAGATAAAAAAAAATTTAGTTACGGTTTAGCAGAAGATTTTCCGGTTAGTTAATTTGTACCGTATAAGTTTTGCTACGTGTTAAGTTAGAAAACCTCTCCAAGGCTTCTAAAACTAGAAAAACTGTCGAATTTCGACAGTAACTGGCACTCTAGTCCATATATTAATACGCTAACATGAAATTTGTCTCCGTTCGTTTGGAGATTCTACCCAACCGATTTCCAAACCAAGAACACCATTAGAAAGGCATTTTTCCGTAGATGAGCAGAGTTTTCAATGGTTTTACAATTGGTTGAAAATTACGCCCAAAACCGTCGATTAAACATTTTCGAATTGTGTATAGATGTTGCTGCAACATGTTCAATTTGACATGTTTCGCTTGTAGTTTCACTACACATTTGAAATTAAGCTTTGAAATAAAGATAAATATGAAGATGAAGAAATAAATGATAATGATGAAGTCAAAAAAAGAGAAGGCAAAAGTGAAGATAAAGACGAAAATGGAGACAATGACAGATACATAAGAATTAGGGTAACTGAAGGGGTAAGAACATTTCTTGAATTTATGAATTGAAACTTCTTTAGCGGCAGTTGGTTGGTTGGGAGTAAATTGTCGAATTCAAGGGGAATAATGCACATGGAAATGGTTCTCAGCGGTTTAGCCGTTTGAGAATAAAAACAAAAACAAAGATGCCTAGAGGTACAGGCAAAAACGAAGATCAAAGTAAATCTAAACACTTTAAGGTAAAGGTGCAAAAATAAAGATAAACATGAAGAAAAAGATGAGGATGAAGATCGATATTGTTATCGATATAAAACCCGATATTGCTATCGATATAATAATCGATATTGCTATCGATAAAATAGTCGATTAAATAACTGATTTTGTTATCGATTTAATCATTTATATTGTTAACGATACGTACAATAATCAATACTGATTATTGTTATATTTATCGCAGAATTAATCGATTTTACAATCGTTGTATTTTTCTATATGTGTATGGATATTGCTATCGGTATTTTTATCAACACAGTTATTAACAGGGTTATCGATACACTAATCGGAACATGGAATGTGATCACATTACATGACATGACATCACATTTTATCACATGATATGAAGAGCCATCACATGATATTACATCACATAATATGATATCACATCACACGATATCACGTGTTATAAAATCATATGATATGGCATGACATCATATGACTTGACATAACGTGATATGACATCGTATGACATGACATGGCATTACATGACGTGGCAGCACATGATATCACATGGTATGACATCACAGGACATGACATCAGAGGATATGATAATACATGACATGACATCCTATCACATCACATAAAATCACGTCACATCTTATCACGTCATCGCACCTCATCTCATCTACGTGAATAGAAAAAGAAAAGGATAAAAGCAAAGATGTGAAAGATAAAAACAAAGATGAAGACCAAGGTAAATTTACCGATTTCAAAACCAAAAACACCGTTGGAAAGGTAATTTTCTGTAGATGAGGAGAGTTTTTATAGTTTCGAAATTGGTTGAAAATCGTCGTTTAAAAAATTCCATATTTGTGTATGGTTGTTTTTGCAACCTGTTCAATTTAAGCTGTTTCGCATTTTGTTTTACTTCGTATTTGAAATTAAACTTTGCAATAAAGATAAATATGAAGATGAAGAAACCAGTGATAACGATGAAGACAAAAAAAAAAGGCAAAAGTGAAGATAAAGACGAAAATGGAGATAAAGGCGAAAATGGAGACAGTGAAAGATACATAAGAATTAGGGTAACAGAGTTGAAATTTTCCGATAGGAATCGAAATAAAATCAGCCATAAAGGTTACTGAAAATTATCGAATCATCGAAGTTTATTGTTATCGAAATTTATTCATGCTTATTAAGTTATCGCAACGTATCGAATTATTTAAACTGATCAATGTTTATTGAGTTGTCGAAGTTTATAGACGCAGAAACTTAGTTGTCCAAATTTACGGATAGTTATCGAGCTACAAACACGTGTGAGATTAACGAAATTTGTCAAGTTAAAGAAATGTATCAAGCTATCGATATTTATAGAATTATCATTATTTATAGACTTAACGAAATTTATCGAGGTGTCGTAATGCATGGAGATCTTTCAACTTACAGAGTTATCGATAATTATGGATCTACTTAAATTGGTTGATTCATCGAATCGAGTTTGTGGAATTTTCAAAATATATCGATTTATCGAAATTTCAAGGTTATATAAGCTAATCGATTTATCACTGCTTATCGAATTTTGTCGTGTTAACAGAGTGTAACGAGTTATCAAAATTTTTCGATAGCTTTCGAAAAATTTGGAGCTGTCAAAAATAAAAATTTATCCAAAGGTATCCAAAGAATTTACATTTTTGAGTTATCGAAATTTATCGAGCCCTCGAATTTCACAGTTATCGAAATTGGTCGAGTTAACGAATTTTGTTGAGTTATCGGATTTTAGTGTTTTCGAAATTCTTCGAGCTATCGATATGTATCAAATCATTGAAATTTATCGATAAACTGGAATGTATCGGGTCAATTCCAAGTCCTGCCGAAGTCCTCCAAAGACGTTCTAATATAAAAAAAATATTAGTTACGTTTAATTTCCAAAGCAGAAGATTTTCCGGTAAGTTAATTTCTACCGTATAAGTTTTGCTACGGGTTAAGTTAGAATACCTCTCCAAGGCTCCCAAAAACCAGAAAAACTGTCGAATTTCGACAGTAACTGGCACTCTAGTATAGGTAATTAGATAACATTCGGTAAAAATTTCCCTTGCAGTAATTTCTCCGCAGTAGTGCTCCGCCAATATTTGGTTTCATAGGGATTCGGATACCTTCCTCATTGAAGTAGTAAAGAAAATTGGCTTAAGTGCCTTTTTCGGTTATGTGCACAAGTTTTTCGTGCAAAGAAGGATGTGCAGCTAAGCAAAATATACTGTAGTTCGTACTAAATCAATTTTTTTTTATTTTTACCCTGAAGCAGTAAGTTTAATTCGTTAATTAAGTATTTAATATCGCACAAAAAAGCTAAATCAAAAATAAAATGTTTGTCTTTAAGTGCTAAAATAAACTTTTTGACATCTGGACTCATATTCTGTTAAACAAAAAAGTATTACTTCAATCCTTAAATTAAATGATCTTTGTAGGCATTTTTCTTTGATAAGCCAACGTACCTTAGTATATAAAAGTAAATCCCCGTAGTCAGCGTCAAGCTCGTCAAGAAGAGATTTCAACTTCCTGTGGTTGAGAGCATTATGACCACCCTTTATTTTACTAATAATTTTTACTGCGATATCCATAGCATTAAGCAGACACAAGCCTTTCGCAAAAAGTGCCTGTTGGTGAATAATGCAATGGAATGTTGGGACATTTTTTTTTTTGTTTTGTGCCTACAATACCCTTTTTAGTTCCACGCATAACCTTCGCGCCGTCTGTACATATTGAACTTAATTTGTTATCAAGTCAGCGTTGCCGTTTTGCTTAATTCTAAGCAAAATTGCTTAAGTTTTTCCTGCCTATTAAAATGTTAAACTTTTCTTCGTTTTGCTAAATATTTTTATTAAAGTTTACTACTAGGATCTTTTTCATCAAAAATTCATAGTCAAAAGAATAATAAATTTTTCAAATTTATTTTAGGAAGACTGTCAGCCAGATCCCACATAAAGTTCCAGCAAATGTTGCTCTACGCAATTCCCGATCTGCGGTCGCCGCATTTTCAAACCCCCAAGTGTACTTCTGCCATGAAATCGCTTTTCACAAAAACCATTTGCCGTTCGGAGGCGACCTAGAACTTTAGGTCCCTTCATTTGCGTGACAAGATCAACACGCACATTTTGGATAACATGATGCCAAACTCGTTTTTTACATGTATTCAAAAAACTAGCGAAAGGGCAGATAACTATTATAGGAGTATGTGTTCAAAGCCTGAAAGAAAGTTTAATAGTTTTCAAATTTAGCAACTGTTAGGCCCGATTTCAGATGGCCTACTTAAGTATAGACTGTTGATTAATTTCCACTATTCCTTTTCAGATCATACATTAAGGGCCGGTTACTCAATATCTGGTTAACACTAATCTGCGGTTAAACATCGTTATCGACGTCTTCGACTCCATGCATACAACAGGGAGTCGTTAACGTCGATAACGATGTTTAACCGGAGATTAGTGTTAACCAGACATTGAGTACCCGGCCCTTAGTCTACACTTAAATGGCCGATTCTGCTATTAAAATATGAGATATGCAACCCTGTGTTTATACCAAAGAACCAAGATTGGTTGGTAGGTTGTTTAGTAAATCCCACCAAATCCCACCTAAAACAATCGCCAGTTCAGCAGAAAATGTAAACAATCATGCAAATGCAACAACACTTTCAAGGAATAAGCAGCAGTGCTGCCAATTAATTGGCATATTTAACCAAAGTTGATCTGAAACCCAACGAAAGCTAAATGGCATTTAAACAACAATCCAAAATTAAACATAAGTGCCGTTTAAATATTCATTTGAAATTGGCCCTTAGACTATAACATCCTTACTTTTGATGACAAAACTCAGCCTTAGAGAGCCTTTACTTAAAGCTCAAACAGTCAACGACGTAGCGTAGACGTAGGTTGACGCAGACACGAGTTGTGTTTTTGTATTCTCCAGCAAAAAATATCCAGTAACTTGCCAGTAACCAAATTTCGGAGAGTAAGCCAATATTTACTCCCAATGAGTGAAATATGCAAGAAAGTACGAAAACGCAAAACCAGCAAGAAGTTGCTAGTTTTATGAACAGCTGATTAATTTGTTAAATTTCGATGCAATTTTCTTAGAAAACTAGTATTTTCCATCTTATTATAGTATAGTAGTATAGTATTTATTTATTACGGTCTTTAAGACCTAGTTGATGTTA
>NW_023458570.1:2645151-2648263 GCF_013731165.1 Rhagoletis pomonella | reverse complement strand
CTTCACTTGGCGTTTCCAGTTGGCGTCAGTTGGCACAGAGGAGAAACGACTGGCGTGCTTTGCTGAACTCGGCCAAAATCGCTTAGGCGGTTACAGCGCCAAAAAAGAAGAAGAAGACATATTGGAAAAATTCATGGAAAATTTGCTAATTCCAACAAAAAAATTTTAGGAAAAAAGTAGAAAATTTGCTAAGTAACAAAATTATCTACAAAATTTGTAAAACAGCAGACTTTTTTATTATTTTTTTTTTTTAATAAAGGGTAAATGAAAAACGCGAAACATTGCATTCAAAGTTTTGCAAAATACTTAGAGATTAAACATCATTTTTTGTTTTTGCTTTCGTTTATCAGGAATTGTAGAAAAAATTATGCAAAACGAAGAAAAATTTAACATATAAACAGCCAGGAAAAAATTTATAAATTTTTCTTGAATCTAAGCGAAGCAGCAGCGCTGGACAGAGCTGAATTAGAAAATAAGATTAAGAATGTTAACGTCGCTTGCACGAAAATATTTGAATTTATAGAAAACAGAAAAAATTCGACCGTAGAGCAAGAAACATTTTTTTTTATTAATTTAAATCAGCATCCTTACAAAAAAATGTTTATGCATATAGAGTCCATTAAATACTCCAATGAAAATTTGGTTCTTTTTTCGAGATTTTCCTTGGGTTTCTGTGTTTTTCCAAATTCAAAACAAGACAAGAGAATTTCTTATTGTTCTCTTATTTCGCTGTGAATATTAGTTACTGTTTGTTTCTTCCTGAGCTTGGTAAATTGGTTATAAAAATAAAAAGCAAGCAAGACAGTAAAAGCGCAGTTAGTCAACGACGTAGCGTAAACGTAGGTTGGCGTACGTAGCAGCATATCAAATTTACTGTTGATAGAGAGAGAGAGAAGCAACGGCAACGTCACCGCCATGCGGTGGTGAGTTTTCGCTAACACGCGAATCCCATAAGGTAGATCGTAGCCCTGTTCGCGTACGCACTATCCAGTAAATCCAGTACTAATTTTACTGGTTTTTTACTGGATGTCGTTTTCGTACGCAAAAACTTGCAAGAAACTAGCAAAAGAGGGGAAATTAAGAGAACAAAAATGACAGCTGAACTTGCACGTTTTACTGGATAAATTTTTACAAGCAACTATTTGCTAGTAAGAAAAACAGCTGATGGCATGATGCTTTATGTAATTCGTATTAACAAAATAATTGTTTGTGGTGCTTTTAGAGTTGAAATTGAAAAAAATAAACCTATTTAAAAGATATACCTTAGTGTGGCGGAACGAACGGTCGTGTTTATTTTTGCTCCTTGAATTTTATATTGAAAAAGTTTAAAACCTTATAAAAATATTAGATAACATAATCTAATGTAAGAGATAGAGACTCAGGAAACTAATTTGGAAGTTATTTGTGACACTAAATAAAATAAAGTTTAAATTAATCATTTAATATAAATAAGGCATACGCATACATTTGCACCTAAATTAGGGGCTACATGCATATGTACATATATTTAATTCTATGCACATATATTTAATTAAACCAAAATGGAAAAAAAGTGCGATAAGTGTAAAAGCACGATACGCGGAGAAGTGGGCAATATACGATGTGAAGGGGTGTGTGGTAAATATTACCACCTGACCCGAAGATGTTCTGGGCTTGACCAATGCAGCATTGATAAACTGCAAGAATGTGAAATGCTAAGATTTATGTGCGCTGACTGTGTACATTACGTAAATAATGTAGATGATATATTAAAAGACATGCAAATGGTAGTGAAGCAAAATGGACAACAACTACAAGAGTATAGAAGTGAATTTGATAATGCACTTAGAAAGAATGAACAAGAAATAAAGCATCTTCTTCAAGCGGTGGAAACAGCCTTCAGTGAAAGAATTAGAGCTATGCAAAAAGCGCAAGAATCGTGCGAAAAAAGTGTAAAAGAGGTTAATAAAATACGGGAAATAGCTGAAGGCTTTAAGGCTAGCAGCGAACAGGTATGTGTCGAATTAAAAACTAACAAAGATGACAATAAGAAAATGATCGAAGCAATAAGCAACGAAAACAAAAAAATGTGCAACGAATTGAAGGAGAATGTCAATAATGTTGAAGCTAAAATATCGTATGCGAATATAACAAAAAGTAGTAAACAAAAAAAAGAAGCGTTGCCAGAGATAAAAAAAAATCATCCATTAATAGTGAAACCGAGCAAAAAACAAGATGCGGAAATGACAAAAAATGACCTCAATTCAAAAGTAGACCCTAAAGAGCTGCAAATAACGAATATAGTAACTACGCAAAGCGGGGTAGTGATAGTTGAAAGTAAAAATGATCAAGAACGAGATAAAATTAAAAATGCCATCGAGACTAATCTTGGAAATGCCTATGAGGTTAAGATCCCTAAGAAAGTGAAACCGACAGTTGTTGTATCGGGTATAAACTTTAAATATGATAATGATGAACTGGCGCAGAGAATTAAACGACAAAATGCGTGTCTTACTGAAACGGACATTAAAATTATAAAACAGTATGAAAAGAAAAAGGGTTCGAATGTGTATTACAACGCAGTACTAGAAGTGGACGTAGAAGCTTTCACGAATATACTAGCTGGAGAAAGGATAAATGTAGGCTGGGAACGGTGCAGAGTGTATGATGCAGTCCAAGTACTTTGTTGTTTTAAATGCAAAGGCTTTCATCATAAGGCCAGTGGCTGTCAAGAAAGGGAAGTGTGCACAAAATGTCTGGGTGAACACAAACATACGCAATGCGATAAGGAACCAATCAAGAAATGTATCAACTGTATAAGGGCAAATAAGGAACTGAATCTTGGGCTTAATGACAACCATGATACTATGGATAGAGCATGTCCTGTATATCAGCAAAAATTATCCGCAAGGAAAAAAAAGATTGTTTATTAGCAATCAAAGCATAAAAAGTACAAAAATCGAAGTAGGGGGCTGCATAGCTTAGAATGTATATATCTCAATATTTGTAGTATAACAGCAAACAAAACTGAACTGGAGAGGCTTGTCGAAATAAGAAAACCAAACATTGTACTATGCGCAGAAACATGCACAACTGATCTTATAATGGATACAGAATTAAATATTCCTACATA
>NW_023458570.1:2638965-2645051 GCF_013731165.1 Rhagoletis pomonella | reverse complement strand
TATCCAAAGAATTTACATTTTTGAGTTATCGAAATTTATCGAGCCCTCGAATTTCACAGTTATCGAAATTGGTCGAGTTAACGAATTTTGTTGAGTTATCGGATTTTAGTGTTTTCGAAATTCTTCGAGCTATCGATATGTATCAAATCATTGAAATTTATCGATAAACTGGAATGTATCGGGTCAATTCCAAGTCCTGCCGAAGTCCTCCAAAGACGTTCTAATATAAAAAAATATTAGTTACGTTTAATTTCCAAAGCAGAAGATTTTCCCGTAAGTTAATTTCTACCGTATAAGTTTTGCTACGGGTTAAGTTAGAAAATCTCTCCAAGGCTCCCAAAATCCAGAAAAACTGTCGAATTTCGACAGTAACTGGCACTCTAGTATAGATAATTAGATAACATTCGGTAAAAATTTCCCTTGCAGTAATTTCTACATGGTAAGTGCTCCGCCAATATTTGGTTTCATAGGGATTCGGATACCTTCCTCATTGAAGTAGTAAAGAAAATTGGCTTAAGTGCCCTTTTCGGTTATGTGCACAAGTTTTTCGTGCAAAGATGGATAGGCAGCTAAACAAAATATACTGTAGTTCGTACTAAATCAATTTGTTTTTTATTTTTACCCTGAAGCAGTAAGTTTAATTCGTTAATTAAGTATGTAATATCGCACAAAAAAGCTAAATCAAAAATAAAATTTTTGTCTTTAAGTGCTAAAATAAACTTTTCGACATCTGGACTCATATTCTGTTAAACAAAAAAGTATTACTTCATTCCTTAAATTAAATGATCTTTGTAGGCATTTTCCTTTGCTAAGCCAACTTACCTTAGTATATAAAAGTAAATCCCCGTAGTCAGCGTCAAGCTCGTCAAGAAGAGATTTCAACTTCCTGTGGTTGAGAGCATTATGACCACCCTTTATTTTATTAATAATTTTTACTGCGATATCCATAGCATTAAGCAGACACAAGCCTTTCGCAAAAAGTGCCTGTTGGTGAATAATGCAATGGAATGTTGGGACATTTTTTTTTTGTTTTGTGCCTACAATACCCTTTTTAATTCCACGCATAACCCTCGCGCCATCTGTACATATTGAACTTAATTTGTTGATATCAACGTTATCAAGTCAGCGTTGCCGTTTTGCTTAATTCTAAGCAAAATTGCTTAAGTTTTTCCTGCCTGTTAAAATGTTAAACTTTTCTTCGTTTTGCAAAATATTTTTATTAAAGTTGACTACTAGGATCTCTTTCATCAAAAATTCATAGTCAAAAGAATAATAAATTTTTCAAATTTATTTTAGGAAGACTGTCATCCAGATCCCACATAAAGTTCCAGCAAATGTTGCTCTACGCAATTCCCGATCTGCGGTCGCCGCATTTTCAAACCCCCAAGTGTACTTCTGCCATGAAATCGCTTTTCATAAAAACCATTTGCCGTTCGGAGGCGACCTAGAACTTTAGGTCCCTTCATTTGCGTGACAAGATCAACACGCACATTTTGGATAACATGATGCCAAACTCGTTTTTTACATGTATTCAAAAAACTAGCGAAAGGGCAGATAACTATTATAGGAGAGTTCAAAGCCTGAAAGAATGTTTAATAGTTTTCAAATTTAGCAACTGTTAGGCCCGATTTCAGATGGCCTACTTAAGTAGAGACTGTTGATTAATTTCCACTATTCCTTTTAAGATCATACATTAAGGGCCGGTTACTCAATATCTGGTTAACACTAATCTGCGGTTAAACATCGTTATCGACGTCTTCGACTCCATGCATACAACAGGGAGTCGTTAACGTCGATAACGATGTTTAACCGGAGATTAGTGTTAACCAGACATTGAGTACCCGGCCCTTAGTCTACACTTAAATGGCCAATTCTGTTATTAAAATATGAGATATGCAACCCTGTGTTTATACCAAAGAACCAAGATTGGTTGGTAGGTTGTTTAGTAAATCCCACCAAATCCCACCTAAAACAATCGGCAGTTCAGCAGAAAATGTAAACAATCATGCAAATGCAACAACAATTTCAAGGAATAAGCAGCAGTGCTGCCAATTAATTGGCATATTTAACCAAAGTTGATCTGAAACCCAACGAAAGCTAAATGGCATTTAAACAACAATCCAAAATTAAACATGAGTGCCGTTTAAATATTCATTTGAAATTGGCCCTTAGACTATAACATCCTTACTTTTGATGACAAAACTCAGCCTTAGAGAGCCTTTACTTAAAGCTCAAACAGTCAACGACGTAATGTAGACGTAGGTTGACGCAGACACGAGTTGTGTTTTCGTATTCTCCAGCAAAAAATATCCAGTAACTTGCCAGTAACCAAATTTCGGAGAGTAAGCCAATATTTACTCCCAATGAGTGAAATATGCAACAAAGTACGAAAACGCAAAACCAGCAAGAAGTTGCTAGTTTTATGAACAGCTGATTAATTTGTTAAATTTCGATGCAATTTTCTTAGAAAACTAGTATTTTCCATCTTATTATATATTTAAATAGGTTTATTTTTTTCAATTTCAACTCTAAAAGCACCACAAACAATTATTTTGTTAATATGAATTACATTAAGCATCATGCCATCAGCTGTTTTTCTTACTACCAAATAGTTGCTTGTAAAAATTTATCCAGTAAAAATCCAGTAAAACTTGCAAGTTCAGCTGCCATTTTTACGACATCCAGTAAAAAACCTGTAAAATGAGTACTGGATTTACTGGATAGTGCGTACGCGAACAGGGCTACGATCTACCTTATGGGATTCGCGTATTAGCAAAAACTCACCACCGCATGGCGGTGACGTTGCCGTTTTTTCTCTCTCTCTCTATCAACAGTAAATTTGATATGCTGCTACGTACGCCAACCTACGTTTACGCTACGTCGTTGACTAACTGCGCTTTTACTGTCTTGCTTTCTTTTTATTTTTATAACCAATTTACCAAGCTCAGGAAGAAACAAACAGTAACTAATATTCACAGCGAAATAAGAGAACAATAAGAATATTCTCTTGTCTTGTTTTGAATTTGGAAAAACACTAAAACCCAAGGAAAATCTCGAAAAAAGAACCAAATTTTCATTGGAGTATTTAACGGACTCTATATGCATAAACATTTTTTTGTAAGGATGCTGATTTAAATTAATAAAAATCAATGTTTCTTGCTCGACGGTCGAATTTTTTCTGTTTTCTATAAATTCAAATATTTTCGTGCAAGCGACGTTAACATTCTTAATCTTATTTTCTAATTCAGCTCTGTCCAGCGCTGCTGATTCGCTTAGATTCAAGAAAAATTTAGAATTTTTTTCCTGGCTGTTTATATGTTAAATTTTTCTTCGTTTTGCATAATTTTTTCTACAATTCCTGCCAAACGAAAGCAAAAACCAAAAATGATGTTTCATCTTTAAGTATTTTGCAAAACTTTGTATGCAATGTTTCGCGTTTTTCATTTACCCTTTATTAAAAAAAAAATAATAAAAAAGTCTGCTGTTTTACAAATTTTGTGACTTAGCAAATTTTCTACTTTTTTCCTAAAATTGTTTTGTTGGAATTAGCAAATTTTCCATGAATTTTTCCAATATGTCTTCTTCTTCTTCTTTTTTGGCGCTGTAACCGCCTAAGCGATTTTGGCCGAGTTTCTCCTCTGTGCCAACTGACGCCAACTGGAAACGCCAAGTGAAGCCAAGTCCTTCTCCACCTGATCTTTCCATCGCAGTGGGGGCCTCCCTCTTCCTCTGCTACCACCAACGGGTTCCGAGTTGAATACTTTCAGAGCTGGAGCGTCGGTGTCCATTCGAACGACATGACCAAGCCAGCGGAGCCGCTGTATTTTAATTCGCTGTACTATGTCCATATCGTTGTAAAGCTCATACAGCTCATCGTTCCATCATCTGCGGTACTCGCCGTCGCCAACGCGTAAAGGCCCGTAAATCTTCCGCAAAATCTTTCTCTCAAACACTCCAAGAGCCGCCTCATCGGATGTTGTCATTGTCCATGCTTCTGCGCCATATAACAGCACGGACATGATGAGTGACTTATAGAGCGTGGTTTTCCTACGTCGAGAGAGGACTTACCTCCTGAATTGCCTACTCAGTCCAAAGTAGCACTTGTTGGCAAGAGTGATTCTGCGTTGGATTTCAATGCTGATATTATTAATGCTGGTGTTAGTGCTGGTTCCCAAGTAAACGAAATTCTCTACTTTCTCGAAATTGTAACTGTCAATAGTGACGTGAGTGCCAAGGCGCGAATGTGCTGACTGTTTGTTTGATGACAGGAGATGCTTCGTCTTGTCCTCGTTTACCACCAGACCCATTCGCTTGGGAAGCAAAGCTTTTCCAACTTGGAAAAGGCAGAACAGACTTCGCGGTTTTCGATGCCGATGATGTCGATGTCATCGGCATAAGCCAGCAATTGCACGCTCTTGTAGTAAATTGTTCCTGAGCGGTTCAGTTCTGCAGCTCTTATTATCTTCTCCATCATCAGATTAAAGAAGTCACATGAAAGGGAGTCGCTCCGTCTGAAACCCCGTTTTGTTTTGAACGGCTCAACGTCATTTTACCCAGCCGTATGAGTTTTCCAATATGTGCAATACGAAAAATCTATCTCGTAGGTACATTTTAAGAAACCATTTTGTTAGAACAAATTGGTTAGGTCCTTTTAATAATAATAATAACACAAGGGAACAGTGATTTTGTTGCATCAAATGTTAAAGCTGTTTTCGAATAAGACCAATTCTTGTTAAAAATTCTGGGTTCAGCAAATAGGTTTGGGGCATATTATTAGATAATGAATCTGTTAACGCAAAAGATAAAGTCAAATATCATTTCTCGCAGCCCTTTAGCTTATCGTTAATCTCAAAGTTACCTCTTTTCAATAAATTTTAATTGTTCTCTTGATAATTGCACTGGCCTATAGTCAAAAGGTGTAAAGAACAGCATTAATATTGCTGGCGTGCATTTAGGTCGCTGGTTCCAAATGCGAATTTTTGCAAATTTAGGAACAATTTCGGTAGCTCTAATAGAAAAGCAATTATTTTCCATCATCGTGGAAAAATCTTGTTTATGCAAATAAGTATGGAAACACTGAAAAGGCACAACTTCTAGAAACACTAATTAGTTTACTTATGTTTATGCATACAATATAAAAATCGCAAATACATATAGGAAAATGACAAAAAATTTTGTTAAACATTTTTTTTATTTTAAAATAATTTGTTTATAATCTGAATGATTTTCATCATATTATTACCATAAGTCTGTAATAGCAAGTCTCGCCTTCAATTTAGTAATTATTACGTGCCGACCGAGTAACATTTACCAAAGTTATATCGAAAAACTTAAGTGGATCTCCAGTTGTTTTCTAAAAAAAAATTCTCTTCAATTTTATAAATAACCTTTAAATGAAAGAACCGGATTACAGAAAAGTATGCCAGGGAGTGACTTTTTTCGTTCAAGCTGAATGCAAAGCAACATCGTCCAATTGGAGAGACCTCAAAAGGATTTTCCAGGATATGTTAAATACTATTGCATTTACCTACAGTTATTTTTTCGCATAATGGAATTAACTAAAATATTTATGTTAACACTTGTTGCACGTCCCCTACTTTCATATAACGGCAAATTTAGAAACCACGAAAAATGGACTTAAAATGGGCATTTCTCGCCCTAATTCTATTATGTTAATGTATGCAAATACTTATATTTATGCTTGCAACTACTATTAACTTATCAAACGATTCCTAATCTTTAACAATACATGTTTGACTTCATTCACCACGATCTTGAAAACTGACCAAACCGGCGTGACCAAGTCCAAGGTAATTTTAATATTATATAAACATCCGAAAGCATTAAAACGTTTGAAATAAATCTCGTCTCACTTTTTTGTATTTTTCACTTGGTTGCTGAAGTAATGAAAAATTGAAAATTCATAAGGGAAAATTATAGTTTTCTTATTTTTTATTTTAATATCTTAAAAATATGTAGACTTATTGAAAAATGATAACTGAACGTGAGGTACTAAATTTAATAACCCTTAATTTGATATATCGTCCTGTTTATAACAATTAACGCATTCCATAGATATTACAAGC
>NW_023458570.1:2632449-2638865 GCF_013731165.1 Rhagoletis pomonella | reverse complement strand
TATCGTCCTGTTTATAACAATTAACGCATTCCATAGATATTACAAGCCAAATTTTCATTTTCAATGTTCATACACTTTGATTCAATTGCGCGGGCTAAAGATAAGTTTTAAATTAATCTTTCTTGGCCAATAACAATTGGATTAGACCTAAGACATCATAATATTACTGTTACAATACGGGCAAATGCCTTTTATTTTCACCCATACAAAATCGACCCAGCCTAATATACATACATACATATGTATATAAATATTCAAAAATAATGTTGTTGCAAAACCCTCAATACAAATCGAATTCGATAGCGTAAAAAAATATTCATTTTTTTTTGGACTTATCAAATTTTCTGTGACTACTTTGGACTTAACAATTTTGCACATCACGGAATAAAGTGGGTAGAAATAAAACAAGTAGTTAGATCCTTTCAGAAACGGTGCATTTTAAATTTTCCTTGCATCCTACAACAAAAACTAATTGTTCATAAAAAGTGGACTTAGCAACATTTCACTCTAAGCTAGCGAACTATGTATGTGGTAATTTAAATCTACATAAGAGATCTCGCGAACTAAAGAAACATAAATAACTTTTCTTTCCGACTGCTTGACACCTGAAATATAACGAAATTTGATTTCCCTTTTTAGTGTGCCTTACTTAACCGCATAGTGGGCGAAATCTTTTTGTGTCAATAATTTTTTGGCAAACATTCATATCGTCGTTTAAAGTACAAAACCGCGTATCAACAAAATGCAAAACCGCGTATGTGAGGTAATAATTTTTTAGAGAGTTAAAACACTCATATTTCAAAATGGTTCTCTTTTTTATAAAGAAATCGCATTTCTGGATAGTATATTCCAGGACGAATGGATAAGGATTGAGCCAAGGGCCTGTGAGAGGAAATCCAATTTTTGGCAGCCAATGTCAGTTACGCGGTTTTGCAGAATGACGATACGTGGTTTTGTACTTTTAACGACGATATACTCGCTTACGATTGTCATTGTGCCATGATTTTATTTCCATTTTTGTAAATTTTCTAAAATATTTACGACTGCTATCAATTTAGCTTTGATTTTTTTTAAGATTTACAGATTTGGTGTCTTCAAACTAAAAAAAAAGCTCAAAAAATCGCAACAAACACCAAACTCAAAAATTTTCGCGTTTTGAATAAAGAAAAGCACTGAATTTAGTGCGAAAAGCACCAAGTTGGCAGCAGTGACTAAAATAATCTCTTAGCGCGGTTCACTTACGCTAATCGATCGGCCATGGCCATCCATGAGTAAACGAGCAGGCTAATAAATATTACGAGTGTGGCGAATGTTGCGCAGGCAGTCATCACGGTTGCCGTTTTGGTCCAAATGTACCAAATTCGGTCCATTTCTTTTCGTTTGGTCCATTGGTCCAATTATTTTTAAAATGGTCAATTTCACAAGCCTCTGGTTAGGTTATTATCACCCTTTCACTTCATGCAATAGTTTCGCGTTTTCAATTTTTTCTATTTAATTGATGAATATTCCGCCGTATGTTGAATATCGGCATCGTCAATAAAACGATACGGCCATCGTCAGCCATGTTACGGATGCGCTGATGATCGTCGACGATGACGATGACGATGTTCAGCATAGGGCCGATTGGCAACACCTGCTAAAAGTGTGAACTCGCCTTACCACTGATCTTCAAATATGGCATGGCTAATCATCTATCAAAGCACGCTTCAAAAAATATCGCGGTTTCTTGCTAATTTCAATTACTCGGTGACCAATGTTAAAGTAGCTGCCAAAAATATGGAAAGGTAGCAAACCTTAAATCACAGCATTTAGCACATGAAAATAATATTCGATTTCAATCGAACAGATATTAAACATTTTGAAATTACTACACCACATCAAGTTCTTTCTGATACTGATGTATCAATTTTGCCGCTACTCGACCAATTTCCTGCATTTGTAAATGATGCAGACGTAATTGAATTTCAGTTTCGCAAATTAAGGCTGAGTGAAGGTAACTTCAAAAACTGTACCAATATAGAATGTTTTTGGGATCAAGTAAGTTTGATTAAAAATCGATTGGGTGAAGCGGCCTTTGGAGAATTGTGTGATTTAGTTCATAACATTTTTAGTCTGCCTCGCAATTCCGCTGCAGCTGAGCGCAGATTTTTTGATTTAGCATTTAGCAATAAAAATGAAACTAAGAAACAAATTATAATTTAAAACTTTAAATAATATAATGTTAATAATATACAATTGTAATGCACTTTGGATGCAATATAAAAAAAAAACGTTATAAAAAACTGAATTGGCATATTTTCTTGATAAAGAGGAATAAACTCCACTCAGTTCCCGATGTAATAAAAATTGGTCCACTTTTTACCATTTGGTCCATTTTTTGTCCGAAAAATAAATTGGAAATGGCAACCGTGGCAGTCATGTGCTGGTGCAGCAGGCAGCACTTGAAAATAATTTTGTTATTTTCACTGATGCACAATGCCACGTTTTCAGAGCTGGTCAATTTAGACATGTATGTACATACATACCAGGAATATTGCGAATATCTGCATTCGCATTCGTTATGCGAATGATTTGCATCATTTTACACATTCGCATCAAATGATACGAATGTTTTGCGAATACGAATGTGTACATGGGCAGAGAGTTCACTCTACTATTGTTGAAATGGCTCTAAGTCATGATCCAACTACACAAGATCTGACGAGATGAAGCAAAAGAAAAAAGTAATTTTCTGGCTGACGTTTGTAAATTCGGCGCCATGTTATTTTCTGTGAAAAGTAAACAAAGAATATGAAGACGAAGCATAAAGAATAAAATTATAGTTTAAAAAACTAAAACCTCCCTATAATAATTGCCATTCGTACTGTCATCAGGTATGTAACTTGAGAATAGAAATCGCTGCATCTTTTAGGCGCATCAATATTACATAGTTACATCCCGAGCTAATAAGAAGAAGGTAAAAAAATGCAAGCAATGTTGTGCACATGTTTGTGCTAAGAAATTTATTATTTTTGTACGTGTTTTTGCATCCAATCACCGCGCACTTCATTTTAATTACATTTGCACAAAAAATTACTTAAAAATCACTGAAATAAACCACAGACAAAATACACATAAAGAAAGAAGCAAAACAGAAATAGCAAACTTCAAAATTACGAACGTCACACACTTTTTTCTCAATTGCTAGTACAAATGGCTGCTTCTCAACCGGTCAGATCTATTCTAATTGGTTCATGGCTCTAAGTCTATCTAACTAGCCAGGGTGCGGACAATAACCGGTTTTTAGCTTCAGGCGCTAAACGGTTAAGTAGTATATCAAGCAACATTGATGGGCCTTCAACAAGTACTGATAAAAGTCTTATAAGCAACCTAGAAATAATTTTAGATTCCTCCAGCGAAAGCGAAGGCTGGGATGTAGAATCTGGAGACATTAAAAAATGTGGAATTAAAGCTCAATTGAAGACCTATCTTAAAGAAAAACGAGCTCATCTCGGTGAAAATCCTCTCGATTGGTGTAAAACTAAACTAAAATACGACATCGGAGAAAGGATGTCGAGGTTCTCCTGAGAGCATTGTCAAATTCAATCACACTTTGTTAAATACATTTTGATCTTATTACATTTGATCATATTACATTAAAATATAAACGTATAATATGGTAGAAAGTTAGAAATTATTTAGTCTTAATATCAGGGACGTGAACCGGTTTTGAACCGAACCGGCTTGGAACCGGAAAACCGCTCTTTTCTATTAATTAACTGAACCATTAACCGAACCGAAATTTTCCACAAACGTTTGATCCGAACCGAAAACCGAACCACTTTCTATAAAGATTGAAAGGTTCGTTTCAACCAATTTTCAATAGATAAATGTACCCACTTTTTTTCTTTTTTGTAAACATGGTAATACCCACCATGTTTGTTTACCATGTGGCAATATCAAATGTCCAGGCAACCCATCTCATTTGCCAGAACCTTGACCCTTAACCTTGCGCGCTGTTGCACTTGACACTTGACACTTAAACTTGCGCGTAATTTTTTTGTTTTTCGAACCGTTGAACCGAACCGAAACCCCGGTTCAAAGACCAAAAAACCGCTTTGACGAACCAATCCAAAAGTGCAAAAACGGTTCGAACCGCTGAACCGAACCGACCAAATTTTTCATCCGGTTCACGCCCCTGCTTAATATGCATAATTCGCTCCGTGTTCCAGAATTCGCTCCTAGCGCGTTCACTATTGATCATTTGATTTAAATAATTGTCTCTCAAGCATTCAGTACTATAGTTTGATCGGAGTTTATATATTCTAAAGTAATTGATCACATTTTATTAAAATACTAGCAGACCCGGCGAACTTCGTCCCGCCCAAAATTAGATTTTTAATTTAAACATTTTGGTACAACAGTTTCTCCAACAATCCACATTTACAATTTGTACTGCACATTCGTCGGCTAAGACTATCGTTTGGTGGTCGTTTGCCGCCTTAAATAACCGAACGAAAGTGTTATGTCCATGAGAAGATCCCTGGTGGGCACAATGAGCCGGATCTATAGTGAATGTGCCCTAGGAACTTTATCTTATAGTTAGTGGCAATTTCAATATCAATGCGTATCCTTGTTCAACAGAAATATAATATACATACATACATAAACTGAGACGAAATACCTTAAAAGCCAGTTTCGCGAAAGTAATTTAAGTGAAGAATTATGTTTTTCTGTCAGGTTCTATATTAAATTCAACTAAATAAATAAATTTTCATTAAATTGCTTTCATGAAACTGGCTTTTAAGGTATTTCGACCGGTGGTGATTTGAGATTTACCACTGCACAACTCAACACTGGTTTCTTCGAATGAGGCTCTAACGCATAATAATATTGGCAAATCACATCCATTGGGTCAATCGTAACACACGAGAGTTCAATATACTCAATAGTGCAACGGGTCGATTTAGTCTGACATTCACGGCACCTTTTTTTCACTTTTTAGATTTTTAGTAGTAACTCGACCTCAGCACCGTTTCTAATACATGTTTTGAATGTTCGCCAAATCGGATCATAAACAAATTTTTAGTACTAACTCAACTCCAGCGCCAACTGGCGGATTACTTTTCCACGCCCCCTTTTTAAAGAGCCGTTTTTTCTCAATGAGCATGTGATTAATTTCATATATCTCCACACGAAGTGTTCCAGTACTGTACCACGAAAACTTCCAGAGATATGCAGTATGAAATTCGGCTTGTGTGGTAGGTGCCACGACCCCTTTTCCAATAGCTCCATATTTTCTACATGACTATGCGATTAATTTCATATATCACCACACCAAGTTCCAGAACTCTACCAAGAACAATTATAGAGATATGCAATAAGAAAAATTCGACTTGTATGGGAGGTGCCATGCCCATATAAAGTTCCAGTACTCTACCATGAACATTTCTAGAGGTACTTATTATGAAAAATTCTGTTTGTATGGGAAGTGCCACGCCCCCATTTCAAATAGTCCGAATTTTTCTCCATGAGTATGCGATTGATTTCATATATCTCCATACCATGTTCGAGTACTCTACCATGAACACTTTCAGAGATATGCAGCATGAAAAATTCGGTTTTATGGAAAGTGCCACGCCTCCTTTTCCAATAACCACAATTTTTTTTCATGAGCATGCGATTGGTTTGATATATCTGCATACCAAGTTAGAGTACTCTACCATGAACACTTCCAGAGATATGCGGTATGAAAAATTCGGTTTCTATGGGAGGTGCCACGCCCCCTATTCCAATAACTACAATTTTTCTCCATGGGTATGCGATTGGTTTGATATATCTCCATACCAAGTTAGAGTACTCTACCATGAACACTTCCAGAGATATGCAGTATGAAAAATTCGGTTTCTATGGGAGGTGCCACGCCCCCTTTTCCAATAACCACAATTTTTCTCCATGAGTATGCCATTGGTTTGATATATCTGCATACCAAGTTAGAGTACTCTACCATGAACACTTCCAGAGATATGCGGTATGAAAAATACGGTTTGTATGGGAGGTGCCACGCCCCTTTTCCAATAACCACAATTGTTCTCCATGAGTATGCGATTGGTTTGATATATCTCCATACCAAGTTAGAGTACTCTACCATGAACACTTCCAGAGATATGCAGTATGAAAAATTCGGTTTGCATGGGAGGTGCCACGCCCCCTTTTCCAATAACCACAATTTTTCTCCATGAGTATGCGATTGGTTTGATATATCTCTGTACCAAGTTAGAGTACTCTACCTTGAATACTTCCAGAGATATTCAGTATAAAAAATCGGTTTGTATGGGAGGTGCCACGCCCCCTCTTCCAATAACCACAATTTTTCTGTATGAGTATGCGATTGGTTTGATATATCTGCATACCAAGTTAGAGTACTCTACCATGAA
>NW_023458570.1:2614046-2632439 GCF_013731165.1 Rhagoletis pomonella | reverse complement strand
GTTAGAGTACTCTACCATGAACACTTCCAGAGATATGCAGTATGAAATATTCGGTTTGTATGGGAGGTGCCACGCCCCCTGCACCTAGCGGTATGAAATATACTTTACATCCGATTCTCATACCTACCAAATATACACAAAAAATTTCATAAAGATCGGTCCAGCCGTTTCGGAGGAGTTCGACCACTAACACCGTGACACGAGATTTTTATATATTAGATAAACCGATAATAGGGTAGAAATTGTGAAATTATTTAGCTTTAACGTGTATAGTCGGCCAGAGAAAATTGCAGAAAACGGCAACTACTTGTGAAAACATACAATAAGAGCAATGTAGATGAAAGTAATAAATATTATTACTAAAATTAGATCCATATATAAAGCATTTTACACCATTTATTTGAAGTAAATCGGAATATATTTTTACATATAACATATGGGTGTTTCCATCGGAAGGTCCACCACGACAAAAAAATTTGTCTGCTTTTTAAAATATATACTGGCTATGTAAGTAGAATCATGTTTGCGTAAAATGGTCTTCCCAGGCGACGCCAAGGTTGAGATATTTCGAAAAACCGTATTTATGGTCAGATTTGGTTCGAATTTGGCGTATGTAGTTGAAACATAATAAGTCATAGATTTCCAACAAATTCTCCCTAATTGGCGCTGAAGTCAAAATATAAAGTATATTCTACATAAAATACATGTTTTATTTGCGTTAAAAATAAATTTAAAAGCAATATTAACAAAAATATAACGATGGAAATTTAGGTCACGTGACGCTATGTCACGTGACGTTTCACACTTGGGGTTGTAAAACTAAATTGAAACAAGTTGCATTAATTCAAAAAACTCTAAAAACATTTAGAATTGCTCCAAATCATATTAACATAAGTTTCATGAAAATAGCCATTCACAATTCGCAGAGTTTTGCGATTTCGTAAGAAAAGAAAAAATCTACTTCCATTTTTTGTCACGTAACGACACTCTCTTTAAATGCTTATATTTCAGGACCAAGCAGTTCGATTGTTTTAATTTTTCGGTTATATATAGAGCTAATTATGAGCTATACAATGGCCCACAAAAGTTAAAGAAAACAAATGGTATTCCTTGTTTGTATCACATTGAAACATACGACTGTCACGTATGCGACGTATGGAAATACCCACATACCTTGTTTATACCGACACATAAAGGGCTTTGACCCAGTTCAGTCAGAAATTCAAAAGTGTATTGACTCAAATTTGTTTTCAAATCGCTTCTTTATTTATCACATCGGTTAGAAAACAGGTATAAACACATCACTCATATGACGCGAAGTGAAAAAAGGCTAGTTTCCTTTATAGAGCCCGTTTTAAATTTGAATTATTATTATAACAAATTTGAGTTCTAATTCTCTTCCATTTCGGTCCACCGCGCCAATTAATTATTTAAAAGATATCGAATAAAAATAATAAATTTTGTTACTGTGAATACGGTTGCAGCAAGTGCGGTATAACAACACAGGTATAAATGCTTGAAAGAAATATGTGTTGAGTCAAATCATATTTTTGTTAATGCGGTTCTTGCGTAGGTATAAACAAGGTAATAGTTTCCATTCAACTCATAAAGTACATATTTCACTACAAATATTTTTAAGATCCCTTCGAATTGCGAAAATAGCGCTAATTTGTTCTATTGAGGTATAAAATATTTGATTACGTACTTATAAAGCGCATAACAATATTCCTCTCGCCATTTATCCGATGTTAAAATTTTTCACCACATTATTTTGCTGCACAGCCCCCTGAATGCGGCAAAACAGTTGCTCGCAACCCTCAAGTCCTTTATGGGGACCAAATTAACAGCCACAACAACAAAAACCTTTTCTACTGGTATACTGTGAAGCAGACTGAATCGAAATTCGCTGCTTCGCTTCTGTATACAGCACCCTGAAATTGTGCATATGGAAACTGTGCATACGAAATAATGCATATGAAAAAACCGAAATAATGCATACGAAAAAAACCGAAATAATGCATATATGCACAGTTTCGGTTGAAAACCGAAATAATGCATATGAAAAAACCGAAATAATGCATATATGCACAGTTTCGGTTGAAAACCGCAATAATGCATATTAGAAAAACCGAAAATATGCATATGCACTCTTTCGTTTGAAAACCGAAATAATGCATATGAAAAAAACCGAAATAATGCATATATGCACAGTTTCGGTTGAAAACCGAAATAATGCATATGAAAAACCCGAAATAATGCATACATGCACACTTTCGTTTGAAAACCGAAATAACGCATATGAGAAAAACGAAGTAATGCATACATGCACAGTTTCGGTTCAAAACCGAAATAATGCATATGACAAAAACCGAAGTAATGCATACATGCACAGTTTCGACTCAAAACCGAAGTAATGCATATGACAAAAACCGAAATAGTGCATACATGAAAACGAACTTCTTTCTGAGTAGGCGGCCTTCGGCCGCGCTTAGGGATTATAACCCTTACTAAGTAGAATTCTCCTTTCTGTGTTGCCGGAAAAGAAGGGCGGAAGTATTTTTGCGCAGAACTTTTCTCTGCGTAGGCGGCTTTCAGCCGCGCTTAGGGATTAAAACCCTTACTAAGTAGAAGTAAATAATTCATATTAGAAAAAACGAAATTATCCATATGCACACTTTCGTTAGAAAACCGAAATAATAATAATAATAATAGATTGGCGCTTACACATATGTTAGTGTTTGGCCGAGCTTCTCCACCGATTTGTGGCGTGCGCCTTGAAGTTGTCACACAAAGCGGAGGGACCTACAGTTTTACGCCGACTCCGAACGGCGATTGTATTTTTATGAGAAGCTGTTTTTCATGGCAGAAATACACTCGGAGGTTTGCCATTGCCTGCCGAGGGACGACCGCTGTTAAGAAAAAACCTTTTTTCTATATTTTTTTGCGATGTTGCTTTGACCAGGGCTTGAACCCAGGCGTTGCGGAGTGGAAGCGCGCACTGCTTACCACTACACCACAGCGGCCGACAGAAAACCGAAATAATGCATATAACAAAAACCGAAATAATGGATGCATGCACAATTTCAGTTCAAAACCGAAATAATGCATATGGCAAAAACCGAAATAAAGCATACATGCACAGTTTCGGATGAAAACCGAAATAATGCATATGTGAAAGACGAAGGTATGCATTCATGCACAGTTTCGGTTGAAAACCGAAATAATGCATATAACAAAAAACCGAAATAATGCATGCATGCACAGTTTCGGTTGAAAACCGAAATAATGCATATGAAAAACCCGAAGTAATGCATACATGCACAGTTTCGGTTGAAAACCGAAATAATGCATATGAGAAAATACCGAAATTATGCATATGCATACTTTCGTTTTAAAAGCGAAATAATGCATATGAAAAAAAAAAACGAAGTAATGCATACATGCACAGTTTCGGTTTAAAACCGAAATAATGCATATGGTAAAAACCGAAATAAAGCATACATGCACAGTTTCGGTTGAAACCGAAATAATGTCTAAATGCACAGTTTCCATATGCGCAATTTCGGTGCCCCGCTATATACGTATACGAACTGCGGCGCTGGCGTTGCTCGCGAGCAAAAATTGCCCACCTATCATGAACCAAAAATACAAGATCACGAGGGCAGGAGAGTAGCCCGCTAGAATCGCATTTAGGAAAAAAGTTTAACGATTTTGACATTAGCCGTTTGTTTACATTTCTTCGTTGCTTACAATTTGGCGGTGGCTTCTTACGGTAATTTTCTTCATTTTCGCCTGTGACAACGTGTGTACACATATATAAGATAAAGAATAATTTAACACAATGGCATGATTTATAGAAGAATTTGCATAATAAAAATGATTATTCATGCGTTCAACAATTTCGCGGTTTTCTCCGTTCTCTTCGTTGTTTACTTCTTACAACAAATATGGCGTCGAGATTTCGGCAGCTAGAAAATAACTTTTTTCTTTCTCTCCTTCCCGCGTGATCTTGTGTCTTTCGTTTATGCCACCTATGATGTAGAAGAGAAAGGGATAAATGCAGAGATTAAAATAAAACTAAAGAAACCTCAACATAAAGACAAAGATGAAGGTAAATTTAAATACTTATTGCCTTATTCATAAAAAATAAAGTAGCTTTATAAAAGGTTTATAAATTGAAAAATTTATGAAAACGTCAATTTATAAAGCTCTTTAAACCTACTTTATTTTTTATGAATAAGGCCATTAGTATAAAAGCAAGGGTGTGGGTGAATATTTAGATAAAGAAAAGAATACAGATAAAAGATCTAAATTAAAGTCAAGGAAGTGATAAATATAAAAATGAAACAAACGGCAGAGACAGCTAGAGATAAAGGTAGAGACAAAAAAGAAAAAAAGATAAAATTGAAGAATGACATGTTATGTTGTGATATTTTGTGTGGTGTTGTGTTGTATTGTTTTGCATTGCGTTTTGTGGCATTGTTTTGTGTTGTGTTGTGTTGCAATGTATTGTGTTTCATTGTTTTGTATTGTATTATGTTACGTTATGTTATGTTATGTCATGTTGTGTTATGTTATGTCATGTTATTTATGTTATGTTATGCTATGTTATGTTTTATGTTATTTTATGTTTTCATGTTATGTTATGCTATGTTATGTTATTTCATGTTGTGTTGATTTAAAAGGTTGAATTTCAACCGCTGGGCGAACACTAGTACTCATAAATTTCGTAAAAATTTTGAAACCTATTTTTTTGAAAATATTTTTTTTATTTTCACTTTTATTCAATTTTATTTTTATTTTATTTTGATTCAAAGAAAAATACTGATAAAAATAAAATATTTCACACAAACAACAAAAAATATAATAGATAGTCGCATGAGGCTATTGCCTGAAAATCGTAAAATGCACTTAGTGGCATTGTGCTACTATGATAGCTCGGCCCAGTAATTATAGTCAACTTATGTACAGTATACTGCGCCACTCCCCATACAAAAAAAAAAATCGGTACTGTTTTTCCACTGGAATTATAAAAACTATTAAATTTTAATTAATTAGTTTTAAGAAAAAATATTAAGATTTACGTAAGCTGGACCGATTTGAAAATACATACCTCCAAAAATGGAGTTTTTTTTTATAAAAAAAAAGTTTTTTTTTAATATTTTTTTAAAATAAATCCCTCAGATGACTAAACAGTTTATGCTTAAAAAGTTTTAATAATAATATTTAAAAAAAATTCCTACGGAATCATAATAATGAGATACTTGATGTTGTTTTTGAACTTTTTTCGGAGACTGGTTTAAGAAAAACTTGAATAACTCAGCCAAAACCTTACCAATTTAGACTTATGAGGTATCATTGGTAAGGTATTTTCTCCCCCTTTTAATTTCTTTGCGAATAAGCTTATTCAAAGTATGAAAGAGGAAGGTAAGATACACGCGTGTCATTCCATGTTGAGTTAAGATGTGTTGGTATTTGATAAAGAAATAATTTGGACGTGAATGAGTTTTTTTTTTGCAAAGAAATACCGATACCTCATAAGCCTATATCGGTACAGTTATGGAGCAGTTATTCAAGTTTGTCTTACACAAATCTTTGAAAATGTGAAAAGATAGCATCAAAAATCTTATTATTATGATTCCGTTGACACAATTTTTTAATATTTTTATGCAGATTTTTTAAGCTAACCCTGTTTTTAGAGGTATTTTCAAACCAGACCAACTCACGTATACTAGGTTTGGTAATCCCGCCGGAAAAACCGCAACTTTTTTTTTTTGTTTGTACATTGTACAGTAGTCGAAAAAATTATAGCCGCTCCAAATTTTCACAAGTTTTAAAATATTATTTTTGTTGTTATTTAATTTTGATTATTTTTTTATTTTCGATTCTTTAACAACATCCGTATAAATACAAGTTTAAAGGCAGTGTCACACGAGTGGTTATAAATACCCAAATATTTTTCTTTACCCCAATCACGAAAATTAATTTGTAAGTAAATTTCCCTTTTTTTATTTTGTACCAATAGCCCAATATAAAAATGTGCTAATCTGTACACATGTAACAATCGAGTATCACTGCATCAAAAATTTATGGAATTTAAAAAAAGATTCAACAACTTTTCGTAAAAGTTCTGAGTTTTTTAATTAGATTCTCAGTATGCAGGGGAGGGTGGGGGGTTGGGGTCAGAACAGTACACGCAAAGGATTTCACAAAAATTTATTGAAATATTACTATTTTTGAAAAGTGCCATTTTGGAACTTTGTGCCAAATTGAAAAATTAAGTGCCATTTGATGTAAAATAGGCACGGTTTGAGCCAAGTTGGCAGCCCTGACTGGTTCCCCAACGTTTGTTTGCGTTGTTAAACATTTGTAGCGTTTTGTATGCTTCTTTGTGAATGGCGTAGAAAACCTGCTCGTACAAAGTCTGATCAACGACTGCTTTCTGGCATAGCACGATTTGCCGAGTATGAGTAAAGGGCTAACTATAATATGAATAAGCTGCCGTAACTGACTGTCAGAAAATGAACGAAAAGTCTGTCAAATGCATAAGCAACGTAGTGTAGACTTATAGGTGGCTATATTTTACTTACATGAGTTCAGTGTTGCCACATTTATTAGATATAACAATAGCCACTATCAAGCAGTTTGTTGTAGATCACACAATTATAGTAACCTAGAAACGCCGAAGAACTGTTCGCCTGGCGAAACTTTCAGGATCAGGTGTTTCTGTAAAAGAAAACGCTTACGGCACACTTCCTAATGTAGAACCAGAACTTCTTTTGACCTGTGTTACATGTAGGACTGAATCGGAAAAGTTACAAAGTTGAAAAATAAGTTACCAAAGTACCAAATATGATAAATAAAGAAAAAAGTTACCAATTTCGGAAAAAAAATTACAATGCGGCAACACTGCATGTGTTACATATGTACATACATACGTACGAGGACAAACAGCTGACTCCGTACGGAAGGTGCGATCAGTATCGCTCTTTCCTTAAGCAAATGACGTTTGACGGAACTTGACGAAACTTGATGTTAAGCACATTATAGTTTCAGAATAGGATTTATGTGTATTCGCACGTTTGCATACGCTTGCTTATTCATATTATAGTTAGCCCTTAAAGCCCAAAATACAATAATGCAGTGGCAGTGGCAGCGGCAGTTGTTCGAAATCAGCTGTTTTTTATAAAGTGTGGTGTCCAATGAAGCGAATCACAATACAGCAGTGGCAGCTAGCAGTACATCTCAGTTTAGCCCAAATTCTAAATTCACTGCCACTGCCTTCATCGCAGCAAACTTCGCATGCTGAATTTGACATAAATGAAACGCAGCCAACATCTGTTGATGTCACTGAAGCCTAAAAGGCAACAACAAAAATGTAAACAAACAAAAGGGAATGTCAAAAAAGGCAGTCACTGACAGCGCTGTATTGTCTTTGCTACGGCAGTGACTGCCAATATTAGCAGTACCAGCTGATTTTAAAAACGGTCACTGCCACTGCGCTATTGTATTTTGGAACTAAAAGCACATAAGGTTCACACGTGTACCTGTAAAGGCACAAAACGAGGCGAATTTATACAAGGTGGTGTTGATGGCGAATTTAGATTTTCGCCGCGGTACTTCTTAATGTCCAATGATGTGTTTGTTGTAATATGAATTCGCCTTGTTTACAACAAACACATCATTTTGACATTAGGAAGTACCGCGACGAAAATCTAAATTCGCCATCAACACCACCTTGTATAAATTTGCCTTGGCACAAAAGCTGTTTTCGCCGCGGGCGCAAGAGCTGGGCATACCTGTCGAGTAATAATATCGATACTTTACCCCGATACCCCAGCATTTGCAGTAGTTGTTCCCTGCAAAAAACGAAAAAAGAACATTTTACTTCATTGTTAGCTGTGGTGCAAAAGATAGAAGAAGTCGGTGAATTTAAAGAAACAATTGATAAAAATCAGTGCATTCAATTTGTGCATAAAAAATCAGAAAAAAAAACCTTTTTTTTTAACGCTATGTGCAAAGAGAAGAAAAAATTTGGGGTCAGTGCGTTTAGGCTGACTGTTGAGTCAATGACTACAGTGCTGAAATACAATGCAACGCCAACGTGGGACTCCAGCAGAACCTAGGAATAGAGGCAAAAGGGCCAAAAGGGCGCTGGGGAATTTGTTTTTAGCGCCAAAAATTCCGACCCCGATGAAAAATTAGAAGAATTATCTGAGCTCAGTAGCTCTTGAAAAGCTTGCAAAATTAAGTTAATATTCGACAATATATTTTTAGAAATAAAACAAACACATAAACAAGGTGAATTGTATTTTTTATTTTGGTTTCATGTATTTTTGGATATTTCGCTGTCATCTATTCATTAATTTATCAATTATTTAGAAGTTAGAATAGTGGTCAGAAAAATCACTAATTATCGAGATATTTTCCCAATACATAGTTTCATTACTAAATTCACTTATACATCACCAACTAGATGACATGTATGAGCGAGTGAACGAAAAGTTTTAGTCAGTTTTCCAGGCAAAACGAATCGAGATAGATATAGACAAATCTATACATAAATGATCAGAATCAAAAGATAAATCGATTAAGCGGTTCCAACGTTATGTAAAAACCTGAAGAAAATCCTAAAGTATTTTGTTTGAATTGAAAATTCAGTACAAACCAGTACAAATTTTGAAAAATCAGGACATTAGCATACTGATTAAAGAAATGAATAAAATCAGTACAAGAGTTGAAAAATCAGTACTGTACTGATAAAATCAGTACGTCTAGCAACCATAGTTGGAACCAACAATACACACTACAAAATTTCATTGAAATCGGTTAAGCGGGACACGGATAAGCACGATGCGAGGCATGGAAAAAATTTCGATGAAAAAAATATATTTTTCTCGGGTTCAAAACTATCCTATCTTTTAAGTTGGAACCAACAATACACACCCACAAAATTTCATTGAAATCGGTTAAGCGGGGCACGGGACTTTTATATATTAAGATAAGCACGTTGCGAGGAGCATAGAAAAAAAGTCGATGAAAAAAATATATTTTTTCTCGGGTTTATAGAAAAAATTTCGATGGAAATAAATATTTTTCTCGGGTTCAAAACTATCCTATCTTTTAAGTTGGAACCAACAATACCCACCCACAAAATTTCATTGAAATCGGTTAAGCTGTTTCGGAGATTAGCGTAAACCAGAGGTTCCCAAACTTGCTTTTCTCGTAGACCCATTTCAAAACTTTACTGGTTTCGTTGCCCCCCTGCTGCCCTTTCTAACATATTCCCAAAGTTCATCAAAAAATGTGAGGATTAGATCTAACGATGAAAATTTGCATCGTGGGTGAGTTCCAAAACTAAATTCGAAGTAGCAAAAGTAAAAATAAAATATTTTCTTGCGTTCTATTTATTAAAATAATCTGACTACATACTTGCATGTTTTGAAAAAACAAAGCTTGTAAAGCCATTAAAGTACTTTCTCGCCCTGAGGAGTTATATTTTTTAAGAGCACTCCATAAACTCCTCACATGTTCGGCTTGCTCCTGAATTTGCATGTGACGTATTGGTAAAATTGTTTATTTGTATTAATAGCATAATTTTTATTTTTATCGCTTTGAGTTTTAAAGTGATGCGAGAAATATTCATCACTCACATTTTTAAAACAAAAAACTTGAAACAACAAAACCACAAAGCTTTTTACGCCAAACTTTAAATTCAGAAACTGACAGAAAGAAAATATCGAATCTAGAAAAATCTATGATAAACAAGCAAGCAAGCAAGAAGCACAAAAAGTGTTCCACCGTCTCATCCTCTTCAAGGCAGGATAGGAAAATGGTGTTGTCATTTGCCACGTGACGTGACCAGTCAGCAGTCCAACAAGTTATGTGCAGTCCCGTCTTCTCAGTGAGACCTTCTGATATTGAAGGCAACATGAGTTTTTCCCACCTGTATCCCCACGATGGCTCTCAGTCATTGCCGAGCGCAGTTTACACCAAGTTTCTGATGGTGGCTTCGATGGTCGAAGTGGGGAGTGCTATAACTGGTTGCGGATCGATGAATGCCTGGTCTAAGCTAACTGTGGCCGAATGGTCAGATGTCTCATTTCCAGGCACCCAGTAAAGCGAGCTGGTAATGTTTGCCAACATAATTTTGTCGAGACTTGCATTGTCGAACTAGTTTGAAAGTACTTAGATAGTGGGCTGGCCAATGCCTTAAGTGCAGCTTGGCTGTCACTGCATACACGTAAACTGCTTCCCCTCCACTTTTTTCCACCACTATGGCTTTGAGGATTGCAAATACTTCAACTGGAAGGTAGTAGCATATTCCGTGAGAGAAAAGTGAAGTTTATCCCAGGTCCAGAGTCAGTGTTTGACTTCGGGCACAGTGCTGGAATTAAACTAGCATCCCCCCTCAGGGAACTAAGTTATAGCCACAAGTGCTCAAATCTCTGCCGCCAGCAATTATAGCCTCGCCTGACTCGGTGTTATATCAACATCCGTTTCTTTTTAGTCTGAAGTTTAAGGCAAAATTAAAAGTTAAATAAAGAGGCCATCAAGCAACCGTTTTGGTTCTTTACTTGCATTCGAAACATCCCTATCGAAACCAGATACATTTTCGTGGACCCCCACTTACAACTCATGGACCCCCATATTTTTAACGCCAACGTAGACCCCCGTCGAGTCTCCCGTGGACCTCTGGGGTCCACCTGGACCACTTTGGGAATTACTGGCGTAAACGAACACAGTGACAAATCTACATACTACATTATTTTGTTGCTGCCCTAACTATTTCTCCCCAACATAAACATACATATGAAGCATAGCCGCGAATAACATTGGAAAACTCCCGTTTCGGATATGGGCATGGGTAACACTGCGCTGCGCGGCGCCATTGCGTTAACACCGTAGCCGGAGTTGCCGCGCAAACACCAATATATGAGAAGCGCTAGCTCCATTAACACCAAGAAACCCATGAGACACACAAAAAAATCGCCATTCTTCATTGACAAGTTACATGCAGTGTTGCCGTTGAGAATTTTGAGAAAATCGCAAACAGGGGTCATTGACAAAAAAAGGGTCACCATATTATTTTTGCTTTTCTTTACTAGTAAAAGAATAAAGCTGTTGAATTTAAATAGGAACAAGCTTTGCATAAAACAGGGTTGCAAACATACACACACATCTAGTTGCTGCAAGGAGAAGAGTTGCATTTCCTTTAAAAGTTTAAGGTGATGCATTTTTAGTACTTACAGGAGAAAATATTTTTTATTACCATGGTTATGTTAATGTTTCCTAAAAAAATCTTTGAAAAGGGGCAAAACTCGCACATAATTTTGGAAAAGGGTCAAAAAATATAAATTTTTAAAACGTCGGGTCAAAGGGTATTGGCGCTTAAAAAGTGCCCCTTTAGTCGCACAACGGCAACACTGGTTACATGTACTTTGTTTTTGCTTCGGAGTGGTGAGATCGCCAGAAACTTATGTATCTTGGCAAATTTAAAGCTTTTATTCAAGAATGATGAGAATATCGTGGCATTCACTACAATCCTAGCAATTAAATTCGGTAGGCAATACAAGCGTTGTTCAGCGCCGAAAAGTAAACAAATTATAGACATGATACCACTGAATTGTGTATGACATTTAAGGGATTCCCCTTAAGCTCGTAAAGTCTTAAACTGTTTCTTTTTGATTCAGGAATATTCCTAGAGCATCCAGATGCATTTCTGCATCAAAACGAAGATTTTGAAAAAATGCCGCTTTCGTTATTTTGGCGGTTAAGGCTCGTTATAATTTCAAAGATATGGTTAATTTCAAAATTTATTTTAAAAAATTCAGTGCAATGTAAAACAAAAGTATGGATACCAAATGAAATAATTGTTTTGGGTTCACTAGGACGTATAGGAATTGAAAATGCGCCTTTAGTCTATTTATTAATTTTTAAGCTAATAAAGTTAGTCCTTAACATATAATTTTTTTCAAAAATAAAAATTGAAAAATTTCAAGGATATTCAAGGATAAAATTTTAAAAGGGTATTTTCAATACCTACCCGTCCTTTACGGACCAAAAAATGTTATGTGTTTTAACTCAGCATAATCTTCTCTTTCTTTTGATACCCATTCTGGTGGTCTAAAGTACATTACAGTGAAATTTTTAAATCATTTTTTGAATTACTCATATCTTTCAAATTTCAAAGTTCTTTGTAAAAATCCTGACGTCAGAGAGAAGAGTTAAGAACGCAATTTTACTATATTTGGCCCTTGGTTTTTTTTTGTGTGTAAAATTGCCTGCCGCAAGGTATCTATATACATATATAATACTCGAAGGCATTTTTTGTGCAGCATAAAAGATCTGCACCGTTCGTTCGATTATCAAAAATGGGGTGTCAATTTAAAGCGCTTGGCCTGCAGATGTGCAGTAAGGTTTTGTTTTTTCGAACAGAGCTGCCACCTGTTAAATAACTAAACTCAAGTTATTTACTAATCAATGCCCTCAGATCCGCACCGTCCGTTCGATTTTCAAAAGTGAGGTACCAAATTAAAGGGCTTAGGGTGTGGATGTTCAAGAAGGTTTTACTTTTTCGAAAAAAGTTGCCACCTGTTAAGAAATTAAGCTCAAATTAATTAAAAAATTAAATCAATTATTAATCATGGGTATCAATCGAAATGGTTTTGAAAATACTGTATAACTTAACTACGTATAGGAGGGTTTCCAAATGTTAAAAAAATGTAATTAATTTTAGTTAAAGGAATTTATGGGAATATGGGTGTCATACAAAAGAGGTTTACGAAGGTAGTAGTTTGAAAATATTTTGAATAGGGTTGCCGCCTATTTGAGAAGTCTAATTTAACCATTTTATATCCAAGTTATATGAAATATTAACTAGGGATGTCAAATGAAAGAGCTTCAAGAAATACTTAGTTTGACAATTTAGAACATTTTTGATGTGTTTGAGGGTTGCCCCAGTGTAAAGGGCTAAACTAAAATTATTTAATAAGTTAAATGAATTACTAACCAATGGTTATCAATGAAAGGGGTTTAAAACCTTTATTTAAGAACAATATTTAGGAGGGTTGCCACGTGTTAAAAAAATGAATTTCCACCTAATTCATCAGTTACTTGAAATATTTATAACAATGTCAGACGAAAAATATTTAAGGAAATCTCAGATCGAAAATAATTTTTAAGAGGGTTGACGCCTGCTTTGAAAGTGGTATTTCGTTTAATTATACATAAGTTACATGAAATTTTAAAATATGGTTTTCAAAAGAACGAGTGTTAAGAAATCTTTCAATTGAAAATTTGTCTTTTTTTGTTGAAAAAATTAAGCGCAAATTATTTAACAAGTTAAATAGATTGTCAAAAGATGGGTTCAATCGAAATGGGTTTGAAAATAGTTTATTTCTAAACTGTATTTACGAGAGTTGCCATGTGCTTAAAAAATTAAATTCAACTTAATTCATCAGTTAATTGAAATATGTATAACAATGTCAGGCGAAAGATTTTAGTTTGAAAATGCCTTTAAAGAGGTTGCCACCTGTTTGAAAAGTCGAATTTGTTTTACTTATACGAAAGATACATAGATGAATTATCTAAATATTAGCGTCAAACGAAAGAGTTTTAAGAAAACTATAGGCTGATAATATTTTTAATTAGAGTTGCCAACTATTTTTTTTGAAGGTCATCACATCTGCGCCGTTATTTCGAATTTCCAAAATGAGAATTCAAATTGAAGAACTGGGATTCTACATATATGTGCACAGGTTTATCTTTTGAAGTTACAGGGAGATTTGAAATTTGATAAAATGAAAACCTCTCATCACTGAGGTTTATATTAATCATAAGGAATATTTTTAGAAGTTTTTGAATAGGGTTTTACCTGTTTAAAAAATTTAAATAAATATTGGCGTTGTCACACCATGCGGGTTCACTAGTTATATGTATAGTGAGCTACACATTTATAAAAAAATGTTAAATATTAAATAAACAAAAGAAATATAGCCAAAACTAGTCAACATAAAGCGTCTCTATTATTTTGTAAATTACAAATCCCGGGATTCTAGGCAAATAACTCCGATATTTTCGAGACTTAACATTCCTAATACATACATACAAGGCGAATTTACACAAGGTGGTAGGAAGGATACATAAACAAAATCCACATGTATTTTGTGTATTATGGGTGTTATGTCAAATCTCAAGTCCCTCCATAGTTTACATGTAAATTGGTTTTGCTTTTGATGGGTTAATTCTTAAAAAAAACCATGTAAATCCTTGTTTCAAACTTGACGACGATGTTATGGTTTTCTTCTATATAAAAATAAGTTGTGCCCGGTTCGCCGGAACGATGTTATGTATTTTGAAATTGTCGGGTACCTCCCATTTTCTTTTTCTAAATGGTAGTCTGGGATGCTGAACACTTAGAGAAATTGTATTTTAGATCGAAAACATATGTCCCACCCTCCAAAACACCAAAAAACTAGTAAAACTTCAAAAAATAATTTTTTACGTGAAGAAACAATAAATGGTAGTTGTATAAACTTATAAATTTGTATGTGTGTGTGTGCGTACGTGATATGGTAACCCGGCAATCGTAATCATATGCCCCACGCTCCAAAGCATTAAAAACTAATAAAACTTGAGAAATCAGTTTTCAATTGAAGAAGAAAATATATGGAAATAAATTTATAATTTTTTTATTAAAAGAAAATAAGTAAATTATTATGATAAATGATAACTAGAACCACGTTTAATCACGGGCATTAAAGGCTAAAATAAAAAATACATGAATACTAAGGTGCCCATCAAAAATGCTTTTTTTTTTTGGAAATTTCAAGACCCTATCCCCTAATTTTATTTTTTTATGAGAAATATTATTGCCATTTTCATAGATTTTGCAAAGGACATTTAGAGGTCGCGACCTGTCGATTTAGGTCAGAAAATAGGATTTTGTAGATTTATAAGTTTTTAATAACTATTTCTGATTCGATTTCAAAGATCGAATATGATCTCAGAAGAGGATATATAGGCCTTTAAAATGGTATATAATAAATAATCTATTGTCGGACTAGGCTTGTTGGGATTGTATATCGGGTAAATTAAAACAGGCCCATATTCCTCTTAATTATTTAAAGTTTGGCCATTGATAGTTTCTACAATATCAAAATATGGAGCACTATCTAAAATTAATATATTTTTTTTCAAATAAACTGATACCCCATTTATTGCAATCGCACAAAAATTGTCGAATTTAGGCGACTATTCTTAAATACGGCCAATTTTGAATAAATATTGATGAACTTCTTAGCCACACTGCTCAAAAAATCTGAAATTCCGGTACATACACACATATAAATTCAAGGCCGTATAAAAGTAAACTCGCTTAAATTCGACATTTTTTATGCGATTGAAATAAATGAGGTATCAGTTTATTTGAAAATAGATTTAATTTTAGATAGTGCTCCATATTTTGAAATTGTAGAAATTATCGATGCTCCAAATTTAAAAAATTAGGAGAGATATGGGTCTTTTTTAATTTACCCGATAAAAAATCCCAACAACCCTAGTCCGACAATATATTATTATATACCATTTAAAATACCTATACATCGTCTTCTCACATCAAATTCGATCTTTGAAATCGAATCAAAAATAGTAATTCAAAAACTCAGAAATCTACAAAATCCTATTTTCTGACCTAAATCAACAGGTTGCGACCTCTAAATGACCTTTAAAAAATTTATAAAAATAGGCAATAATATCTCTCATAAAAACGAATAAAATCAGGGGGTAGGGTCTTGAAATTTCCAAAAAAAAAAAGCATTTTCCATGGGCACCCTAATGAATACATATGTAGTTTTACTTAACGTGGTTCATCTGCCAATGGAATCGAGGACACTCAAAGAATACGTGGCGGACGTCTTCTACCACGCCATTTCCACAGTAGTCGCAGTACGGGTCGCGCTCCTGTTGGAATTTAACAGGTGTGCCTTAAAACAGCCATTCTCGCTCAAGAACTGGCTTAGGTGAAAATCTTCTTCGTTATTCTTTGTTTTAAGCCAAGGTAACAGGTTATGTGTGCAGCGATAGGTCCAATGACATTTAGTCGTACTAATTAGGCCTGGGTAACGGCGAAAATTTTTTGGCGCTGACCCCCTAACTCCAGCGCCACTATCGGAATCAGCACAGTGTGTTGGCGCAGTTACGCCTCTTCAGGCTAAAGCTCATTTCCTTTATTGCTGCACGCTGCACCAAAGTGAATTAATATAAGGTGATATCGGTTGAGAAAAAATCAAGTATACCTAAGTACAAACCCCAAAAATACAACAAACCCATCATTTTCACATTCAGAAGGACCGCGACGAATTCTAGCATCACCACCTTGTATAAATTCGCCTTGAGCTGCACATTTTACAAGAGACACTTCTATTTCGGGTTGTTGTTGTTGTTGTAGCGGCTACAACAACCCCGCCCAGATCAGCTGATATCTCAGTCGTCGTCGTATAGTTCCACTAACGGCAGCCCCAAGAAGCGTGCAGCCTCTATGGGGTCAGTCCACAGGGACGACGCCGTTAGGGTTGTGGGGTTTTCCGGGCATGCGAAGAGATGTTTCGAGTCGTGAGGGGTCTCTCCGCATGCCGGACATTCGTTCGGAACATCCGCATTTAGCCTACTCAGGTAGGAGTTTAGCCTGCTGCAGTAGCCAGAGCGAAGTTGGGCTATTGAGCTCCGTCGCGTCAATGTCCGGTGTTTGTGTGGCTAGAACGGCATTCACAGGTCTTGAGTCTACCTAACTCGAGACTGCGTCCCTGTGAATGCCGTTCAGGGTCTGTCTGTAAGCTGACGGGTCCAGAGGCTGCTTAATGAACCTCTGGACTTCGTCCGTCAGTTCATATAGATGGCTTAATGAACCTCTGGACTTCGTCCGTCAGTTCACCCGTCATATTTCGGGTATTCTTTGCTGGTTCTTTGCGACACCCGGTGTTATCAGTGTTCCGGTGTTAAACTAAGGTGAATTAATACAAGGTGGTATCGGTTGGGCAAAAACAACTCAAGTATACCCAAGTTCAAAGCCCAAAAATACAACAAACACATAATTTTCACATTCAGAAGGACCGCGGCTAATTTTAGCAACACCACCCTGTAAAAAATCGCCTTGTGCTGCACATTTTACAAGTGACACTTCTTTTGTGTGTTCTTTGCTGGGTCTTTGCGGCGCCCGGTGTTGTCAGTGTTCCGGTGTTGCTGGCGCCATTGCGTCACTGACTTGTGAAAATCGGTATCGGCGCCAGTAACTCAGCTCTCGGTCAGCGCAATGGCGCGGCGCCGCACTGTGTTACCCACGGCTAGTACTATTGCACTCCGTAATACTGCTTTCATGGGCTCGACGTCGGTTTATTTGAGTTAGAGCATGCGGCAGGGAGCGTCGATTCTCTCGCCAGTGTATATACGGATATCATACTGGCGATTACGAAAGCTGCTTCATTCGACATTCTTCGGTATGTAGAGTTGACTTCGCGGAAGTATAGTGAACACTGCGCCGCGTTTGAGCAGATTGGAGCCGCATACAGTATTTGGCTTTTAACCAGGGCTGCCAATTCAGCTTTTTTCCCGTCAAATCTGGTTTTTTCGAAGTCCATTTAGCGGCAGGAAAAGAGAAATTACGGGAAGCGGGAAATCAAGCTTTTGGGAAATTTGTTGACGGATTTTTAGCTTTTTCCCTTATACAATATAGGTAACTTCGATACGATTAAAAAAGGTGTTCAGTGGGCAATCTTTACGCGCATCGCATGAGAAGATAGAAGACGTTCTAAAACATTTTAATTAGAGTAATGACATCATAGAAAAAATAATAATTCCGCTTAATATACATTGAGGAAATTTGTTCTTTTAGAAGTGTAGTGTCCAACCGGTAGCTCGCGGGCGCCTGGTAGCTCGCGACCTAAATTTTAGGCGCCCGAAAACAAGAAGATAACAGAATATTTTGTATTGAATAGGAAAGTTTAACAATTGGAATGTTTTTTGGTACCTAAGTAGGCTTTTATTTTTGAATTTTCACGAACTCTTCTTATCTTTCTATGCTAGACATGACAAAATCTCTGTTTCAGGATTTTTAAAACAAAAACAGCGTAATCTCAGCAATAAAAAAGTGTCTTTATCTGATGACCTACCAACGATATTCATGGCCAAATAAAAAGCGATTTCAAGAAATGTGACTAGATTTCCTTACAAATGTCGACCTGAAACATCCTCACATATTAGTGTTTACCAGAGTGGTATTTTCTGATTTTTCTGCTAAGGAGGCACTGTTAGTCAATCTGACTTAGGAAACTCGTACTCGTGGGCAAGATATATATACAGGGTGTCCCAGAAGTAACGTGCCAAACTTTAGGGCAA
>NW_023458570.1:2606644-2613946 GCF_013731165.1 Rhagoletis pomonella | reverse complement strand
GTTTTTTTAAAAGTACCACTTTTCGCCGATTTTGGACTGGTGGGGATCTAGCTCCTATCGGACTAGTTCCTCTTTGGTGATAAAGACCTAGTACGAAACTAGAAATTTGATTCACTAGTCCGTGTTTTCCCTGCAGGGTACCAACGAAGGACGAGTTAATACAAGAAGATAGCAAGAGCACAAAACTACTCTAGAAAATTACACGCACAATGACAAACATGAACAAATGTACAACAAACACATAATTTTTGACAATCAGTACAATTCGCATTTATATCAACGATCAGCTTACTAGATTGGTTTTCGTTTGTACTACATATGTACATACACAAACATATGTACATCCATACAAATATATATACAACCATTCAAACATATGTACATATATGAAAACATTGCTGTCCATAAGTACATACATATGCCCATCAGTACATCAACGAAGCCAGTTTGCTTCCATCATAAATATATCCATACAAACATATGTACATACATATGTACGAATGGATGTAGTTACGGGAAGCACGCTTGCATCATTTATAGATATATTGCTTGGTAGCGGCAGCGCTGAAATGCGCAATGAGTTCGTTCATACATACATATGTATACATACATATGTGCATTCAAACATACATATATGTATACATATTTAGGTACTCGTACCCGTCATGCGTCGCTTTATTTCTTTTTTCCCCTTCCCTATACTACCTATATTTTCCTTCTCACTCATGTAACGTTTTCAGTTTTAACAAGTAAGAAAGTCAAACTTCGGGCGGAGCCGAACATTAAATACCCGGCGCAAGTATTAAATATATGTTTTTCACCTTTCCGAAACCTTCCGCTAGATGGTAAGCCGGGGTGTATGAATTTTGAGTAAATTAGCGTCCTTCAAATTAGAAATATTGAAGTTTCAAGCATTTCTGAAATTTACCGTTATATGAAAAGCGGCCGTAATTTTTGTTCGATTTCAATAATTTTCAACGATTTGCTTCTATGTGGCAAGCACAATAACCACACCGAGTTTGGTACAAATTGGTAGAACGGTTACCGAGATACATATATGTGATCATAAGTGGGCGGTGCCACGCCCATTTTTCAAAATTTTATCCTAAACGTATTTCTTGGTAAAGAACTGTTGCAAGCATCAATTTTGAATAAATTAGCTTCAATAATTACTGATTTATCGAAGATTTCGTATTTCTCTAAATTACCGTTATATGGGATGTGGGCGTGGTTATTGCCCGATTTTAAAAATTTTTGGCCATTTCGTATGTTATACCAAGGTTAACAACTGTGCCAAGTTTTGAAGAAATTAGTGCAGCGGTTACCAAATTATACACATGTCACCATAAGTGGGCGTGGCTACGCCCATTTTCCAAAAATTTATAATATTCTTATTTTTCGTCTAAAACTTATTGTAAATATCAATTTTGAGTGAATAATCTTCAGTAGTTACTAAAATATCGCAGTTTTCGTATTTCGGAAAATTACCGTTATATGGGAGGTAGGCGTGGTTATTGTCCGATGTTGCCCATTTTCAATACCATCCGTCCTACGCCCGAAACAAGTGCACATACCAAGTTTCGTTAAGATATCTCAATTTTTACTCGAGTTATCGTGTGCACAGACGGACGGACGGACGGACGGACGGACGGACAGACAGTCACCGCTTAATCGATTTCTCTTTTAATCCTGATCGTTTATGTATACATTTGTCTATATCTATCTCGATTCGTTTTGCCTGTTACAAACAACCGTTATGTGAACAAAGTTATAATACCCTTGTGCACAAGTGCGCTCGGGTATAAAAATTTCACTCTCCATTTTTGCGATACCGCCGCCTAAGAAGTTTCATTTAAAAAAAAAATGTTATCATTAATCGTACAGTTGATTACGACTAATTAATTTTAATCGTCAAACGCGATTAACATTTTAATCGTTAATCAGATTAACAGTTTGCCAACACTGTGTGAAATCATGTTCATATTCACGGAGAAAAATGCAACTTTTTGGAAAAGAGGCGTAGCACCTCCCATATTAACTGGAAGTTTCATATTGCATATCTCTTCAAATGTTTGGGGTAAAGCACTCAAGCTTGGTATGGAAATACATACAGTGACGAGCAAAACTGTTACATGGAGTAACACTTTTTATTTCAGCCGTCGCTATCTTTCCAAGTTCTAACGACATTCATACTGTTGTTGTATATTTTTATTGGTACATCTTTGCTTCCTCTGTTATAACGATTTGAAGTCAATTCAACAACATTAACAAAACCAGCAGACAAAAATGTAAACTAAGGCAAATGTTACAGTTTTGCAATCATATATTTTTGATAACTTTTTGACAATTTTCACGAAAAAAGGAATTATTAACACAATGTTCAGTATGCTTTTGCTTTTTTTAGTTCCTGGTTGCAATTTGGCATACCTAATGTGTATCTCTGTAAAAATTCTGGAGGTATAGCCTCCCATATATCCTTGGTTTGCTTTCACAGCTCATGTACTCCATTGGACGGACTTGGATACTTAGTAAGCTGCGCTTTTAGTTGAATTCGCAAATTCTCGATGAGATTTATGTCCTCGGATTGTGGAGGTCATTTCAAATTAGCAAATTTTTTCTTTTGTTCCAGTCTTTGCGAACATGTGAAGTGCGTTTTGGTTGATTTTTCAGCAGAAACTCTAATTTTTTCGACTACATATTGCAAATTTTGTTGAAATATGAGCAGATACTGTTCCTTACGCATAATGCGTACTAACGGACCAACAATATTTTTGAAATACAACCCCACACTATTATTGACCGACCACTGTGATTCACAGTTTGCCTTACATGATGCGCTTAGGCTTAATTTGGGCCTTTGATCCAATACCATGCCCGGCCATCTGATTGAAAGCGATTAATTTAGTCTTGTCAGTCCAAATAACCCTCAATTAAGTCTTAAAAATGTGTTTTTTATTACATTCTGTAAGGCCTAATATATCCCAATAGGCAACGGTCCAGTTTTCGTGCGATGCAGAAAAACACTGCCACACTCGCACATGTATTTTGATCAAATTTGCGTTTTTCTTCTTTTATGATCCATTGCGCTCAATTTGGCAATTTTTTGCCTCACTGTCTACTGATTTGCATTCAATTTTAATACCTTAAGCGCTTCTGTAGTAGTGGCTGCAACGCTACTTGCTACTAAGTTCACAAGATATCGGACTGTAATATATTTTGACAGACTTCCTTTGTCCTTAGTAACACTTTAGGCTATATTTTTTCTCAGTCTTAACATTTTCATGTGGCAAACTTCGCAATTTTTTGCCACTTTCCCTGCGGTCCCGCCTTTTCGCAGTAAATCTATTATTTCCATTTATGTTTCCTAATTAACCATGTTTTTGTTGTTGTAGCGGCTATAACAACCCCGCCCAGGACGGTTGGTATCTCAGTCGTTGTCGTCAAGTTCCACTAACGGCAACCCTAGGAAGCGTGCAGCTTCTGTGGGGTTGGTCCACAGGGACAAGGTCGTTAGGGTTGTCGGGTTTTCCGGGCATGCGAAGAGATGTTTCGAGTCATGTGGGGTCTCTCCGCATGCCGGACACTCGTTCGGCACATCCTCATTCAATCTACTCAGGTAGGAGTTTAACCTGCTGCAGTAGCCGGAGCGAAGTTGTGCTAGTGTTGTGCGCGTCTCCCGCGGCATATGAAGCTCCGTGTCGTCTGTGTCCGGGTGCTGTATGCCTAGAACGGCATTCACAGGTCTGGAGTCTACATAACTCGAGACTGACTCCCTGTGAATGTCGTTCAGGGCCTGTCGGTAGCAATCGGGTCCTGAGGTTGCTTGATGAACCTCTGGACTTCGTCCGTCAGTTCATATAGATGCCTCCTGACGTGCCTAGGCGAGGGTTCCTCTGCAAGCAGCTGTCTGTTTGGGTGGCCACTTCTGTGGCTCCCGATCAGGAACTGCTTGCAGAGCATTATATTGTGCTCCTTTACGGGGAGCATTTGCGCCTCGCCGTGAAGATGGTGTTCGGGCGACATCAGGAGGCATCCTGTCGCTGTCCTGAGTGCGGTGTTCTGTGCCGTCTGAAGCTTCGTCCACTGCGTCCTACTAGTCCCCGGCGACCACACTGGCGCTGCGTAGTTCAAAACCGGCCGGCCTATTGCCTTGTATGTTGCCAGCAACGTTTCTTTGTCTTTGCCCCAAGTACTGCCGGCTAGCGACTTGAGGACCTTGTTGCGGCTCTGTACTTTATTGACAATAGCGGTTGCGTGCGCAGAGAAGGAGAGCAGGCTGTCGAATGTTACTCCGAGTATTTTGGGGTTATTCACCGTCGGAATTGGTGTGTCATCGACTTGAATCCCCAGGGGTAGCCTGACCTCCTTCGTCCAGGTTGTGACACTTTGCAGTGAAGAAGCGAGAAAGTTCGGAGAGATATCCGTTTACTTTCGAACACAGATCATCAATTCCATTCCCAGTCGCCATGATCGAGCATTCCTCGGCATTAGAGACAATCGAGACTCCCTCTGGTGGTTGAGGGAGCTTTGAAATGTAAAAGTTAAACAGTAGCGGGGAAAGGACACCACCCTGTGGAACTCCCTGTTTTATTTTTCTCTGTTTACTCGTTTTGTCTCTAAACATTACCGACGAATGTCGACCACTCAGATAATTTTCCGACCACCGTTTGAGCCTCTGTGGGAGAGAGGAGGCCTCTATATCTTCTAGTAGCGTGGAATGGCAGACGGTGTCAAACGCCTTTTACAAGTCCAACGCTACTAGAATCGTTCTCTCACAGGGACGGTTTCGGTTAAGGCCACGAGTTATCTGAGTGTTTATGGCGTTAAGTGCTGTTGTTGTACTGTGCACTTTACGGAAACCATGCTGATGCTTCGCTGGGGTCAAGTGGTTTGTGAAGTACGGGAGTAGCAAGGCCTCGAGTGTCTTCGCTACCAGGGAAAGGAGTGTTATCGGACGATAAGAATCTCCTTTGTTGGCAGGTTTCCCCGGTTTGAGCAGTGGGACCACTCTCCCCACCTTCCACATGTCTGGGATGATGAGAGTGGCCATAGGCAAGTTGAGGACCTCCGTTAGGTACGCTACCCCCGCAGGACCCAAATTTTTCAGCATCAGCATGCATATTCCGTCGGGACCCATGGCTTTGGAGGATTTCGCCTTACAAGGGGGGCACAGGTTGTTGGCAGTTTGTGCAGCCTTCTGGTCACTCGACGCTTGGTTTTGTCCACCGGAGGATGCAGTATGAACTGCCGGCTAAAATAGCTCGCGCATCGCTCCGGGTCCGACGGAGCATGGTCGCCGAAGGAAATTTCGACTCTGTCGTCGTGCTTCGTCGGATTGGACAGCGACCTCACGGTTGACCAAAGCTTGCTCACACCAGAGGTGAAGTTACAGGTCTTCAGATGCTCCTCCCACTTCTTCCGCTTATGTACGTTTACTAGTTGCCGAATCTCCGCGTTGAGATCCCTGATACGGGGATCTCCGGGATCGGCCTGACGAAGGCTATCACGCTCATCGGCTAGAACAGCCGTTTCGGCAGGGAAGTTTCCTGATTAACCATATTATTTATTGGTGATCACTTCTTGAATAAATTACAATATAGAAGAAAGTCATCTGATTTCCAACTAAGCAAAAATAACTGTAAAATGCAAAACTGAGAGTGAGTGCAAAACTGTAACATTTGCCTTAACTTACATTTTTGTCTCCAGGGTTTTTTATTGTTGTTGGATTGATTTCAAATCGTTATGAGAGCGGGAGTAGGGGTGTACCGATAAGCATATACAGCAAAAGTATGAAAGTCGTTAGAACTTTGAAAGATAGCGGTGGCTGAAATAAAAAGTGTTACATCATGTTACGGTTTTGCTCGTCACTGTATGTGAAACTAATACCATATTCATGGAGAAAAGTGAGAGTTATTGGAAAAGGTGGTGTGGCAACTCCCATGCAAATTGATTTTTCTATGCTGCATATCTCTGGAGGTGTTTATTGCAGAGGACTGGAACTTGGCCCCGGGATGTGTATACAAAATTAATTCCATACTCATGGAGAAGAATTTGTCATATTCGAAAAGGGGACATGGTTCCTGCTGTACAAATTTACTGTTTTATACTGCATATCTGCATAGGTGTTCATGGTAGAGTACTGAGACTTGGTACTGGGGTACGTAAAATCAATTCTAAATTCATGGAAGAAGATTAGGGTTATAAGAAAAAGGGGCGTGGCACTTCCAGTACAAATTTACTTTTTCTTGCCACATATCCCTGGAAGTGTTTGTTGAAGAATACTGGAACTTGGTATGGAGTTTTGTATGCAAAATGTATCAATTGCTCATGGAAAAAATGTGAGTTATTAAAAAAGGTGGCATGTCGCCTCCCATACATACTTAAAACTTCTTAATACATATCTCTGGAAGGATAGAGAGTTTCTAGAAGTATTTTAAATATATTATGGAGATTTATTTTATAAGTGCCGTACTGACAGAATAAATTTCATTAAATGGAAAAGGGAGAGCCGGGTTCGGCCTTATAATCTAAAGCTCTCTTGAGGCATTTGCTAGAGTAATGGGAAGTGGTATTTTATCAAGGCCAGGTTACTAAATTTGAGTTGGAAATATTAGAACCGGCCGTGGCACCTCCAAGAAGGTTACACGTTCAGGCGTCGAATACCTGGAACCATTTTAAGGTAAACTTAGAGGGATTGATATCTTTCGAATTTTATAATTTCATAGTTTTAAACGGCCAAAATACCTTAACTCGCTTAAAAAATAACGAGCTATAACAAAATGGGTACAGAAATAAAATCTAATATCAATAAATTATTTTTCATATTTGTATAAAAGCGCGGGGTGAAACCCGCGGGTATAAGCTAGTACTCTAATAAATGCTCTGCACGTAGACTTGAAAATTTATGATTTGAGGGTTTCGTATGAACTTTCGTTATTCAAAGAGGAAATACTTTTTACGGGGCTCTTAACGTAGATATTTTTGGATTTGTACGTTTAGGATTTGAGTGTTTTGTATGATTTTGCTCTGTTTAAAAAGGAAATACTCTATTCCATGCTATTCACGTCAATGATGCCAGATTGTTCGAGTAAAATTGTTCTGTATGTACCCTGCAGGGAAAACACGGACTAGTGAATCAAATTTCTAGTTTCGTACTAGGTCTTTATCACCAAAGAGGAACTAGTCCGATAGGAGCTAGATCCCCACCAGTCCAAAATCGGCGAAAAGTGGTACTTTTAAAAAACTAATTTTTCAGTTTTTTTTCACTAGAAATCTATATCTAAAGTGACGAATTTAGAACTG
>NW_023458570.1:2601701-2606544 GCF_013731165.1 Rhagoletis pomonella | reverse complement strand
GCATTTCGCAGATACTTTTTCATAGCTTGGAAATACAAAACCAAAATTTGTGTTAACATTTCAACATCTTGGGACCGTCTGGAATCTAACAGCGAGCACCTCTGTAAACTCAGCTACAGCTAAAGGTATGTAAACGTACATTTCTTACAATCATTCAAACAAATTTAATTTAAAATTGAAAACACATTTCTTTCAAAATAACTTAAAATCGCACACACGGAAGAACCAAAAAGATTGAAAAATCATGATACTTTTTTCTCTCGTCTGTCGATTTTAGAACTGGTTCGGAACTATAGAATTTAGGACTAGTTCAGAACTATCAAAAAAGGGATGCAGCGGGGGGGCAATTGACACTTCCTAGGAGATCGCCATGTTAAATTCGCCAGTTGTTTGCATGCAAAAGAGATTTATCGCGAACCAGTACTGGGTCTAAATGTACTAGGAGCACACCAGTTTGGAACTAGAGATTTTCCCCACAGGGTAATCACAAAACCTTTATTAAAACTAAAGTTCGTAAGTTATGAATTTCTTCAAAATCCTGGGTTTTAATAAACATTGAAACTAATTAATTGATGTAGAAGATGTGAGAAAGAAAATGAGTTCAATAAATATATATACTACTACTGAAATATATGTTTTGTATTCTTTGCGAGTTTTGTGGAGTTACCTTATTAAAGATGTGGGTAATTGGGGTATTTTTTTCGGATTTTCGCGGGTAATTTAACACAGAACATGGGGCATCACTTGAAGTTTATAGTCTTTTTCTAAGAATTGTAAATGTACGTTTTGGGCGTTTTGTTTGACTTTTCTCTATTCTAAGAGAAAATACTCAATTCATGGCTCTTCACGTAGACATTTTAGGATTTGAAAATTTAGGATCTGAGTGTTTTGTATAAACTTGTTCAATTCATAAAGGAATCAGTATGTTCAAGCGCTCCTCCTAAACTATTTTATAAGTGTCTTTGGATAGAAATCTGACTGTAGCGCCATATTTTTTGTTTATTTTCAAATAATGAAAAAGAAGTTTGAAAGGTAAAAATAGAAAATTTGCATTTTCTTAATTTTCTCGGAATTCTGATGACAGAAAATGATTCATTGTTCTGTTGGTTATATAAACGCCACATTTTTACAATTTTTTTTGAGGGTTAATGTAAAAATGAGTTTTTTTCAAATATGCCATTTTTCAAAGTTTTTAATAAAATTTAAGAATTTTGCAAGCACGTAAATTTTAGTAAGGGTAGCAGCTCCGATTTTACCGGAAAACTCGTAGCGTTTATAAAATTACATTCAGGAGAAATACCGAAAAAATTAGACAAAGTGCTTTAATTATTATTCAATTGACATATCATTGCATTAAAATATTTCAGTTCGGAACTACTTCTCCTTCGAAAGATATTTTTGGATAATGTTTTACCTGTCAATTTATTTTTTATACTTTCAATTCACAAAACTTTAACTTTAAGACTTCCACATATTTTATAAGCAGCCTTAAAAAGGTGCAAAATGTATGTATGCTCCTAATTTTAAAAAGCTCTTATAGTAGTCTATAACTTGACCTTGATAAAACATTTAAAGGTCTTATAAGGCGCTGACTCTAGAACATTAAATCAGTGTCAGACCAAAGGCTCTACACAAAGTGCCTCATAAAAGTTTTAAAGGTTTTATAAACACATGTTTTAGACTACTATAAGATCCTTATAAAACTACCAACATACGATTTATAAACTAATAATAGAGCTTTTTTCTACTTCGAAGCCCCGCCTCCTGAGGCCCTTTTAGTCTTATAAGGGTTTTATAGACTGTTTTATAGAGCCAAATGGTAAAGTATTTGTTCTTCAATTTTGCGGAAGTATACCACTATAAAACTCTTATACAACTTGTTGTGTTATCCGGGGATTTGCGGGACTTGTGGAAAAAATTGCTTGTGGAAAAACGAATTCAAAGAAGTTTTTGGTAAATTCCAAAGCTAAACATTTTATCAGGAAGTTCTAGGAAAAATTGTTGAATATGAAGCACATACAAAGCTTCAGCAATTAGAGGGTGAATTCTTTTGCATCGATTGAAATGTTTTCCGTCTAAAAACTCGTTTGTTGATCCCTGCACCACAAGCTCTGCATGCACTAAAATTTGAGCCATACCAGAGCCATCGATAAATCTGATCGTAGAACTGACCGATGTTTATAAAATTTTTGTCCAGTTCAAGACCCTCGCACCTTTGAATTTCTCAAGCCATTTTTGCTATAGCTAAATGTCTCTTCCTGGCCATAATCTTGGGCTACTTCAAAAGCAATACGAAGAGTCTCAAGTACAACAGCGTATGAAGTGGGTGAAGCGTTGATGGGCGGTAAATCCACGCTGAATTTGGCTATTGTCTGTCGGCAGTTGTATCCCAGCCACATGGGACACACAAAATATGCCCTATTTGAGTAAGGTCTTTAGATGGGAGACACTGGTCTATTACTTTTCGAATATACCCAATCGGCAAGATTGTCATCCACGTCTTCGGTTTAGTGTAATGGGGTGTAATAGCTTAGTCGATCTCGACAAAACGACGTCTTTTTCGTGTTGGTTTATAATTTTCAGATGCGGTTGATGAATTTTTTACTGAAGTGCTCTCATCTTCTCTGCAGTTATGTAAAACATCAAGACCTTCTAAATTATTCGATTTGTTCAAGGAGCTTTTTGACAAAACTGGTAAACCATTCCGACCGTGTCATGAAACGTGTAATTACCTGAAGTTGTGTCCACAAATCTGTCGAAATTATCAAAAGCCAAGTGCGTGCATAAACCGCTAGTTACTTTCATACCGGAAGTCACACCTTTTTTTCCTTGAATGAAGTGAAAGTCATTTCTGTTTTTAGTTCTTCTACTAATTGATATCCAGCAGTGAGCCCGTATTTGTTCAACAATGTTTAAACTTTCCTGAAACTTGTCAAAGATTTTACTGCTAATCCTAAGGTTAGATGACTTGTTGGTTTTATTCGCTCTTTAGAAGTAGTATAAACAATGTCACTGCGTATTGAGTTTATTTTTTACCAAATTTTCGTGTGAGTTTTGTCGACGTGGATCAGATCCTTGGACAATGCCACGAATAAAACAGAAGAGTATGTCTGGAATATCACACTCTCCGCGAATAATATCGTCTTCTGTTAGCTTCTGAGGTAATTGAGTTGGTGTATTAGACGAAATGCAGCGCCGCAATTCTAATGCAACATCTCTAAATTTAAAGAAATCACTTTCTTCTGAACAAGCCAATTCTCGAGCTAATGTGCTAATGTCTGCATCGCTCCTATAGTTATATAATTCTTCTCCGATACCGTCCGGTTATTATCACGATTGTCCCTGTTTCATTAAACGCAGATATATTTTTTCGAAAAAATCGGGGTAGTAGGGAACTGATATAATATTTGCTTCGTCAAATTCGAGTACAAGAGCTTCGTAATGAGCGACAAAATTTAAAAACAGAACTTTTCCCTCTTCAATTGCTTCCATGGTTCTAAAACAGTGGTGTCCAACAGAACTTGGACAAAGGGCTACTTTGAAACTATCGCTATAATACGCGGACACCGCTAGCTTAACTTCAATCTTAACTGCGTTAACTCGTTTCGCTCTTCTTATATTCAATGTATATATTCTACTAACAGATCCTTTTAAAATATTTATTTATTATTAAAGTTTATACAGTTAAGTTAAATTGATAACAGTGCATAATATTTTAATGAAGAACATTCATTTTATTGTAAACATATCGGAATGTGCTGCAATTCGTACGATTTGAGATCGATGCAACACCTTCTTCGGAGATTGATTAACAAAACGGCAAAATTTGGATCTGAATCGATAGATATGACGTAAGTTATGTGTTTCTCGCCGTTTTCATTTGAAATATTTATTACTTTCCCTAAAAATAATCAAAAATAGTTTGCAAATCGCACCGATTTCAAATCGTACGACCCGCAGCACATGCCCAATAAACTTAATATGATCCTTGAATCTGCATATTTTCAGATAACTTCTTAAAATCTGATTTATATTGCACAGTTGTGCAGGCTAAAATCATGTTATTTTTGACGTGTTCGTCAGTCAGTACGTTTCGGTATTTGTTTTTTATAACCATTAGTTGTGAAAAAGCCTGTTCCAGAAGAGTAAACGTCTGGAAATGTTGAAAGTTTTTTTTTGTCAACTGCTCTATCCATACATCGATTTCGAGATTGCAAAGTTGTATTGAAATCATTTAGTTTTGCAGTCACGTCAGTTAAAAATGCTGCCTTTGGATTTCAGGAAAATCTCTATTTCTGTCGTTAAAGTTAAAAATATTGAGAGCACTTTACCTTGACTCACAGGCTAACCTAATATTCGCGGCTTGCGTTTTGGTACGCATGCCGTCGAATTTGTTTTTTTGCGTCACCCGAAATTGACTTGCATGCGTTTGCATTTGATTTCATTGAGCGAAACGTCAAATCAAAATGTCACGCAGAACAAAAATTGGAAATTGAGTTAGCTTCATACGCACGCCGTTCAATTTCGGTTGATCTCATACAAGTTGCATGTGCATGAGAAATTTTTGACAATAAATTGGCGGCGTGCGTGAATATTAGGTTAGCCTGTAAGCCATCTTACTTCAGAGTGGTAGAATATGTCACCGAATTCACTCTCAAATTCATCGAGCAAGGCTTTGAATTGCCGATGCTTTAACGGTCATCCGCGAATCAAATTCACAATACGAACGATCGTGCTCATAACATTGTCAAGGTTGAGTGGTTTTGCAATCACATTTTCCTTCTTTTTCACTACGTTATATATACAGGGTGTCCCAGAAGTAACGTGCCAAACTTTAGGGCAA
>NW_023458570.1:2598415-2601601 GCF_013731165.1 Rhagoletis pomonella | reverse complement strand
AACAAGAGCAAATTCAATTTAAATCTATTAAATACATTCTAGCGTGTCTCAGTCCTTTACCCACAAAAGCGGCTATAACTTTTTTTTTCTAATCAAAACAGTAAGTGTGGCACCTTTCTGAAATCTTTGTTAAATGGGCAATTTTTTTATGTAATGTAAAGTTATAGCTCAGTACATTTTTTTTCACCCGAGATAGTCAAAGTTGGGGAAAAAAATATCAAAAAGTTAAAAATTCAGAAATAGTCCTAATTTTATGATGGTTCCTTAATATATTTTATCTACATTGCATTTGAGTATGGAGAGACAACTATCTGGAAGTATTTTACATAAAAAATTTACTAAGTATTGCCCGGTTTGTAGTTGCAGTTAAAGAAAACACATGAAAAGGCACGATTTTTTTTAAATTCGAAAAAATGTAAATATTTCAAAAACGGTGACACTTTTACCTGAAAATTTTTTGTTTATCAGTGAGCTCACCCCCCCACCTACCTTGCCCTAAAGTTTGGCACGTTACTTCTGGGACACCCTGTATATATTTGATATATTTTATTTCCCCCTTTATTTTATCGCACAGATCCCGTCATGACTCTAATACCCGGCCAAGAAGTGAACGTCGGTTTTCTTATGGAAGAGCGTAAAAAACTCTTTGATATGGATCTCAATGGGCCACCTTTCGACGACCTACGCAGCTTCACCTTTGAGGGCAGCGGTATCATAGCCGAGTCGCTGAGCTCTTTGGCCTCAGGTGCGTACCGGCACACTCCGAACACCATCGCCACCACTTCTTTCATGCGCTGTAATTGTTGCTAATGTTGTTATTGTTACTAACAATAGAACAACATACTGTCTTACTCACTTGTAGTTTTATGTATTAACTTAAACCTCATTACAGGCACTGACGATGAGAATCAAGACTACAACTATCTGTCCGGTTGGGGACCGCAGTTTAATGCATTGACCGCAATGTATGTGCATCATGACCGAACAAAGCTGACGAGAAAAGTCACAACGAATGAAGCAGCCATAGCAGCAGCAACAGCCACCGCTGTGGCAGTGCAAGGCGGCGCAACAACAAATATTTTGGCAGTGGCGACGACGGCTGGTACCGGGGCAAGAACAACGGGGATGGGAAGGCTGGTTAAAACGGCGGCAGCGGTTATTCAAGAAGAGAATGAAGATGCTGAGGATGGAGGAAATGTGGCGTTATAAAATTGGAGAAATACGCGCAAAGTTGGTGAAAGGCGAAACAGGAAAAGGTCGATTTAAAGACCACGCGTGCATGGAGTCGGTCCAGGGTACTTGCTTAGTAACCTAGTAATAGTGCGAGTATGTCGGCTTGTAAGCGGACATGGTAATTAAAGTCAGTGTAAAGAAAATGCAACTTTAACGAATATTTTGGCGAATGGGTGATGGGGTATACTAGCGTCCATTAACTAGAGCAGGCCTAAAATACAAAATGTAAATCATAAAAAACGACGAAGACTAAACATTATGCAGAAAAGGTAGTCAGAAAATATCATATGCAGCTGAGCTGGGCTACCGCCAGGGTAGCCAACTCATTTTTGAGAATTCCGCGATTTCGACAAGGAAACTCCCCGATTTTGCCCGAAATTTTGTGAAATTCCCCACTCATAGATATCTCCTTATTTACAAAAAAATACACAAAAATTTAATGTATTTTGGTATATTGCTGGTCTTTCTGTTTATTTTATTTTGAAATGTAATTCATCTATGTATTCATAAACCAAACCAAACAATTATAAAGTTGGTTAACAAATAAATAATAAAAAATGTTTATATAATATATACGTACATACATATATGTACATATTTACGTATAGTGGTCGAAAAAATTTTAGTCGCATCAGTTATTTTTATTTCGTTATTTGATTTGAGTTATTTTTTTATAAAAATATAGTTCATTTTTTAACAAATAGCGAATAGATCCAAGTTTGAAACTGTGTGCAATAATTGAAAAAAATTCAACAAACTTTTTTAAAAAATCGAGCTTTTTAACTCGATTTTCTAGAAAGATTTTGAGTATGCCATTTTGTAGCCCACTCAATTCTATTTTAATAAAGATCAAGTTTCAGGTGTCCAAAAATTTTCGTTTTAAAATTTTTTGCCGAAGCTTTTGCGGGTTTCTTCCATATGAAAATAATTTATGTTTATTCGTTATTTGAAAGCAAATGCAGCAAACTAAATTCTAAAAAATCAATGGTAATTTTTGGCGATTTGAAACTTTGTTATATTAGAATTTAACGAGCTGAAATTCCCCACAAAAAACGGTCCATTCCCCACGCAAACTGAAATTCCCCGCAAATCGGGGAATTCCCCACGAGTTGGCTTCCCTGGCTACCATTGTCATACTGGCATGTGAATATTTCCTTTTCCCGCTCTGCATAGTTACAACAACAAAATTATGAACGCACTTGTTTGGGACTGTGAGCGAAGTATTCGGTATTAGACATGTTTCTCTGACAATTCTTTGACCTTTCCTTAGAGGTGGGTAACTCAGCACTGTGCTGAGTTACTGTGCTGACTCTTAGAACTGTGCCGCACGCTCAGATTCACATCTGAAAAAATTTGTAACTCAGTAACTCAGTTGATGTGCTGACACTTGCATAGCTCGGTGCGGCTTGCATTGTTTAGAACTGTGTCGATGTGGTAACTCAATTGATGAGCTGACACATTCACACAATACGATCTTCCAAAAAGTACCATAATAGATGGCATCATTAGACTAACCATCAATTGAATATACGACTACCACATTTAACAAGAAGCAAGGCGAATAGCCCAGTTATGCATACTTGCACTGCTATACCATTTTTACGTAAAAATCAAAACCAAACAGAATTCTACATGTGAAGTGCTATGCGTTGGGTAACCGCTTACATGGATAACCCATTTAACAGATTCTTATGTGACAACTCTCAAGCAATGCTAAGTATGCATAACTGGGCTAGAAGATAATACATACATCCAAGAAGAGGAATTATTTTGCAAATGAACTCACCAGTTGAAATCAGCTTTCTAAAATTTTGCCGGCCAGCTACGAACAGAAGCTAAGGATAACCATTTCTAAATCGATTTCGATTACTAACATCATCAATAATTTCGATGTACATACCAATTGTGCGATAGCACACTTGTGCCAGCTCACTGTGCTGACTCATTAAAGTG
>NW_023458570.1:2587356-2598315 GCF_013731165.1 Rhagoletis pomonella | reverse complement strand
TGCGATAGCACACTTGTGCCAGCTCACTGTGCTGACTCATTAAAGTGAGTTGGAGTTACTGAGTCAGCACACCAAAATTTACAGAGTTACCCACCCTTACCTTGCCTGGAACGAACTAACTAACTTCAAAAGAAAAATTCTCAAATATCAAAAAAAAAACAGGCTGGGGACAACGCAGTGAACATAATGTTCAGCATTTCTGGAGCAAAGGAACGCAAAAATAAACGAAACTTTGAATTGTAATATAATTTGTAAATATCACACACAAAACGTCAAAAGAACTACGTAAATAAATTAAGCCAATAAGAAAAATAAAAATAAACGAAACTTTACTTTAAATGCATAAAAATAATAAAATAGTAAAAGATATCCGTATGTTGTAAGGGGTGCAATGAACACCATTATGCGATCAACTATTAGCATAGTTAAAAAAATTTAACTTAAATTTAAATGATCCCAAATTAATATAATTATAATATGTATAAAGAAAAAAATACCAATTTAGGTAAACAGTTGAATTCCATAAAAAATACTCAGTATCATAAATATTTAATACACTATGCTGGTATACATATACATACACACATAATAGTTGTAGATAATGGTTAAGTTAAAAAAGTCTAAAACGAGACATTCCTGCATTTATTAGAAGAAGAATAAATACTTAATTTAATGGAAAAACTGTGTAACAAACTTAGAAAATCCATAAATAATAAAATGTAGCATTGAATCAAAAGAATTTAAAAAATAAATTAATAAATTTGGTTAATAAATTGTTAGTTAGCCATAAGGATATTGATTTTTTAATAATAAAATTGAAAAATTATTTAAAACTATAAACCGAACAAGAAAAAGGAAATGTATTTGATTTTCTCCACACACGCAACCAAGCACACCGCAGGTAAGCTTTCAAAAATTTTGTTATTTTATATTTTGTTAAATGAGCAATTCTTGTATATAAATATATGTATATGTATACATATCCGTATATCCATAGGTTTCTCGAAGATCGCTCTAACCATTTTGATGAATACAGATTCAGTTTTTTTCCGAGAATACACGTATAAGGTTGCAGCCAATTTCTTAGCCGACATAAATGTTCAGTGGTTATTGCAGATGGGCAAAAATTGTTGAATTCATACACAAAATGTATGTCAAAGCGTATTTTGGATAAACTCGCTCAGAAAGAGTTGGCTCTTGTTGCAAAAGACCTGCAGCCATCAAGTATTACTGAAGGTAAACGCCCCAAAGCGATTTCAAATATGTTAATGCTTTTGTTAAATCCAAAAATTTTTAGGATGTGGCTTTCGTGAATACGTTCAGGCGGTCGTGAACATCAGCGCAGAGTACGGTTCGCGCAGCGTTGACGAGTTGGTAGTGTCCCGGAAGAAGTTGACTGGAACTGTATTGATTGAAGAATACAACAAAATTAACCAACAACTTGTTATCAGTTTGGCAGACCAGCAATTAGCATTTACTACTGATATGTGGACTGACCAATACACACACAGAAATTTCATTTGTTTAAGTGCACATTATATAATTGAGTATTTTCATTTAAAAGTAGCTTTAGGCGTAAAAGAATTACGGGATGGTAAAAAACTGGTGTAAATATTCTTCAACATGCAAATGACATATTAGATGAATAGGGTTTACAAAGCAAATTTAAGAATAGTGCTATTGTAACCGACAAATGTTATCGCTTTTAGCAAGTATAAGCGAATTGCATGCGCCTGTCATTATTTGAGTTTGGTCATGGATGATGTAATCGACAAAAACCGACTCGATGAAATCAAATGATAAAAAATTCAAAAAAACTTGTCAAATATTTTAAACCTTCTGTAGCTCGTTTCTGCAACAATTCTCTACCAAGGCGAATTCTCTACTGCTAATGAGTAGTAGAGTAATGAATACCAGTAGAGAAATAATCAGTAGAGAAGAGTTACAAAAACGAGATACTGAGCTAAATCATAAATTGTGTAAGCTCCTGAAGCAAGATGTAAAAACACGGTGGAACTACACTTATATTGTGGTTAATAATATAAGCGAAGTTCATAAAGAAATCCAAAGTTTGCTCTTATCAAAAACGAAATTAAAGGTACATAAATATATCTGACACATAGTTGTCTTCAAGCACGAATAGGTTTCTCGAAAGTGTACTAACTTTCTGCTGATGCAGATCTCTTCGAAATTGCCCCCAGGATTCCGAATGTTCAAGTCCGAAAATCGCAACAGATCATATATATATATATATATATATAATATATATATTAAGATGAACCTAATTTGTATGAAGCGAAAAAAATCTACTTTTTAATTGGGATACCATCCAAAATCGTGATGTTGGCTGCAAAATTAAGAAATATGAAATTTGAGCCCGATTTGAGGTTATTTAGAACTTCGGCATTGAGCCAAAAGACTTATACGACCCAAAAATCGTCTCACAAATTTTAATAGTATTACACAGCGCAACAAAAATGGAAACAAATGTTAAAGCTGTATCCGATAAATTTGTTTGAGCTAATTACGAATTCATAGATAGAAGGATTCCATCACAAATGTTACCACTTACTACTCGTGGTGTTTATGTTAGCAATGCGTTACTACTTTTAGCTTTATTTTGTTTTTAGTTCCGAGAATCTTCTACTTTGTAGCCATACGTCCATGTTTGGAGGTTTATTTTGCGTGTTTTTATTTATTTTTTATCATTTGGAAGGTTGTTCCATTCACAAATAAATTTTTACATATATATTTTTTTAATAACATCTCTCTTTTTATGTGCTATCATAAATGGAAGTGCCATTAAAAGGTATTTAATCTCTTATTCGACATAATAAGTAACAACTCAACTTATTTTCCCTTCACTGAATAACCATCTCTTGAATGTTGGCATTCTGCAAAGCATCTTAGCAAAATGAACATCAATAATGCATGTTCTCACAATGAAAATAGACAAAAGACCCGGATAACACACAACTCTAAGTTTGGAGAACGACTGGTTTTATAAAGGTTTTATAAGGCTCTTCTCATAGACTGTGCTCTTATAAGGGTTTTATAAGGATCTGCATGTAGACATATTTTTATAAGCCTCTTCTTCTATTCCCTTTCCTCTAAATTTCATGATTAGTGAAAATCCTCTACTAATTTAAACATTTAGACCTCTATAAATTGTCTTTGTTCAAAGTGATTAATCAATAATTTTTTGTTGAGCAATTAGTCAGCAACAAGCCAAATTTATACAGTTCTATAAATTTAAATTTTTAGAGAAATTTCGCATTCTATTTTCGAAGTAGGATTTGTCTTCATAAAGATAATGAACCCTCTTCAGTCACACCATTTCGGATTTCGCTAGATAAAAAAATACTTAGTTTTTGAAGTTATATACCTCTATAAATTTTTCTGTGTTGACATTTATTTGATGGTGTCTTATTCAATCGCGTTCGCATATAAAGATGGAGTCCCCAGAAAACTCTGTTGCAAATTGGTTAAAAAAGGAAAACAGGCGGGTTCAAAAGGAATAGGCAGAACAAAGTTAATAGAGTGACATTCAAAATACATTCGGCTCATAAAAGAAAAGTTCCATCCCAAATTTCTACTAAAGACATGATTTGCCCTACGAATCATCCGCTCCGACATACCAAAAATAATTAGTTCCAGTGTTATCGTTCCGGTAAATAGTTGCAGTATCAGTGAAAACGTTGTAAATGGAGTGGACATGAATTGGTATGAGGAGCTTGAATTGGACGACGAAAATCTTGAAGATTTTTCGTACCAACAACAAAATTCTTCCATTGTTTGTGAAAAAATGAACGAAGAAACATTCACGGTTCATGTGTGCGCGTGGGCCCTTCAATCTAATATCAGTCACGCGAATCTAAAAAAATTACTTGCCATTTTTAATAAACACCTTCCAATGCCTCCAAATTTTGCTGGTTGATGGGTTTTCATCACCTATTTTGTAAATTTCTTCACCCGATTTTGCTTTTCTCATAGCTTCAACTTCCGATGCTAGTTTCAAAACCGATTTAGCGACTGTGTTTAATCCACTAATTATAGTTATTTGGTTTGAAAGAATTTTCTGGAAATACGACGGCAATATTTGGAACCGCTGTCCATTCGGGCTTCAGAATTCGATTCTGGAACCGTTACATAAATAAACTCGTCTGTGTTTATTCCATCAGGGTTAATTTCGTCTGTATTCATTCCACCTGTATTCGCTTGTGCTGAAAATCCATCTGAACTTTCCACTTAAAGAAATTGGCATGCGTATGGTGTATTTGGGAAGAATTGAGTAATCGGTATGTTTCTTTCCACATTGTCACCATTATTATAATGGCAGGGCTGCGTACCTTTAACCGGGGAGTTGGAAAAGTTTTCCTAAAAAAATTAGAACTTAATTTAAATAAAATAATTTCTGACGTTGATCACTTTACCTGCAAAACTTCTGGGGTCGTAATATGAGCATATTCAAGCGCATAAATTTTTTGTTTTGTTCTCTGACGTGTCACGTTATTGTTTTGGAGAATCTCGTCGTCATCATCAGCATGGTCAGTATCACTTACATCCTGCATTCGATCGAGTTCCATACATGCATCGGCATATGCAGCGGTACCTTCTCTTTTGCGTACTGATTCCGTAATAACAAAATTATGCATTTCTCGTGGAGAATTCGGGTTTATAATTTTAGTTTTCAAGCCTATATCGTTTTTGGATTGAATGCAGTGATCGGACTTCTACCACATTGTGGTAGATCTGCTACTTTTTTATCTACCACATCTACCACACAAGGTCGGAAATCTACCACATATTCGTGTTTTTGATTAGTTTTAGTTTTGCTTGACAATTGTCCACCAATAAACACTAACAAAAGGCAGAATGGGGGGATAAAATAAGCTGTAAAATAGTAAATTTTTTCAGTATTCAATTTTTCGACAGGAAACGTGGTTTTATTGTTTTAAATTGCAAAATATATGATTTATAAAATAATTAATAGCGAAAATGTTAAAAAACAGTGACTTTTGTGAAAGTATTAGCAAATTTCATTGCATATAAAGTTTCTAAAGCGTTGTTTACTTTTACTTGAGAATTATCAAAATCGGCAAACCCCAAGTAGCGGTTTCTGGAATGTGCCATATTTGTTGGCTACATCGTGATGTGATAAAAATTATAGTTTAAAAAGCTGAAACCTCGCTATTATAATTTCCATTCGTATTGTCACCAGGTATGTAACTTGAGAATAGAAAGCGCTGCATCTTTTAGGCGCATCAATATTACATAGTTACATCCCGAGCTAATAAATGGGAGGTAAAAAGGAAAGCTTGTAGCACTCCGCAAGGCTGCAGAAATCTTTCAAAATATGTTTGAAAAATATCTTGATATGGAAGGAACTGCTTTACAATGTCAAGGAAAATATTTTCCAAAACTCAACGCAAGTTGCTAATTCGATTTTGCATTTTATTATACTAAAATTATTTTTTTTTTTTAGATTCTAATCAAAATGTTTGCTATTTGGGTGAAACCGTGCAGAAGTTTTTTAATTTTTGTACAAAGTTTGATCGAAAACCTGAGATCTACCACATTTTTTCCCCGATTCTACCACACAAATTTTTTTTGAAGTCCGATCACTGATTGAATGATGAAAATTAACTGAAAATATGTTTTTCATCTTACCGCTTTTCGGCCAATATGTTGTTCCATTTCTGGAACCGTCGTTTTTGGGAATTTCCCAGTCTTCTGGTACAGCTTCAATCCCAAGACGTCCACTTTTACGAAATTGGACAATTTTAAAAGATTTTCTACGACTCATTTTTATAAAAACTTTAACAAGCGTTAACGACCGTTTGATTGAAATGCACAAAAAGAACTCAAAACGAGCAAAAAGTCTTCACTTTCAACGAAATGCCATTTTGTACATCAAAAACTTTGCACAAAGAGAAACGTAGAGAGAAACAAAAATAAAATATTCTATTCAATGCTCTTCACGTAGCCTTTTTTCTACTCGAAAATTTACTATTTGAGTGTTACCTCAGTCGAAGAGGAAATCTTACTAATATTATAAATGTGAAAGTTTGTATGTTTGGATGTTTGGGAAATCATCACGCGGAAACGACTAAACGGATTTGCATGAAATTTTGCACACAGATAGCTTATGACCTAGGTTAGAAAGTAGGCTACTTTTTTAAGAGTTGCCACCTGTTAGAAATGTTTAATTTAATTAATACGCGGAAATGAGTGAACTGATTTGCATGGAAGTTTTCACACAGATAGCTTATGAGCTAGGTTGAAAAAATAGGCTACTTTTTTAAGAGTTACCACCTGCTAAAAAGTTTAATTAAATTAATACGCGGAAAAGCCTTAACGGATTTGCATGAAATTTTGCAAGCAGATAGCTTATGACCTACAGCGGAAAATAGGCTAATTTTTTGGAAGAGTTGGCACCTGTTAAAAAAGTTTTAATTAAATTAATACGCGGAAACGACTGAACAGATTTGCATGACATTTTGCACAGAGATAGCTTATGACCTATGTTAGAAAATAGGCTACTATTTTAAGAGTTATCACGTATTAGGAAAGTTTAATTAAATTGACACGCGTAAATGACTGAACTGATTTGCATGAAAGTTTGCACACAGATAGCTTATGACCTACACTGGAAAATAGGCTACTTTTTTAAGAATTGCCACCTGCTAAAAAGTCTGAACGGATCTGCATGAAATTTTGCAAGCAGATAGCTTATGACCTACAGTGGAAAATAGGCTAATGTTTTGGAAGAGTTGCCACCTGTTAAAAAAGTTTTAATTAAATTAATACGCGGAAACGACTGAACAGATTTGCATGACATTTTGCACAGAGATAGCTTATGACCTATGTTGGAAAATAGGCTACTATTGCCATTTTGGCAAATGGCTACTTTTTTAAGAATTGCCACCTGCTAAAAAGTTTAATTAAATTAATACGCGGAAAAGTCTGAACGGATTTTCATGAAATTTTGCAAGCAGATAGCTTATGACCTACAGTGAAAAATAGGCTAATGTTTTGGAAGAGTTGCCACCTGTTAAAAAAGTTTTAATTAAACTAATACGCGGAAACGACTGAACAGATTTGCAAGACATTTTGCACAGAGATAGCTTATGACCTATGTTGGAAAATAGGCTACTATTTTAAGAGTTATCACGTATTAGGAAAGTTTAATTAAATTGATACGCGTAAATGACTGAACTGATTTGCATGAAAGTTTGCACACAGATAGCTTATGATCTAGACTGGCAAATAGGCTACTTCTTTTAAGAATTGCCACCTGTTTGAAAATGAAATTTTGTTCAAAGATGGTTTATGACCTGGATTGAATAATAGGCTACTTCCTTAACCGGTTTTCCGATCAGAACGAAATTTAGTACACTTACTACGGATTTCGGAAGGATGGTCTTAAGCTGAGATCCCACGATTGCCGCAAATGGACCAATCTGGAACAATTTTTATTGTGCTGTATTGGAGCACAATAAAAAAATTGTCCCAATGAAATTCTGTACAGTCACACGGTTGCCTCTTTTTATACAATTCTCTTTGCCGTAAGTTGGCGAAAAGCAATATAGTGACAATAATTGCCCCAAACTTATCACACCATTGTTCGAGCATGCGGCAATTGTGACCATAAAGTGTTGCGCTGACCTCTAAATTCTGTTTTTTTCTCTGTTGTGTAAAAATGGCTTATTCTTAATAAAAAAAAATAAATCAATTGCATCTGCTTTGTATATTGCGGGCTCATTTTGTGCAAATTTGTTGTTGTTTGAAAGCAAAGAAGCAAAGACTTGTGCCCAACGAAAACTCACGCATTTATTTAGAAGTTTCATTGTATAGTTTTTTTTATTTTTAGACGATAACTGCACCGTGCTATGTGGTATGCGGTTTTTTTATTCATTACAAGTCAAATTGGTACAAAAGAGTTATGTTTGTTTAAATGAAAGCTGCGATTTTACATAATTTATGTTTGGAATTAAATTTTATAATTATATGTACAGCTCGCAACAAAAGATAGCACCTTAACATTTTGATCAGTCTTGACTTTTTTCTTCTGTTGTTTAATGTTAATTTTTTCCTATAAAACCATAGCTCATTGTCTAGTAAAAACCACATAAGTCCAAATTCCAAACTTTATACAAAAATTATAAACATTTTTTAAAATTTTGATCACAATTCAATGGTTTTTAATTTGGGTTTCTAGAAAAAATTTTGTTTTGCAGTTTACAAAGTAATTTACAGAGAAGAAAGTGCATAATACCGTCAGCTAAAAAAATTATAAAAAGTCAACAGGATCTTTTAGCAACTTCAAACCTCCACCTTATTGTACTAAATTTTAATGAGCTACAAAACTAAATAACCATTTTTTTCTAGAAGTCCAAATTATAAACCGTGGGATTGTGTTCAAATATTTAAGAAATTTTTATAATTTTTGTATAAAGCTTGCAATTTGGATTTATGCAGTTTTGTTAGACAAAGAGCTATACTTTTATACGAAAATAATGAAGATTAAATAAGTAGAAGAAAAATAGTCAAGACTGGTCAAAATGTTGAGGTTCTACTGCTTTGTCGTGGGCTGTATTGAACTTTAAAATTTTTTTTTAAATAAATTTATACTGTCATGGCAGTCCGCCATTTGGTGACATAAAATACCTTTCGTATTCTTCTCGTATGAGTTTTGCTTGTGGTGGTATATATCGTGTCAAAGATTCCGTTATCGGACTTCAAGAAAAATTATAATTTCACTACAAATTAAATTAAAAGTTATGTTGCTTCCGAAAACAAGGATATTAATTTCAGTGATTTTTGGACACATAAGGAAGCAAAAAAGTAAATTATTAATAAACAGCCTAAATATTGATGTGTATTGTTCACTTCAATTGCCGCATAAGAATACAATAAATATTGCCGCAATTTTGAAATTTTCATTGCCCCATGATTGCCAATCGAGCTATCACACGATTGCCGCACACGGGCCGTATTTGATTGGGCACAGTAAGCACAATATCGGCCTCTATTGCCGCATGAGTCAATGTATTGTGAAATCACACGATTGGGGCATAAAATGAGGCAATAATTGGTGTATTGCGGCAATCGTGGGATCCCAGCTTTAGACTGAAAGTAAGTCCGATAACTCAAGGCCCCTCCCATACAAATTGGAATTTTCATATTACATACATATCTCTGGAAGTATTTGTGGGAGAGAACTGAAACTTGGTATAGTGATATGTATGTGAAATCAATGATGGCATTAATCGATTGATGTTTTAATCAGTTAGTTAATTCGACTAAATTCAATCTGATTACAGTTAATCATGATTAATTTTAATCTGACTAAACAGTCAATCGTAACCGCAGTTAAAAAAATTAATTTTTAATCAATCACCCTTAATTTGATCAAGTAGGTTTGGTGATTAATTAATTTATGCTGGAATTTTCCTGTGCACACAAAGTAAGTTAAGCCGGTATGGCTAAGTGGGTTTCCTCATCAATCTAAGCAATTTGGTGTGCATTTTCATTAAGATATATACCAACAAACGTTTTACAAACTAGGTTTGTAAAAGTTCCCAGTTTATGTATTACTAATAACAATAATTATAATTTTTTATATTATGTGCTTTTTATAAGCGTAAAACACAAAATAATTACTATAACTGGTGTTTAGTTTCAAACTCAGATTTTATTTTTAACTGGATTAACGATTATTGTTTTAAATTAATTAAACGTAATCGCAGCCAGCGATTATCGAAAAAAATAGGTGTGAGTACCAGGTACCTATTCACGAAATTGGATGTGCAAACATATCGTCGTTTAAAGTGCAAAACCGCGTATCAACAAAATACAAAACCGCGTATCAGCGAAATGCAAAACCGCGTATGTGAAGTTGTAGAAATTATTTTCTAGAGCGTAAAAACACTCATATTTCAAAATGGTTCTCTTTTTTATAAAGCAATGGCATTTCTGGCTAGTATATTTAAGGACGAATGGATAAGGATTAAGCTAAGAGCTTGTGTGAGCAAATCCAATTTTTGGTATCCAATGTCAGTTACGCGGTTTTGCAGAATGACGATACGCGGTTTTGTACTTTAAACGACGATATGTTTACGGGACGGCATACCATTTGCCGATTGAGTTACATACATAGGTTTGGTTAGAAATCAAACAATTTAATTTCATCTTATTAATTTTCTGATATACATATAATTTATTTATTCATTTTCCGGTAACACCACCTTATATGAATTCGCGCTTCTAGCATCCATAGGACCGGGTTGTAATGGAAGTAATCGTATGTTTAACAAATAAATGAAAATGTTTATAACGCAATCAAGAGATCCCTACGAATTCGCCATTACCAAGGCACTAAGTAACGTACGCACTTTTGTTTGCAAAATGCATTTATTTAAGTTGAGAGAAGACAAATTCCTTTGTTCCGCATTTATTCTTCCTCGTTTTCTATCTTCCAGGGCGAATTCATATATTATGTGGTAGCAAGATTATAAAAACATAAAATTATCTTATAAATTAAAAGCATAAGTATCACATGTATGCGTAGTCCAATTCACGAAATCATTTCATCGATCTGAGTAAAAACTAAGTGCATAAACTCTATTTCGCGTTAATTGAAATCATGAAATGGTGTTCATTCATTAAGTTTTTACTCAAACGCATGAAATGATTTCATGAATTGGCCTACGCATAATGGTAGTAAATGAGAGCATGAATTACAACAAACACATCCTTTTGACAGAATGCAAGCCGAAAACGTTGGTTCAAATCAATCCGCAATCAAGTTGGACGTTCTGCCCACAAACATTGCAATTTTGCGAGCAGTCTCATTGTAAAATCTCATTTTTACAATTTCATAGTTTCGGCTCACATTTATAAAATTCAACGAAAGCACGTACCTATTTCGGCTGAGTTATCCATTTTCGGTTATTT
>NW_023458570.1:2569450-2587256 GCF_013731165.1 Rhagoletis pomonella | reverse complement strand
AACGGTGACACTTTTACCTGAAAATTTTTTGTTTATCAGTGAGCTCATATAGCTCATAGCATAAAAATGCTATGCATTGCATTCATAAACAAAACCAAAGCTGATGCACAAAAATTGTTTTGCAAAAGCTTTACCATGACAGTTTAATAAAGGTCGCTCACAATCCATGGCATATTTCTGCAATTGCATAAATTTGTCAGCTCTTATGCACCGAATCGCGAATAGCCCTCATGTATATATTTTGCAAAATAGCATAGCAAGATAAATGCGTCCCTGTGCTAGTTGTTTTGTTGTTGGAATTGCTACATATTTCTCTCATTCCTCTCATCTCGCTCACTTCATTTTTTTGCCGGCTCTTGTTATTGTATTTGATACACAATTTCGCTGCTTGCTACCCATGCATGCTACCACTTTGCAATGGGGTGCTCTCGTACTCTTCGAAATTAGGAATAGTGTTTTTGCATTTCATGCAATCCGTGTATCGTGCAAGACTTCGAGAATACCCCTAATTTATTTATTATTTCTAAGCTGCTTCACTCTGTGTGCTGTGGATTTTAAATATTTAATTTTCTCTGCTCTCAGTGCAGTGAGGTAAAAAAAGAATTTGGCGCTTACAAATTTGTATACGGGTTTGCCCGGGCTTCTTCCCCAATTTGTGGTGTGCGTGATGCTGTCACACAAGTGGAGGAGCATGCAGCAGTGTGCGCTACCATTCCGCAGTTCCCGGGCTCGACCCCAGTTTCCGACCAACATCAAAAATAAAACATAAACAAAGTTTTTTATTATATGTAGCTGTCGCCCCTCGGAGGGAGAGTATATAATGCCATGAAAAACAGCCTCTCATAAAAATACAGCCACAGTCAGTGGGCGTAACACTGTAAGTCCCTCCCAGTTTCAACTAAATATGCCAAATTTGAAACAATTCGGATCGTTATCGCAATTTGCGGACGTGTATTATGAACAGGGCCGAACAAATAAGCAAGAAGAAATCAGTACAGTTTAATATTTGGTTTCTTATTTAGTTTATTTCAAGGATTACAAACAGTGTTGCCACTTCGGCCTTTTTCAGGCTAAATTTAGCTTTTTTTGAATGCATTTAGCCTCAAAATAAGTGATTTAGCTTTTAGCTTTTTTTAAGCTATTTCTTAATTTCATTTGGCCTTTTCTAGCCTTTTTTATTGAATCGATATTTAGAAAATAATATTTATATCACAAAAAAATGTGTTATGGTAACTCTAAAAATAGTAATATATAAATAGATATCACAGAAAAGTTTGTTTATGGTAACTCTGAATATAGTAAGCACAAAAAAGTTATCGACTATCGCCTACTTATATTTACGTAGTATAAAAATATCAAAAGAGTATTTATGATTCTCAATTCGTAATACATTTTAAACTTTAAAAATGAATCACGTTTTCTTAATCGATATTAATCTTTTTTTACATAAAAGTATAGTAAAACATATTATAATTACAATAGCTTACACGAAAAGTGAAAATCTTTAAAAGATTATTTTATAGGCAAATTTTGAGTCGTTCAAAACGAAAACAATACCCTTTTTTCGATTTTTGTACTTTTCGCAGGTATTTGTCAAAAATCGACGTCATGAATCGACGTAAACGACGAGTTTACAAAAATATATAATTTGTGCAGATTGCGCTCCATAGCATCTACATTTCTAATCCGATTTTCATTATCTTTGGCTCAAAATTTACTGTAATGGATAATGAAAAAAAAACAATGGAATGAAACTGCGTATTTGATTGAAAATCTCACTTTTTCGACTTTGACGACAAAATGTAAATGGTCGCCTGTAGCACTAATAATTTTCATTGAAGTCGCCACAAGTTATATATTTTGGTAAGAGGCACATCAATACCCTTCGAGCTGTAAGTCGCTTACGTTGATTGGGAGATTTTTTCATGAGATATTGAAGAAAAGCTACGAAAAGTACCAAAAAACACTTTTTTGAAAAAATTCATCCATTGTCCGATAACTTTAAAATAACGAATAAAATGCGGGCCAAATGTAGAACACTTGAAAAAAATCAGTACATTTTCAAGTTTTTCAGGTTTGAAGGTTCCTGCAAAAAACAGAACGGATGGTTACCGTACTTATGAGGGATTTCCCACCCTTTTTATTTCTTTGCAAAAAAAAATCATTATGCCCCAATTTTTTATTTCAAAAATCAACACACCTAGTTAAACTTGGAATGACATTCGTTCATCTTATCTTTCTTTTTCAAACTTTGATTCCAATGATAGTTGATATCATAATACAATAATTTTTAGAAGGTAGTTTCACTTCTTCTTATCCGCCATGTTAGCTATCTGACAGAAAACGTGTTTCGCATTTTTTGTTGTACCAACTTAACAAAAAGTCCAGCTTTTGACGTTGGAAAAATAAAACAAAGGGAAGCCGAACATATGTATGAGTAGAGAAATTTTCTAATAATTTTTTATAATTTTCTTCATACAAAATTTTGAAAAAATTAACTGCTGCTTCAGTGGATATTGCAACACACGGAATAGATGTAAGGATAGTAGATTTAATTGACAATAGTCAAGGAGTATTGCATGCGCTCCCTGTTTTTCGTTTTCAATCTATAAAATTGTTTATAATGACTTTTGCTAAAATTTCAAAATCAAAAGTTATCAAGACAAATTCTATGGGGCTGAGAAATATTATTTTAAAATTTTTATTTGAAGTTAAACTTCTTTAGCGGCGGTTGGTTGGTTGGAAGTAAATTGGCAAATTCAGCGGAAATTGCACACGGATCTGGTTGGGACGGAAATGATGCATCGGAAGTGATGCAACGGAAATGATTGGGCCTCAAACAAGTACTTCTTGTGTATATGCAACGGAAATGATGCAACAGAAATGATGAAACGGAAATGGTGCAACGGAAATGGTTGGGGCTGAAACAAGTGCTTCTTATGTGTATGCATATGGTATAAATTTAACAAAAATTTGCTAACAAAAGGTTAAAGAATAACACTTAGAAATATACCAATACAAGAATAAAAGTAAAGGTGACTACGTACACAAATGAAGATTAGGATAAAGGCAAACGTAAAAAATAACAACAAAAACAAAGATGCGTAAAGATAAAGGCAAAAATGAAGACGAAGGTAAATCTAAACACTTTACTTATATATATAAGAACAAATGTGAAGGGGAATATGTAGCTGAAAAAAATGATGAACATAGAAGTAAAGACAAAGAGGGGATAAGGATACCGATAAAAGCAAAGATGAAGATAGGGAAAGAAAGATTAAAATAGAGGTAACTAAAGAGGAAAGGATATAGAGAGAGATACAAGACTCAATCTGGGAACTATTTTTTAGAGATTTTCGGGATTCTCGAGACCTATCGATAAAATAATCGATATTTTTATCGGTTTTTTTATCGATTTTGTTATCGATATTTATCGATTTGTTATCAATATTAACCGATTTTGTTATCGATATTCATCGATTTTGTTATCGATAATTATCGATTTTGTTAGCGATATTTATCGATTTTGCTATCGATATTTATCCGATTTTGTTATCGATATTTATCGATTTTGTTATCGATATTTATCGATTTTGTTATCGATATTTATCGAATTTGTTATCGATATATATCGATTTTGTTATCGATATAAATCGATTTTGTTATCAATATTTATCGATTCTGTTATCGATTTTCTAATCGATTTAGCTACCAATGGTATTATCGATGTTGCTATTGACATTTTTATCGAATTTGTCATAGATTTTGGTATCGCTATTTTGATGGACGTTATAATCGATTTTGTTATCGATAGAGTATAATGATAAAAATGAAGATAATGGAAAACAGAATAACATGAATGTTATTAAAACGAACAGTGGTAGAGGTAGGGACCTACATTGATAGAAAAAAAGCGAAAAAATATAACCTTAAGCAAAAGCAGATGTGTGTATGTATAGATAGATAAGTAACGTAAGTTTCACTTCTACAGTGTGGCCCAGGCGCACTTACTTTTTTCATTTTATTCATTTATTCATGTGATTAGCAGGGGCAAGAATGTGTGTATTAAATACGTATATATGTATTAAAAATGAAGTGAACACTTATGAAATATATAAATCTTTACATGTTCTGTTAAAAATTATCTAAAATAATAAGCGAAAATTTCCCAAGTCCTATATCGTAGCAGTGGCCACATTGCGTTTTTGTCACAGACACGGGTTATGTCAAATATTTTGAAGTGAAACTACCTTAAAAAATTATTGTATCATGGTATATATGTAAGCAATACAAAAATATGCAAATGCATATTATGACGCAAAATAAATATTTTGCCGAAAAAGCATAAAAATGCATAAAAATTATTATTTTGTTAATAAGTTAATTAATTTTCGCATAATTTCATCTGGCAAAACCTTTGCGCAGATAGTTACGACAAGTTCCGTTATTTTCTGGTAAAAAATTGTAATATACTCGTAAAAATATTTCGACTGTTGTTTTCCAATAGTACAGTTTAGCGCTAACAGGCTAACCTAACATTCTCGCACGCCGCCAATTTACTGTCAAAAATTTCTCATGCACATACAACTTATATGGGACCAACCGAAATTGAACGGCGTGCATATGAAGCTAACTCAGTTTCCAATTTTTGTTCTGCGTGACATTTTGATTTGACGTTTCGCGCAATGAAATCAATGCGAACGCGTGCAAGCTAATTTCGGGTGACGTAAAAAAACAAATTCGATGATGTGCCTACCAAAACGCAAGCCGCGAATATTAGGTTAGCCTGTAAACCGGTTTTGGTAGTTGAAAAATTCAATGAAAACTTACCGAAAGAGAAAGAATCTTTGCGTTAGTTTTTAGCGAAAGCTGTTCAACAGTTTCCAGGTGTGTTGGGAACAGGGTTACCACTGAAAAACTTTGTTTCCTACCAAGAGCTGGTACAAAAGCCTACCAAAATGGCTTCTTTCCTACCATTAAAAAAACAGCGTTTGCCGACAGAAAATAGTTTTTTTTGCTGGTTTTTATACTTAGAATAAGATTTACAGGTAAACAAAAAGATCATAATAATAGCTGGTATATACATACATATTGCAATGGAGTATAGTCGCAAACCGATTTGCGTATCACTATTATTTGGTATTTTTTAACTGAGTGGCGTCGGAAAAGAGTTGTGCTTTGTGCTACGAAGTTTTTAATTTTAACCTCAACCAATGGATAGGATTTCAGTACATCTCAAATTGTATTGTCTCTTTTAATGTTTTTTTTGTTAAAGATATTTGACGAAGCGATCGGTTGAAGAAATTTCGCATGGAAGTAGCGCCAGTGATTCTGATTGTGAAATACATTCAAAAGTGACAAGGTATAGTATATGTGTATGAGGCTTTTTGATTTATATACATATGAGTGCAGTTTGTGTTTTAGAAAATATAAACAAAAACCGCGAAAAGAATGGTTTCTGGATAGCTTATAGCTTATATTTTGAAGTTTGTCTACTTTATAAAATTGAAATTTTCAGAGCAACTACAACGCTAAAAGTAAGTCCTTTAAATTTTTGTATCATGGTTATGTACATATAAATATATGCCAAATTGTCATGTTTGAAACTCAATAAATTTGAAAAAGAAAGCAAAAAATGATTTTTTGTTTTTAGCTCGAAAAAAATTGTTTGCCTTTTTTAGCTTTTTTTTGGAGACAATCTAGCTTTTTTCTCCAAAAAATTCTGGCAACACTGATTACAAATTTAAAATGGACAGTGGAATGTATTGCCTGATATTCTCAAATAAAAAACATGGTCGTTTAAGAACATTGAATAGACGGGAAATGACCTTTTTTTAATATTCCTTAGGCTGAATTGTTTAAGTTTTGAGAATATATCTTTTTATGTCAGCTGATATTTGAATATTTATAGTAACACTTAAGAGTCTAGTTAAGAGCTCCGTTTGCCTCCATTTCAAAATTTGTATCATTCTATTTGCTGATGTACAAGTATAAACACATAAAATTGGGGCCGGAAACCTTCCGGTTTCCGATATATGTATTTAACAATCAAGTTTAAAGCTCGAGCGTAAATTATTAAAATATATATAAAAAAATAACCAATTTTGTTTGTCAAATCTGCAGTGGAGGGTGTCAAGAGCCTAGTCATGAACAGGGACGGATCGGGGGTCGAGTCGGTCGAGGAATCCGAGTTTGGTTAAGAATTTCAATAGCACTCTTGGTATTGTGATTCTACTTCCGGAACAATTTCGTGCTAATTGAAATTTTTTTTTGATATGAAGGTGGCAATTTCTAAGAGATTTTGTCGTTGAACTCAAATCTGAAAAATATGCACAGCATTTTAAAATACATCTCTTGTCCTTTCACAAGCCGCACAGTGTGCTTTTTGAACACTGCATGCGAATTAATCGGAGCGCTTTCGACAGAAGCAGTATTTTGATACGAAACAAAATGGTTTTGAAATCTAAAGTAATTTCCTTTCACGAAAAAATATTTCCATTGAGCCACAATTACCTTGACCGTAAAAAAATGGATGTTCTTCGGAAAAAACATGCAAAATCCACCGGATTTATTCCAAGACAAAAAAATTATTTATGTATTTTTTATTATACTAGTATTATAGATTTTGAGACGAGCAACACGATTCCACTGTTCGAAATTCGAAAAAAAATTTGAACACCTTAATTTAAAAAATGCGTTATGTATTGCATTTTTTTCTATTTGCATGCAGCTGTGCATCCTTCACACAATTTTATATAACTCGAACAATAAGTGCGTTTTACAAAAAATGTTTTTTTTTTGGAATATATCCCTTGGATTTTGCATGGTTTTTTCGAAGAACACTACTTTTGACCAATTTTTTTTAAGGTCAAGGAGTTATTGTGGCTATATGGCAATATAGAAAGGCAATTACATTAGCTTTCAAAGCCATTTTGTTTCATATCAAAATATTGCTTCTGTCGAAAGCGCTACGATTAATTCGCATGAAGTGTTAAAATAGGCAACCTGTGTACCGTCGAGTTAGCTTGAATAGCATATTTTTCAGTCGAGAAATGTATGTAATTTTGAAAATTTCAAATAATGTACTACGATGTATTTTTCTCAAAAACATATGACTCCAAACATATGATTTATAAAAATGTAATTCATGTATAAACAATATATAACATAATAAAATAAAATGTCAATCATACTTGGGTGTTCAAAATTTTGATTCAAAGTAGTTTTTGTATGAGGATTTTTAAATAGAAACTTGTTAAGAAAACAAACTCCCGATTTTGTCTGCATACATACTATACAACTTACTTAAAGTTGGTTTTGCCATAGCTAATTAAAAGTTAGCTATTTATCGAAACCCCCATTTTATTTTCTATTTTATGGTTTCTAACTTTTATCTGGTTGGCTTTTTCGGCAAAATTTCTTTGACAAAGTTGTTTAGAACTGTCAGGAGAACACAAAAACCAAACCAGGAACCAGAAGGTAGACCCCACTATTTCTAGGTTTTTGGGGTCGCTGAAAACGACTATGGCCAAAAAAAATAACATCAACTGACCATTTTCCCGCTACCAACCTCTTACAACCACCCATGGGGATTGAAATTTAATTTTTCATGTAAAGTTGAGATGTATCCCAAAACTACTATAAATAAAATAATGTAAAAAAAATAATTTTTAAAAACAAGCTTTTATTTAACATGTACAATCAAAGGAATAAAATAAAGTATTGTAACAAAAGATTTTTTAGCAAGAAAATTTGGTCAAAACCGCACTAAAATGAAGAAAATAAAATCAGTTAAGGTCTCGTTAAAGTTACTAAAAGCCATTTAGTGAAAGGAGTTACTCAAACTCTAATGAAAATTACTAACAATTTGTACTAATTTACTTCGTTTTTAAAAAAGTTTGTCGCGCGAATAACAAACCGGATTAAATATCTGCATAGTACATACATATACATACCTAACCAATTATGAATGTACGCTAAATTCGCCGACAAGCTTTTTTAAAAACGCGAATGAAAATTACTAACAACTTGTAGTAATACATGCATAATTGGTTAGGTATGTATATAAAACTCCTGCGCAATTCCATTTAAACGGCCTAAAACGACATCCGATCGCCGCGCAAATACTTTCCCTCCTTTACTCTCATCGTTCGGGTCAAGTGTGAGTAGGCATAAACCAGTTTCTGCAAGCGTACGTAAACTACCGATCAATAGCACGACACGTACAGTATTTACTTTGCCTTCCGCAACTACTGCCAGAAAAAGGTATTTGACAGTAGAGTACTCTACTGGTAGTACTTGAGTATTTTCGAAGAAAACATACTTTTGTGCAGTGTTACCAGAACTTTTTGGACGAACCGGCTAAATTGGCAAATAATACCGGCTAAAAACGGCTAAAATGTTTCAACTAAATTTCACATGTTTTATTTAAATAAATCACGAGTAAAAAGACTATTTCTTGGAGAGAAGTTACAAAATTTTGCCAGCAAGAATTTGCAATTAGGAAAAACATATGATTGTGGCACATGGTTGGATTTTTTTTGACGATAATTTGAATAAACAAGTTCGTTAAATTTAAAAATTTACAAACTGGAGCGATTTTAAAATGAAAAATGTAAGAGCAGCGCTGTCTTCGGCTATGCCGAAGGCTTCATACCTTTCATGAACATCTGCAAATTTTACTTTGACAGATTACTGCTTTTGAGTACATCTGCATACATCGATAGAGGAGTTACATACCTATATAAAAAATCGCATCTGAACAAACAGAGGTATGGAAGATATACCTTATATTAGCACCAATCTAAGTGATTTTCAATGCTACGTGATCGGTATGTAAACCGGTAACACAATTTATTGGGTTTAGTTTCCTACATAAAGGAGATATATCGCAAAAACTGGTATCTGAACAATCAGTGCTATAGGAGATAAAGCTTATACAGCATAGATTTTGACGATTTTCTCAGTAGACTTTGTATTATTATTTATAAAATATCTTACGAAATTTATCGGTTTTAGCTGTTCAAATAAAGGAGTTTTACAGTAAAATCCCATATCTGAACAATCAGATGTATGGAAGATATATGTTGTAGTCACCCGATCCTTGTTATTTTCACTGTAAGTATTCTGTTAATAATGAGTGAAAATGGTGCGAAATTTCATGTTCCTAGCTGCATAAATGCATGAATTATAACGAAAAATCTCATATCTGAACAATCAGTTGTATGGGAGCTATAGGTTATAGTTATCCGATCTTTTCAATTTTCACTGTAAGTTTTCTGTTGATAATTATTGAAAACAGTGCGGAATTTTCTGTTCCCAGCTATATAAATGGAGGAGTTATAACGAAAAATTTTATATCTGAACAATCAGTTGTATGGGAGCTATAGGTTATAGTGAACCGATCTTTGTAATTGTAAGCATTCTGTTGATAATGGGTGCAAGTGCTGCAAAATTTCATGTTCGTAGCTGCATAAATGTAGAAGTTATAACGAAAAATCTCATATCTGAACAATCAGTTGTATGGGAGCTATATGTTATAGTGGTCCGATTCTTCCGGTTCCGACAAATGATTAATACATTATAAAAATACACCCACTTACCAAATTTGATCCGGATATCTCGAAAACTGAGAGACTAGATTGCATACAAACAGACAGACAGACGGACAGACGGACAGACGGACATGGATAAATCAACTCAGCTCGACGTTCTGATCAAATAAGTATACATTTTAATGGGTCTATCTCTTTTTGTTCTGGTACTTACAAACATCGGACCAAAGTTATAATACCATTTCATGCTCATGAAAGGTATAAAAATGTAAGTTAATACTTGTTTACTTAATTAATTTAGTTAATTCCAATAATTTGAAAGGTACTTGGCAAAAAAAAGCTGTATTCTTAATCGGAATGCAATCTCAACGAGAGTCGATGTAGTAAACCCGAAAAAGAAATTGAATCGTATGTTGAAGAAAGTCGGACTGACAAGATATATACACGTAGATCCTGTTTTTTGCCCCTATGAAAGAATTTTAAAAATTCTATAGATGCTTTCCATTTCCAGACAACCGGTCAGGTACGAGCATGATTTTTAATTTCGGCCAAACTCAAATACATTGTTTGTTGGTCCAAATAATGAGACACGTATTTTTTCTTTTGACTCGGAAAAATTTTTCGGCCGAATTAAACGCGATTTTGTTTTTCAGGCAAAAATCGATTATTCGAATTGACAAAGGAAATTTTTTTTTAAAATGCCCATAACTTTGTCAAAATTTAATAGATTCCAACAATGTTTTTACTCAAATGTCAGCAATTCTTGTCACTTCAAGATAGAATGATACAATTATTGATTTTCATTATTTAAAATTTTTTATTTAACAATAAACAAAAAGTGCAAATCTTTTTTTAAATTTAATTTCTCAAAAAGTGTATTTTTTTTAATCTCAAACTTTTTTACCGGAAAAGAGACACTTTGAACTACAATCAAGCCAAATCTCTAATAGCGAAGATTTTTGTTTTCTGAGTTATGATTTTTTATAGAAAATATAACTTTTTGGGGTACATACTACAATATTCTTATATTGTTTAACTAAATGGAACATATGTATGTAATATATCAGCAAAAAGTACAGCCGTGATCATTTTTTGTGTATCAAATAGATATTAGAACACACTTTCCACCATACAGTTTCGAAATACAAAATCACATTTTCCAGCTTTTTATAATCGAAACTTGAGTAAAAACATTGTTGGAATCTATTAAATTTTGACAAAGTTATGGGCATTTAAAAAAAAAATCCCACTGTCAATTCGAATAATCGATTTTTGCCTGAAAAATAAAATCGCGTTTAATTCGGCAGAAAAATTTTTCCGAGCCAAAAGAAAAAAATACGTGTCTCATTATTTGGACCAACAAACAATATATTTGAGTTTGGTCGAAATTAAAAATCATGCTCGTACCTGACCGGTTGTCTGGAAATGGAAAGCATCTATACAAATTTCTTTTGTATGAAATGCAACCGTGGACACTAGCTGGCAGAAAAACTTGCAAATTTGCGTTCGTACGGAAAATTGCAAGTTTTCTTACTATCTGATATTTTGAGTGATAATTCTTGCTGGATTTTCGACGAACAAACCTATTGTCTTCCCTACAAGGCCTTTTCAGACTGACCGATTCTCAATACACTCAAATAGAGACCCAATACACATAAAAAACGCTGTAAAAATTTCCCTTCAATTTTAGGGCAGTAAAACAACGACCTTAAGTTAACATCAACCGAGGCCATATGTTTTATTTATTTATTTATTTATTTCAAAAGTCAATAAACTACAAAGGTTCTTACTGATTAAAACGATACAGAGAACTAAAGTGCAGAAGGCACTAAAACAAAATTGAATTCAATAAACTATAAAATATATTCTTGGGCAAAGAAAAATCAAGCAAAATAGAATTAGAAATCTCGTTGAGTTCTCGAAGTGCACGCACTAACGGGGCGTTTCTTGCGTAATTCGTACTGAGGGCCCTGAGGTAAAAGAGAAGATTAAAACGAAGTGTTCTCGCAGGAATAAGAAATTGAATAGCAAGCAGTAATGCGGGGCAATCGATTTCACCACTTACCAAGCCACGCTCAAAAGACAAGGAAAGAATAGTCCTTCTGCTTTCGAGGGACTTAAGGTTAATCAAAAGGAGGCGGGAATTGTACGGAGGGATGGGAGTGGAGAAATTGAGGGAAGAAAGGGCATATTTAAGGAAAACTTTTTGAATACGCTCAATTCTATCGATGGCAAATTTATGATGAGGTCTCCAGATGAGTGCAGCATATTCAAGCTTTGGACGAACAAAAGACGTGTAGAGTAATTTCAGAGTGTAGGGATCAGTAAAATTACAACTATTTCGACGAACAAAGCCCAACGCAGCATATGATTTAGATATGATAAAATTGATGTGGTTATTCAATAAAAAAGACGCATCGAAAATTACACCAAGGTCTTTGATCTCAGAAACTGACTGAAGGGGAGTACCAGAGATACTGTATGACGTTTGCACATCGTTACGTAGTTTGGAAAACGTTACGTGATAACACTTGCTAATATTGAGATGTAGGTGAGACCGACAACACCATAAGTACAATCTATTTATATCTAATTGAACCCTAGAAGCATCTTCAGAACTCTTAATCGAAGAAAAAACTTTTAGGTCATCCGCGTAAAGCAAGAACCTAGAGAAGGAAAAACAGCTGCCTATATCATTAATAAAAAGAACAAAGAGTAAAGGGATGCAAAATCACAGTTACACAAAAGAACTGGTCAGATTTTTCATAAATCCCTTCAATTCTGATGTAAAATATGATGCCAAAAGACTGCAGATCTCCCATTTAGATGACCAGTTATATGACCGGCAGATGTCTCGTAGGATTCCCAGAGAGTTTTGCTTTACATAGAAATTTGTGCTCTTTTATTTTCATTTTGACTCACTTCCGTGTTGGTTCCTTTGATTCAAGTTGGCATTCGGTTTTTGGAATTTAAATAAGTTCTCACCAAAAAAGTTTGCTTAAAAGATACATATGTGTACATAGTGCTTGAAAATATCAATTTTCCCCCTACCTTAAACCTTTGGGAGTGGGCAAAATTACATCAGCTCTCAAATTCAACTCTCAAAGGTACACACCAACATGTTGTCTCAAATGATCAGAAAAATCAAAATCAGTAACTAAGCTGTTGCGCCTTCTGAACGTGCCCTTTGTGTTTCCACGGTATCTCTGCAAAAATCGCGACTACTCCATGCATGCCTGTAAAGAGTACTCCCTAAGGGCCAAGGAGTACTCCAAAATTAACCACAATTCATATAAAAAATATGGTCCAATTAATAAAGCGATGTCCTAGGGTAGGACCATATACTCCATCTCTGCATTACATCAGAGTAGCACAAAACTACTCCAACATATTAACAATGACGCTTTTGTTCTTCATTTCACAGATGCTTTTTCGCAATTAATAAAAACCAAAAATAAAAATAAAAAATTAGATGTTGCCTCTTTCGGTATTCGAACCCAAACATGCTGGGAGCTAACAACTAACAGCGAGCATCTCTACACGTCCAGCTACAGCCAGACATGCAAATGTGCTTTCAAATACTCAACTTCAATCACATTTCGTTAAAACCACAGTATATACAGTAATAAACCTTTTTGAGTACTCATCGGGGGTAAAATGTGATCAGGGTTGATAATGAGAAGGCGCATGAAATTTGCTGATTCATAGTTGCATACAAAATTACTGTGGTATGAAACTGAGAACAACCATACTATGTCAGAGTGGCACAGGTAATTTTGTAAACACTTTTCTTATAATTATAAGAGATAATTGCTATTTATTTTGCAATATTCCGATATCCAGTGTGTAACCAGAGGTAGTGGCTTGTGAGGCTCACTAAAATCTACTCATCATATTGGATCAGCTCCGGGTAATGGCCCATTGAATGTGTTGGCTGAACTTATGACAACGATAACCAACGCAGTCTCCAAATGCGTGTCTTGACTTTATACGGTAGCAATTCATAGCAATTGCTATTGTATGTGTGTATGATTCATATTTGTGACATTCTATACTTTGATGTTAAGAATTTTTGACGAGTTCCGCTCAAACTTGGGTTAAATCACAAAATTCACGTTTCTTAAAAAAAATACGATGTGAGTTTCCAGTTTATAAAAACACAAGCGTTAGTTATTAACTATTGATATTATTCTTAATTAAGCACTGATACTATACTTAACTTAAATTTTGTTCATAAATAACACAATTGTATATATATATTTTATTCTCGAAAATACCTATTTCTAGTTATGAGGCGAAATTCCCCACAGTAAGTGTTGCCGTGCGCGCAAAACGAAAACGCTACATACAACCCAAAAGTACTCCTCGGGGACCAATTAGTGAAAAACTGCGAAAAGGTTTATTACTGTATATACTGTGGTTAAAACACCAGCAGTGATAGGGGTAACAATAAAGACACGAGTTGGTCCGCTACAGCATGACAGAGGAGCACTTTTGTAAGTACTCCAATATACCACATGGTCCAACGATTTTTGCAGGGATTTCTTTGCTTTGGATTTCGTTCAAAAGTTTATACTCACATATTATTGGCATTTTGCAAGTGGCAATATCAGGTGGCATGTTACCGCCTGCGCCGATGGGTATCTGCAGTGGCGTTATATCGAATGCCGTCATATCATCTTCACCGCCACCTTCATCGTCATAGCTGATAACAGTTTCACGTACATCTTTTTCTGGGCCGGCACGTTTTTTTTTCGTTGTCTTTCGTTTGCGGTTATACAGCAAGAAGATGAGTGAAAGTGCTGCAAGTACATAAATATTAAAAGCAAGTTAAATAAAAGCTTGTAAAAATTCGTTGAGTGTAGTCTACTAAATTCTATTTTATGTACATACATAGTATACATACGGTGACCATATTAACCAACGTAAAATAAAGGACTTTTTTTCAAAATGATTTGGGAATACGCACATACAACTTGTATGCGAAAAGTACCTTACCCATATCGTAATTTAAATCAAATATTTACCAGTTAATTATATTATTTAATTGTACAAGTTCCCCTGCTGTAGCGAAAAATTAAGTCAAATCCTTTTCAAGGCCTTCGCCATCCTTTGCCATCAAAATGCGTTTACCCATAATTCCTACTGCACAACGAAGCCAGCACACAGTGGTTCAAAAATGGAATTGAATGTTCATAAATCATCGCAGCCTTCATTTTTCAACCAATTTTTACTAAAAACTAAAAAAGAAATATTTAGTTTGGGGAAATTTTTTTATAACATTTCAAATTTTTGTGTATTTTTTTCGTTTTGGGAAAACATTACAATTGTTGTCAACTAGTGTTTGCTATGTAACATTTATTCACTGGAACAGGAGAACACATTTTCTTCAAAATTGCTACTTTTTCTGCATTTTGCAATAAAAAATTGAATACAATTAAATAAAAATTCACAAATCAGGCTCAGGCAAAATAATCAAATTAAGTGAAAAAATGAAGGCTCTAGTGAATTACGAACACAAAATGCCAGTTTTTAACCACTGTGCAGCAGGGGGTTTAATGTTATTTTTCAGTGGAAGTGGAAACTCAGCGTGCAACACGATCCTGGGCACAACTTTCTCTGTGCTTATAGATTGTACAAAGATTACCGATTAAGTAGAAACCCTTAAGTGGGGTGCGAAACAAACTGGCGAAGGTTTTCATTATATTTCATAAGGGATATTTTTATTTTTCATATTCTGTGTTTAAAATTTTACCTCTGAAAAATGCAGAGCTGATTTAAAGGACAGTTTAAGAAATAAAGGACAAAAGGCGTCCTTTATTTTGAAAAAAATTATAAAGGAGAGGGGGTTAAAATAAAGGACTGTCCTTTAAAATAAAGGACGGATGGTCACCGTAATATACATATGTAGTATATGCACACGTGGAAATCTGATTGCGCGATAAGTGCTTTTGGGAAACGATTAAAATATTTAAGAGCTTTTAAAATTGAACAATTATATATTTGATCAACTAGTTGCAACTTATAAATCGAATGAGAAAGACTTTCGATCTCGTTTTAGTTCTCTTGGTTTAAAGATCTTGAATTCACAGTGCGCAGTTGACCAGTGACAAGAGTTTAAGTGGTTTAACTATTGTAATTAAATGTAGAAAAATGTATAATTACAGGCTTATATGCCTGAATATATGTTTGTATCGGCAGCTCCACACAGCTTGGTCATATATTGTAACTTATAAAAAAGTAAAGGCCGTAAAATAAGGCAATTTCCTATAAGACTATAAACAGTTACAAAGCGGCCGCTGTGGTGTAGTGGTTAGCAGTGTGCGCTACCATTTCGCAGGGCCTGTATTCAAGCCCGGTTCAACCCAACATCAAAAACTAAAAAACAAAAAACGTTTGTTTCAAATAGCGGTCGCTTCTCGGCAGGCAATGGCAAACCTTCAAATCGCCTTTCGGGTCGGCGTAAAACTGTAGGTCCCTCCCCTTTGTGTGACAACATCAAGGTGGACAGTGAATCAAAATCAAACTTTATTGGAAATACTGCGACCACGAGTCTGTGTAGAATATTACAACAATTTCAAACAAATATGCGAATGCATAATTTAAATCCATTTTAGTGCTTAAAAATCAATATTTGCTCTAAGCAAAACTAATTTCTTTATTACTGTAATCGTAATCATGAATTGCATGATTGCGATTACTTTAATTGTAATCCTAAAAATTTAACGATTACGACTACTGTAATCGTAATCCTCATTTTCATGATTACAATTACGGTAATTGTAATCTTGAAATTTTTAGGACTACGATTGCTATAATCGTAATCATAAAAAGTACGATTACGACTACAGAGTCGTAATTGTCAAATTTTAAGGATTACAATTAAAGTATTCGCAATTACGCATGTCATAATCACAGCGCACGGCAGTGCGCGCGAGTGACGTAAGCAGCCACAGTAGCATGCTGAAATGACTCGCTTATATATACACGAGATTTGGAAGTTTTCATAAGTTTTCATAAACGATTAACCGGATTCTTAAAAATTTGGCTAAAGTGTTGCGAAACAAAAAAACGTGTTTTGCTTTTGCCGGTACATATCTAGTGTTATTCTATAGGCCAATGCCTTTCAAACGATAGCTTATATATTAAGTTCCGGCTACAAGTTGGAAAGATATAGAGGTAAATGTGTTTTGGTTCGTGTCTCCACTAAGAGATGCTTTGGTATGTATGTGGCGTCTGTACGTACCTTGATTTAATTTTGTTCAAGCTTTCAGGAATTAAAGTACAAAAAAACTAAGAAGGTTTTGTTCCAGGATATCTTGATTCGTATGCCTTTGTGGGCGTGGCTGCTGCCTGAAAATCGAAAAAAGGCAATTTTTTAAACTACCACTGAGGCGGCACTACTCAGTCCATGTCATTGCTGTGGTTATCAGTAGAAGGGTGTTCAAACAAGCTATCTAACGCTATCTTTTGTGTTTATAAAATATAAACACGTCATAACGTTATCGCCTGAAAACTAAAAATCGGGCTGCTGAAAATATACATTTCGGGCATTTTCTCAAAAACTGGTCAGTCGATTTTATCCTAAGCTTTTACAAATCTAGCCCAAGACCTTAGCTTTCCTCTGGTATATAGCTTATATCTGGGAAAACTCTTGTTGTGGAGATATTGCGATTCAAATTGAAAAAATGTCGCTCCAAAAAGGGTCAAATGGTTTAAAATTAACATTCGTCTAATTTGGTTACTTTAAGATATAAAAATAACATACCCAGTTCCCCGAAAAAAATTGCCCATTCCCCGATTGACACTTAAATCGAAATTCCCTGCAAATCGGGGAATTTCCCGCGAGTTGACAAGTTGAAGGATGCAGCTGTGCTAATCACTTAGTACATGTCTTGGAAACCACAATTTGTGTGTGTTTTAAAGTTTTTTCCAGTCACATGCCGAAATTGTAATATTTTTCATCATTTTAATTGTAGTTATTTACACAGTATTTAACTATGCTACATGGGTTTATCACCCGCACTTAACCTACATGGGAAGGCGCATAAAATATTACCTACAGTTGTACATAAATATGTATGTATGAATGCATTTAGTTCACCCAATGCGCCGCTGCTACTTACATAAAATGAATAAATTGCCACTGAGCAAAACTACTTGAGAAAAAATCATTGGCTCATTCCATCTCAAATCACCCAGGCCGGGGGAAAGTGAATTTAAGTTTGCGATAAAACTCACAGGGATTGTTC
>NW_023458570.1:2462310-2569050 GCF_013731165.1 Rhagoletis pomonella | reverse complement strand
TTTTTTTCGTAGGGAATTTTGATGTGTGTATGTGTGATTTTATCGATAAAAACATTTTAATTGCGTATGCATGTTCACTTTGAGCAAATTGTGAGGACTGGTTGGGGAAATCCTCGGTAGATTGGGCAAATCGCTAATTGGGCCCCAATTGGGCCAAAATTAGAGCCCAATTGGGAAAAACTTTTGGCTCTGATCGGGCAACCTCAAAAAAATTCCAGCAAGGAAACTTTATCATAATGGGCAACAATTTTTGCGTCCTCAACTGGCACGAAAATCTGCTAGCATCATATAAGTGCATTTTCAGAAAAAAAATCATAACTCGAAAACGACGAATTTTAGCATACTGCTACTCGTACTGAAAATAGTTTATACTATTCCCTTACAGACAAAAAAGTTTAAGAAAAAAAAAATGTGGCAATTTGAAAAAAATCAATTTGAAAAAAAAAAAAATTTTTGTTTATAAACAATAATTAATTATTAATAAACAATTACTGATGTTTAGTTCACTAAATCGATTCAGTAGATCAATATCTGCAATTTAAAAAAAAATCGTTAAAATCCTTGCTTTTTTGCGGCAGTTATAAGCGATTTCATCAAAAGTTGCTATTAAGAGAGGAAAAAAGAAGCGTTCGTACTCAAAAAGAAAAAAATTCATTATTCGAAAAATTCGCATTTCTGAGCAAAAAGAAAAAAATACGTGTCTCCTTAAATTGTTCAAGGAACAATCCCTGTTGGTTTTATCGCAAACTTAAATTCAGTTTCCCCCGGCCTGGGTGATTTGAGATGGAATGAGCCCATTAGAGTAATAGCACGAGTGCAACATCGTACACGTGATAGAAGTAAAACTTTTTAAAAAAGCACAGGTGTGCGCCCCACACCCGGTAGAAATCTAAACAACAATTAAACTACGAGGCAATCAGACGAATGCAGTTGCTTATTGTAGCCAAAGTTGGTACCAAGTTGATACGTTTTAATCATTTCTCATAATTTTTATTTTTTTTTATTTTTTCGAATACAAAGGATATGATCATTCTTCGATCAGTATTCGAAAATTTATTTGTTTCAATGGACACATCGATTTGAATACCTAATTTGGATTTAGATAACATTTTATTGAGAAAAATAAAACATTTAGATTATTGTTTGTATTTTGGTCGAATTAAAATTTGCTACCCCAAAGTAATTGATATCAAATAAAACACCTCTTTGAGGTAAAATTTTCGAGTGACGAAAGCTGAACTAGAAACACAAAATTTATGATATCAATTTCGAGACGAGAATTATACGCATTTTTTAACTGCCTTGGAAACGTACGGAAAATCTTTTTTTATTTATTCGGAACGTTGCGAAATTCCGTCTTCTGCTAGAAACAGAAAATAAAAAACAGAACTTTTGCAACGATATGTATGAAAAAAAAAGATTTTTCGCAAATTGTTGTCTTCTCTAATTTTTATCGATAACGGCTGTTAAAACACATAGACCAGACACATCCCCACAAGCACAAACATTGAAAAAATAGCTAGATTCGTTAAAACTATTGATTTAGCTAATTAACCACAGCACATTTTTTCTCCACCTTTGAAATGCACAATAAACAGCACATTAAACATTAAGCAAAAGCAGAGATGCAAAGTGAATCACGAATGTGTCATGCAAACAGGTTGATTCGCCGTTCATAATTGAGAGAGCGAACCACGTGATTCGGTTGTGGCGGGAACGCCGTTTTAGTGGGCTAAATAAATAAAATAAATGAAAGATCTTTTTTTCCTTCATTTGGATCTTGATTTATGATAAGTTATTTCATTTCTATATAATTTATTGACAGATTTTAAAAGGCGAAATTACTGCATTTCAGCATGATTTGCTTCTAAATTACAAATGGGCCGTAAATTACGATAATGTGAACAAGCTTTAAAACACATAAATATCGATAATACAAGCGAAATCGTAATTTAACCATGTTGCCACTCAATTGTGTATAAGCAGTCCATTTGGCTCGATGTTATGACAATCCAGCAAGAGTTATCTATATATATATATATTATATCTATATGTATAAAAATGAAATGTTTTTCGTATGACGCCGATGCTTGCCCAAACGGCCGAACCGATTTCAATTCTGTAAAAAGTACTTTTTTGGACCTTCTGTGTGGAAGGTTTTTCGAAAAAAAAAAATTAAAACTTTGTTGTTGTTGCCAAAAAATTAAGAAAGCTGAGATGTCACAATTTCACAATTCCATAGAGTTTTCCGTATATTGTATGGCACTAAATGACTAAACGGATGCACCGATTTCGCTCATATTTGGAACATATGTATGTCAGCACCTTGAAGGGAAATATTCCAACTAAAAATTTAATCGCTAGGTGGCGCTGGGGTCGGAATATTCCTAAAAACTTTAATTAGGTGCAGATTTTGCTGATATTTAGAACATTTGTTAGCCAATTGAAAAGGAATATTTGGACTAAAAAATTACACGACAGGACGCGCTTCCATACAAACTGAACATCTCATATCGCTTATCTCTGGAACCGCTGATGCTAACGTCCTGAAATTTTACACAGCTACATATTTTATCAGTAGCGTACTAATGGCAAAAAGTAGCAGATATACATACTTATCTTCTCATATCGCCTATCTCTGGAACCGCCTTATGCCAACGTGCTAAATATAGATAGGCAAGCATCATTCGACTGGGAATTATTTTCTCCCAGATCTCTAAATCGAATTGAGCGATTGTTACTTTCTTTTTAATTTTTGGGAAAGGGTAAAATTTTTTGTGAAGATTTTGAAAAATTTTTGAAATTTGAAATTTTAATTTTTATAAGTTTCGTTATAAATTGTCCTATCTATATATATCTATATATGTACATAAAATGATAACTGTCTTTGTTCTTCGGACTAAACTTTAAAAGCACTGGATAGAGTTCACTTATACTGGCGGAGGTTATACATACCTTTCACATATGGTACAATTACCTATAGACTAACCACTAGAAAACTCGATAGGTGGCTCTGGAGTCTAGTCATTTATAAGTATATTTATTTGTTCACCGAATTCGTTCAAATTCGCAATGTTAGCCACCTGTATGATGAATTCGTTTCCTAAAAATGGACCCGGTGTATGGTCGAGATATTTATAAAATACTTATTTTTTAAACAACCTGGCTTAAATTCATAATGCGTATTCATTTCATGATAAGCAATGGTTTTCCAGAAGGATGGCGCTGCAGCCGTAATATATAGAAACCCCATGTGTTTGGTTTGCTTTGGCCCTATGTTTATTTGATACGAAATTACTTTTCAGATGGCTAAATGAAATTGTGTATTCGCACCTTTATCTGACGCCCTCATACACCCTTAATAAGATCTTGCATTTACCTCCGATCAAAATTGCTCGGGGCGGCCGTTATTGCAGCAGTAAAACTCAAAGAAACCAGTTCATAACTATTAAGACGAATTGTAAAAGTGGCGAATTGACAAGGAAAGATTCGACCACATCCGTCCAAGAAGGAACACGGTTGATATATCAATGGCTTCATTTAAACGATATTCAAGAGATCACACGACTCATTTAGCCGATGGACGGGAAAACTCTTCATTCTGTTGGGTAGCGAGGATTCTTGGCCCTACTACAACAGAAAACGCTCACCTGTGATCTAAGCTTTCCTTATAAGTACTTTTATTAGCTTATGCAGCGTACCTATGTTGTAGTTGTAAGATCAAAGAACGCTTGGCAGAGATTTCACAGGTGTAAATAAGACCATCGGCAAAGCTCATGCATCGAAAGGGATTAGTATTCCATATGGCATCAAAGCGCTACTACTTTTGACCTATGTGTGAGTAGGATTCTGCTCTTTAGTCGTTTTAATTTTTTAGTTTACATACCTTTTTACAACGCTTTTATCAACTTGCAATGTTGTGTGTCCAGAAACTTTCAATGTTGTTGATCCAGAAACTTTAAATGTTGTGTGTCCGACACCATAAAACCTTTGCTTTGAAAAGTTCCTATAAAAAAGCATAGTGCATAGGGCGACATCTGTAGTGAATAGAACGAGGTAGATGACATCTAGATGTCGCCCTATGTACTACGTTTGCTACAGCGGAAATAGACGACACGCCATTTCTTTAAATAAAATTAATTGGTGCTCGTTTGTATGTACATACATATGTAAATGCATATGTGTGCACCTTTCTATTAATATCGTTGAATTATTTTAATATCTATTGCAAAATTTTATTCAGACAGGACTAAAAAGTAGAAAATAAATAGTATAAAAAAAAACTTTTTAATATACAACGCTTTTATAAATGGACTAAAAAGTAGAAAATAATATTTCTCAGTCCCATAGAATTTGTTTTGATAACTTTTGATTTTGAAATTTTAGCAAAAGTCATTATAAACAATCTATGAAATTGAAAATGAAAAGCGTGGGGCGCATGTAATACACTTGAATTGATATGAAAAGTAATATATGTATGTATGTATGTGGGTATATGAATAACGACCGCTTAAAATCGATTTCAAAGTTCTACTTTCGCTGTAGAAATTTTAGGTCTACGTTATGTAGTTTGACTATTGTCAATTAAATCGAATGCTTTGTATTGCATGCGCTCCACGTTTTTCATTTTCAATTTCATAGATTGTTTATAATGACTTTTGCTAAAATTTCAAAATCAAAAGTTATCAAAACAAATTCCATGGGACTGAGAAATATTATTTTCTACTTTTTAGTCCATTTATAAAAGCGTTGTATATTAAAAGGTTTTTTTTATATTATTTATTTTCTTTTAAATTCTGTTTTTGCATTGTGGCCCATGCAAAATTTCTTATTAGGCGCCGCGAAGCAAGCGGGCATTGGCTAGTCTAATATATAAAAGTCTCGTATCACGGTTTTAGTGGTCGAACTCCTCCTAAACGGATCGACCGATCTTTATGAAATGTTTTGTGTATATATGGTAGGTATGAGAATCGAATGTAAAGTATATTTCATACCGCTAGGAGCAGGGGGCGTGTCACCTCCCATACAAACCGAATTTTTCATACTGCATATCTCTGGAAGTGTTCATGGTAGAGTACTGGAGCTTGGTATGTACAAGATATATAAAATCAATCGCATAGTCATGAAGGAACATTGGGGCTACTGGAAAAACCGAAGTTTTAGTACTGAATATCTCTGGAAGTATTCATGGTAGAGTACTCGAACATGGTATGGAGATATATGAAATCAATCCCATACTCTTAGAGAAAATTGGGGCTATTTAAAAAGGGGGCTTGGCGCCTTTTAAACGCACTGAAACTATTACGTATCTTTGTATGAATATACACATTTGCTAGGTTATATAAGACGGCAATGGAAATATGCCTTCTGACAACCATCAAACCGTAATATTGGAAGATATATGCGTCACTGAAGATCATGAGCGCGAACTTGTGGTCAAAATGTTGGACCAAAATGTTTCAATACAAAAAATTAATTTTGGGCGGGACGAAGTTCGCCGGGTCTGCTAGTCCATATATATAAAAACGAAATGTTTTTTGTATGACGGCGATGCCTGACCAAACGGCTGAACCGATTTCAATTCTGTCAAAAGTACTTTTTTGGACCTTCTGTGTGGAAGGTTTTTCGATAAAAAAATTCAAAACTGTTTGTTGTTGTTGCCGAAAAATGGAGAATGCTGAGACGCCACGATTTCAGAATACATACACTTTTCTGTACATTAAATGTCAGTAAATTACTAAACGGTTAGCCCGATTTGTTTCATATTTGGAACATCTGTCAGCACCTAGAAAAGAAATATTCTGACCAAAAATGCACTCGCTGGGTGGCGATAGCGTCGGAATATTCTAAAAACTGCATTTTCTTGCCGATCTGGCTCATATTTATAATACAATTTAGCCAATTGAAAATAAATATTTGGACTTAGAACTTATACGATAGATGGCCCTGTGACCGACATATCCTCAAAAATTATTTTAAACTAAGAGAAGGATAGATATCTACTATATATTTGTGGAAGTATGTATGTATGTATGTATGTGCCAGGTTGCAGCCTAAACGAACGGACAGAATCGAACGAAATTTTGACAGAGTATTGCCATGACACCTGGGCTTACAATAGGGAGAACAAAATTGGGATTCGACAAGGGGCGTGGCACCTCCCATAGGCGTGAAATTTTTTATCAGCTATAACTTCGGAACCATAAGTCACACGAACCTGAAATTGGGTATGCTTATAGTAAGCTGTATGAATATGTATGAATGAGTTTATAAAAGGGGGCGTGGCACATCCCGTAGGCTTGGATTTTTATATAACTTGGGAAGCACAAGCCCCACGAACTTGAAATTTGGTATGTAGGCACAGCTACGGTAGGTGCTTATAGGAAGGTGTATATGAATGAGTTTATAACAGAGCTGGGCACTTTATGATTCGAATACATCTTGATTTCTTAGGATTACGATTATTGTAATTGTAATCCCGAAAATTTTCAGAATTACGATTACTGTAATTGTAATTATAACATGCTTGATTGCGAATAGTTTTATTGTAATCCTTAAAATTTGACAATTACGACTACTGTAGTCGTAATCGTACTTTTTATGATTACGATTATAGCAATCGTAATCCTAAAAATTTCAAGATTACAATTACCGTAATTGTAAACAATGAAAATGATTACAATTAAAGTAATCGCAATCATGCAATTCATGATTACTATTACAGTAATAAAGAAATTAGTTTTGCTTAGAGCAAATATTGATTTTTATACACTAAAATATATTTAAATTATGCATTCGCATATTTGTTTGAAATTGTTGTAATATTCTACACAGACTCGTGGTCGCAGTATTTCCAATAAAGTTTGATTTTGATTCACTGTCCACCTTGATGTTGTCACACAAAGGGGAGGGACCTACAGTTTTACGACGACCCGAAAGGCGATTCCATTTTTAGGAGAAGCTGTTTTTCATGACAGAAATATATTTGGAAGTTTGCCATTGGCTGCTGAGAAGCGACCGCTATTAGAAAAAAACGTTTTTTGTTTTTTTATTTTTTGATGGTGGGTTGAACCGGGGTTGAGTACAGGCCCTTCGAAATGGTAGCGCACACTGCTAACCACTACACGACAGCGGCCGCTGTGTAACTGTATTATTTAACTTTAAATCAATTTTACATACATACTTTTCGGTGAAAGTTCGGCTCATCTACATAACAACAAAACCTCTACAGAATATTAGAAAATCGCAATCAACATTTTCTTGATTACGATTACGTTAATTGTAATCATAATATTTTTATACCCGAACGAACTTGTGCACAAGGGTATATTAATTTTGTTCACATAACGGTTGTTTGTAACAGCCAAAACGAATCGAGATAGATATAGACAAACGTACACATAAATGCTCAGAATGAATAGAGAAATCGATTAAGCCATGTCTGTCAGTCCGTCCGTCTGTCCGTCCGTCCGCGTACACGATAACTCGAGCAAAAATTGAGATATCTCAACGAAATTTGGTATGTAGGTTTCCGTTAATCCAAGGTAGGTTGGTATTGAAAATGGGCGAAATCGGACTGTAACCACGCTCACTTCCCATACAACGGTAATTTCCAGAAATACGAAAACTGCGATATTTTAGTAACTACTGAAGATAATTCACTCAAAATCGATATTTACAATAATTTTAAGACGAGAAATAAGAATATTATAAATATTATGGTTACATGTCTATATCTTGGTAACCGCTGCACCAATTTCTTCCAAACTTGGCACAGTGGTTGGCCTTGATACAGCATACTAAATGCCCGAAAATTTAAAAAATCGGACAATAACCACGCCCACATCCCATATAACGGTAATTTTCGGAAATACGAAAACTGCCATATTTTAGTAACTACTGAAGATTATTCACTCAAAATTGGTATTTACAACAATTTTTAGACAAAAAAAGAGAATATTATAAATTTTTGGAAAATGGGCGTAGCCACGCCCAATTATGGTTACATGTGTATAGCTTGGTAACCGCTCAACAAATTTCTTCCAAACTTGGCACGGTTGTTGGCATTGGCACAATATACCAAATGACCGAAAATTTAAAAAATCGGACAATAACCACGTCCTCATCCCATATAACGGTAATTTAGAGAAACACAAAATATTCGATAAATTAGTAAATTTTAAAGCTAAGCTATTCAAAATTGATGCTTGCAACAATTCTTTACCAAGAAATACGTCTGTGATAAAATTTTGGAAAATGGGCGTGGCACCGCCCACTTATGATCACATATATGTATCTCGGTAACCGTTCTACCTATTTGTACCAAACTCGGTATGGTTATTTTGCTTGCCACATAAAAGCAAAACGTTGACAATTATTGAAATCGGACTAAAATTGAGGCCGCTTTTCATATGACGGTAAATTTCAGAAATGCTCGAAACTTCAATATTTCGAAATTTAAGGACGCTAATTTACTCAAAATTTATACACCCCGGCTTACCAAGTAGCGGTAACTTTCGGAAAAGTGAAAAACATATATTTAATATTTGCGCCGGGTATTTAATGTTCGGCTCCGCCCGAACTTACACTTTCTTACTTGTTACGATTACAATTAAAGTATTCGTAATCATCCCTGTAGGGAAACCGCAGACTAGTGAATCAAATTTCTAGTTCCGTACTAGGTCTTTATCGCCAAAAAGGAACTAGTCCGAATCGGCGAAAAGTGGTACTTTTAAAATAAAATTTTTTTCAGTTTTTTCACTAGAAATTGATATCTAAAGTGACGAATTTAGAAATGGTTCGGAACTATAGAAAAAGGGATGTAGAACGAACTAGATCTTATTTGTCGAATTTAGAACAAGTTCGGAACTATCGAATAAGGGATGCAGCGGGGGGCTTGTTTACGTTACATAGATATGTGTTCGGTGGCCTTTTCGTTCAAATACGTTTCTATTCTGCGCTTCGCAGATGCTTTTTCATAGCTTGGTAATACAAAACTAAAATTTGTGTTAACATTTCAACATCTTGGGACCATCTGGAATCTAAGAAATAACAGCGAGCACCTCTGCAAACTCAGCTAAAGCTAAAGGTATGTAAACGTACAATCCTACAATCATTCAAACAAATTTAATTTCAAATTGAAAACACATTTCTTCCAAAATAACTGAAAATCGCGCACACGGAAGAACCAAAAAGATTGAAAAATCATGATACTTTTTTCTCTCGTCTGTCGATTTTAGAACTGGTTCGGAACTATAGAATTTAGGACTAGTTCGGAACTATCGAAAAAGGGATGCAGCGGGGGGCAATTGACACTTCCTAGGACATCGCCATGTTAAATTCGCCAGTTGCCTGCATGCAAAAGAGATTTACCGCGAACCAGTACTGGGTCTAAATGTACTAGAAGCGCACCAGTTCAGAACTAGAGATTTTCCCCACAGGGATAATTTTCATAATAATGGTCGCGTTCATAAGACGTAGCTGTTTAGCTCATCTGCTACGAAACTGCTGGCAACTGTTGAACCCAACAATTACGTCTTAGAAATGGCTTGATGAATATGCTGCCAAATGAACAGCTGATAAATGTAAACAAATGAAATTGCAACAAATAGAGATAGTTGCGCCGATACTACTTAGAATTCAACGCTGAGCGGCCGCCGCACAGTGTAAGATTTGACCCATCTAGCTGCTTTTAATTCTGTAATTCGAAAACTATTAAAGATAGATTAATGATATTTTGCACAAGGTACTTTATAAGATAGGCGAAGCTTTTTACAAAATTGGTAATTTATAGTTACTGTCACGCCACCCTATTATATAACTGCAATTTTTAAAAATGCAAAAACTGAAATATTTAACTAACTACAAAGGTTAAAATGCTCAAGATTTATATTTAGAATTTCCCTATAACAAGGAATTATAAACTGACAGAAATGGACTTAAAAATAAATATATTTTTTTAATTATGGGCGTGGAAAATATCGATAAAAAGATCAAGTTGGGTCAACAAAATTCTGTTATAAGTTCAATATTTCTTGCTCTATTTACAAAAATGGAATACCATTGGAAATGTAATGAATCAGGCTTTCTCTATTCAAAGCAAAAATACAAGAATTTGTCTCGGTCGAGATAAAATGCAAATGAATTACTCGAAGAGAATGAAATTCCCAGTAGGCCAGAAAAAAGAAAATTTCATCAAAACCTGCACTTTCGAGCAGCTAAAATTTTGTTGTTTAAAGTCTAAGAGGAGTGGCAAATAAACTGAGATACAAACTTTATCGAATAGTGGCGGATAACGAGTTTTCGGGTCTAATAAAAATAATAATTTGCTAAAAATAAGTCTAAGTCAACATCGTTTTACTTTAACATGAAATACTCAGTCCTAGTTTACTAAATTCCCAAAAATGTATGTTCATTAAAAAGATCATACCTAAAAAAATAAGACCAAAATGATATTTTAGCAATTGTTGCATAAGTCACATAACATCGACAAATTAAACATTGAGATTCAGTTTTAAATATACAAGTTTAAATACTATTGCGCTCAGTAATTTTCCAAATCAAACCCCGTCCCGCCATACACTTTGATTTAAATTTTTAAATTGTTATTGTTTCGTCTTTATCAGGCATTTCTAAAAACATTCTTGACGTGGTTTTGAAATTTGGCGACATAAAATAATGTAATTAACCTTTTCTAGAATATGGAAATGATACACTGTGCGCCGTGTTGAAAAAATCGTTCAATGTTACAATGAATTAAACAGTGTAAAATTATATAGCAAACATCTTAAAAACATATATTTAGAAACGTGGTATTATTATAAAATATTTTAGTTATTTTATCACGTCAGTAATATAAAATATAATAAATTTGTTTGCAACTGCCACCTAACAAAGCGGCGTTAAATTTAATATAAGCGGCATAAGTCTTTTCGATCAGCTGTTTAGGCTAATCCCAACACGTTGAGTTCAGGTAGCGTAAAAATTTTCCGCTGGAAAAAATGGCGGTAAGTTGTCAACTGTTGGGCTGAGCGTAACTACTCAACTGTGCGTTTCTAAGACAAACAGCCAACGGTTACCCAACAGCTACGACTTATGAACGCGCCCAAATACTGTGATTGTAATCTTAAAATTTTTAGCATTACAATTACGGTATTCGTAATCATGTTTTCCATGATTTCGATTACAGTAATCATATCCCTAAATTTTTATACCCGAGCGCACTTGTGCACAAGGGTATATCAATTTTGTTCACATAACTGTTATTTGTAACAGCCAAAACGAATCGAGATAGATATAGACAAATGTATACATAAATACTCAGAATGAATAGAGAAGTCGATTAAGCCATGTCTGTCTGTCCGTCCGTCTGTCCGTCCGTCCGTGTGCACGATAATTCGAGCAAAAATTGAGATATCGCAACGAAATTTTGTATGTAGGTTTCCATTTATCCAAGGTAGGTTGGCGAAATCGGACTGTAACCACGCCCACTTCCCATATAACGGTAATTTCCAGATATACGAAAACTGCGATATTTTAGTAACTAACAACGATTATTCACTCAAACTTGATATTTACAATAATTTTCAGACGAAAAATAAAAATATTATAATTTTTTGTATGCATTGTATATCTTGTTGAATGTGTATATCTTGGTAACCGCTGCACCAATTCCTTGCAAACTTGGCACAGTTGTTGGCCTTAGTTTAGCATACCAAAATTTTTAAAATCGGACAATAACCACGCCCACATCCCATATAACGGTAATTTAGATAAATACAAAATCTTCGATAAATCAGTAAATATTAAAGCTAATTTATTCAAAATTGATGCAACAATTCTTTACCAAGAAATCCGTTTATGATAAAATTTTGGAAAATGGGCGTGGCACCGCCCACTTATGATCACATATATGTATCTCGGTAACCGTTATACCAATTTGTACTAAACTCGGCATGATTATTGTGCTTGCCACATAAAAGCAAAACGTTGAAATTTATTGAAATCTGACTAAAATTACGGCCGCTTTTCATATAACGGTAAATTTCAGAAATGCTTGAAACTTCAATATTTCGAAATTTAAGGACGCTAATTTACTCAAAATTTACCATGTAGCGGTAGCTTTCGGGCATCTGAAAAAACTTATATTTAATACTTGCGCGGGGTATTTAATGTTCGGCTTAACCGAACTTAGACTTTCTTACTTGTTAAGATTACAATTATTATAATCATAATGGTAACATTTATGATTACAATTAAAGTAGTCTTAATCGTATATAATTTAAGGATTACATTTACGAAATCGTAATTGAAATGTAAACGTTATCAAAAACAGACCTGGGTAATTTCCACAGGGCCTGTATTCAAGCCCGGTTCAACCCAACATCAAAAAATAAGAAACAAAAAACGTCTCGGCAGGCAATGGCAAACCTCCAGATGTATTTCTGTCATGAAAAACAGCTTCTCCTAAAAATGCAATCGCCTGTCGGGTCGGCGTAAAACTGTAGGTCCCTCCCCTTTGTGTAACAACATCACGGTGGACAGTGAATCAAAATCAAACTTTATTGGAAACACTGCGACAATTACAATAATCGTAATCCTAAGTAATCGTAATCATAAATTGCCCAGCTCTGATCAAAAATTACCCAGCTCTGGTTTATAAAAGGGGGCGTCGCAAATCCCGTTGGCGTGGAATTTTATATCAGCTATAACTTGGGAACCATAAGTCACATGAACTTTAAATTTGGTACACAGGCATAACTATTTTAGGTGCTTATAGTAAGCAATAAATAAATTAGTTTGTAAAAGTATATAATTTAAGGATTACAATTACGCAATCGTAATGGATAAGTACTAATTGCACATAAAATTTCATTTTTCACATCTTAAAAATCACATAAAACATTCACTTGTTTTTAATATTGAATTAAAACATGGCCGACTTCCAAAATAAACGTGTACAATGAATGTACAGTATATTTTGCTTAGCTGTACATCCTTCTTTTCACGAAAAACTTGTGCGCTTAACCGAAAAAAGCACTTAAGCGAATTTTCTTTACTACTTCAATGAGGAAGGTATCCTAATCCCTATGAAACCAAATAATGAAGGAGCACTTACCACGTGGAAATTACTGCAAGCGAAATCTTTTCCGAATGGTATAATAGCGGCCGCTGTTGTGTGGTGGTAAGCAGTGCGCGCTTTCACTCATCAGCACCTGGGTTCAAGCCCTGGTCAAAGCAACATCGCAAAAAAGTATAGACAAAGTTTTTTCTTAACAGCGGTCGTCCCTCGGCAGGCAATGGCAAAACCTCCGAGTGTATTTCTGTCGTTCGGAGTCGGCGTAAAACTGTAGGTCTCTCCGCTTTGTGTGATAACTTCAAGGCGCACGCCACAAGTCGGTGGAGAAGCTCGGCCAAACACTAACATATGTGTAAGTGCCAATCTATTATTATTATTATAGAGCCAGTCCAGGTAAACGTAATACTTTCTTTGATAATTGATGATAGTTGCAATTTTTTAAGGCAGGTATCGCTAATTTACAGGTATGCTGAATGCATCTATCGGAGCAGTTTCCTTATAAATGTTAAAAATAATGCTTTTAATGCGCATTTTGGGGTAGGTATCTTAAATGTGCACTTAAGCAAAGAGGCAGCAAAGCAAAATATACTGTATACAGTTTGGCTGCGGTGTGCGTACAACGTAGCTATGCTAAGTCAGAATACACGGCAAAAATATGCAGAGTAAATTTTTACATTACATGGCAAGGCATACACTTTTTTAGTGATGCCGTAAATACCTGAACGATGCGCTGTTGCTACCGTCTTTTGGAAAATAATGCTTAGTTAAAAAAAAATACTCTTACAATACGGAACATGATACTTACGACGTATACATTGCAAATTACATTTTGGAAGTCAGCCCATCTTTAACTCAAAAGTTATGCAACAAATTGATTAAACGTTTTTTTGAGGCTTCATGTATGGTTGACTTCCAAAATGTATGTGTGCAATGTATGTATACAGTTTGACTGCGGTGTGCGTACAACGTAGCTATGCTTATGGTCTGATTATGGCAACTTAACGTAACTTACGGCTCTCTCTTAAAAATTCTGTTAAATGGATGTTGCTTATAATTGAACAGCCAAAACTTAACGTAACTTTAGGCCACGTCGAAATCTGTTTCATTTTGATTCTCTAAGTTCTACGTTCCGTTAAGTTAAGTTAAGTTGCCATAATCAGGCTTTTAGTTAGAATACACGGCAAAAATATGCAAAGTAAATATTTACATTAGGGCTATTCGCGATCCGGTGCAAATGGCCTAGCATCATTGCATTGCAAATTTGTATTGCAAATTATTTGCAATACACAAACAAAATACACGCATTTGCATTTGTCATGGCTTGGCAAATTTGCAATACCGAAAATCCATAGCATAAATATGCTATGCATTGCATTCATAAACAAAACCAAAGCTGATGCACAAAAAGTGTTTTGCAAAAGCTTTACCATGACAGTTTAATAAAGGTCGCTCACAATCCATGGCATATTTCTGCAATTGCATAAATTTGTCAGCTCTTATGCACCGAATCGCGAATAGCCCTATTATGAAACACTTCTTATGCACGCACATTTTCGCAATCTAATCTCTCTCCCGCGCAAAATATTTTGTTGTTGGTTGTCGAGCGTTCCCTTTGTGTTTCTCTCTCACATGACAAGCATCAACTCCGTTAGAGATGCCGTGAATACCTTGCGATGCGCTGTTACTACCGTCTTAGAACATTTCGGAGCATTATGCTTAGTTAAAAAAAATACTCTTACAATACGGAACATGATGCTTACAACGTATACATTGCAAATGACTTTTTGAAAGTCAGCCTATACGTCTATGAATTATATCCAAAAGCAACCAGCTTGATATAGTTTACAACAATGAACTTGAAGCTAAATAACACAAAGGTTACCTGCTTTAGGGCCGTTTCCTCATCTAACCTTTAGATTACCGTCCACTTTATCGTCTCGATATTCGAGTTTTCGTTTTCTCATCAGGGCATTAATTTCGCGAATCGATAAATTGTTACTCACCCGATGCAACCTCTAAAAATGTGTACCCAACTTTAAATTTTGGTTCGGGTTTGGTTCATGAGTCAGATATATTACATATTTACATTAGAGATTTTTTTTTTTTTTTGTTAAATATTAACACTTTTTAAAGGAATTTAATCGTCTAGATAATGTACTATACAAGGAATATATTCGCACTGCTGAATTGAACATAAAATCAAATCCGAAATCTTTCTGGCACTTCATTAAATCTAAAAGGTCTTGTTCAAATATTCCTACGACAATCTTTTTGGGTGAAAAATATGCTGACAATCCAAGTGATGTAGCTAATCTATTTGCCGAATTTTTTAAGTCTAATTTTGTTCCTGAGGTAACGGACTCGTTCCCAGACTTTGGACCAGATATAAAGTCCTCTCTTAGCTTTGGTTCCTTATCTTTGTCAACGGATGATATCTCTTCAGGAATAGCAGCACTTAAGCCCTCATAACAAACTGATAGTGATGGTCTCTCAACCATGTTCTTAAAAAATTGTTCTGCGCTGGTGCAACCTTTAAAATTTCTTTTTAATAACTCCTTATCAACGGGCACTTTTATCAATGACTGGAAAATAACATACATAACTCCAACATTTAAAAATGGTAACAAAAATGATGCTCGGAACTACAGGCCGATTTCAAAGCTTTCAATCATATCTAAATTGTTTGAGAGCATTGTAAAAGACAAAATGTATTTTGCTGTTAAAGAGCTAATTACTCTTAATCAGCATGGATTCGTCTCCGGCCGGTCCACGGTTTCTAACTTGGCAGTCTTTACTGAATATTGCATTTCATTTTTCTCTGATGGCCAACAAGTTGACTGTATCTATACAGATTTCTCAAAGGCTTTTGATAAAGTTTCCCATAAACTCTTGATCAACAAACTTTCATGTCTTGGTTTTCACACATCATTCCTGAAGTGGATGGAATCATACTTGTCCAACAGAAGTTGCGTAGTATCAGTAGATGGTTCTTCTTCCGAACCCTTTGTGGCCTTGTCAGGAGTCCCACAAGGTAGTGTCTTAGGCCCATTACTGTTTGTGTTATTTATTAATGACGTATGCAACTGTTTTTCTTTTGCAAACTTTTTGCTTTATGCAGACGACCTGAAACTATTCTCTGTAATAAGAAACTCGGTAGATGTAACAAGACTCCAACATGACCTCGATACCCTTTATTCATGGTGCTCGAAATCACGTCTCTCACTAAACACTCAAAAATGCTTTAAGGTTACGTTTGGGAGAACTTTTAATCTTGTCAATACGTCTTATAATATATCGAATATCGCTTTGCAGAATGTTAACGAAATTAAAGATCTGGGAGTCATATTTGATTCCAAGCTTTCTTTTAGTAGTCACATTAATTTTGTAATTTCAAAACCGTACTCTGTATTAGCATTCGTGGGACGTAATAGTACTAAATTCACTGATCCATATACTTTAAAACTGTTATTCACAAGCTTTGCCCGCCCACATCTTGAATACGCAGTCTTTGTCTTGAGGCCTTATAATCAACTTGCAGCCAATAGGATTGAGCGTGTGCAGAAAATATTTCTTAAATTTGCACTTCGAAGCCTAAAGTTTGAAAATCCTATTCCATCATATACATCCCGTCTCATGCTGATTGATCTCAAATCCTTGGAAAACCGTAGATCCTTGCTGTCGCTAACTTTTACTCTTAATGTTATAAAAGGCTACATTCTTTGCCCATATCTTCTTGAGCGGATAAGATTTAATGTTCCTAAGCGTTGTCTTCGAAACTCCTATCCATTTTATTTGGAGAGTCTCAAAACAAGATTTGCTACTAATGCTCCTTTAGTAAGGTCCTTGCGCGAATTCAATAATATCTCTCATATTGTTGCAATTGACTTCTCAATTTCGAAGTATGCTTTTATAAATCTTTTGAATACATGTTTTTAAGTGTATCTTAATACTTTAATTTAAAATAAATCTAAGTTAAGTTTAACTAGTCTGTAAGAAATTCTGTTTCAAAGACTAAAATGAAATAAATAAATAAATAAATATTTCCACCAAGGTTTTGGTTTTTGCTAACAGTTGCTCTTGCTCTATATTTGCTTATGTTGCATTGTCAACCTTTGAAATTATATAACAGTATATACAGTAATAAACCTTTTCGCAGTTTTTCACCATTTGGTCCCCGAGGAGTACTTTTGGGTTGTGTGCAGCGTGTTCGTTTTGCGCGCACGGCAACACTTACTGTGGGGAATTTCGCCTCACGGTTAGAAAAAGTACATTTCGAGGATAAAATATACACAATTATGTGTTATTTATGAACAAAATGTATGTTAAGTATAATATTCATCTTTAATGTATGCTGATATTCATGCGTAATGAAGAATAATACCAATAGTTAAGTACATAAATAACGCTTGTGTTTTATAAACTGGAAAACTCAAATCGTAATTATAGCATTGAATGGAGTTTTCTTAAATGTAAGTTAAAAAAAAAGTCCATTGTAAGATTAAATTATTTATGAAAACCGCAAATTTTGTGAATTTATGAAGCCAAATTCTAAATTTCCGAATATATTTAAGTCTTTATTTAAAAAAAAAAACAAGGTTTGTATAGCTATACAGATCCCAATGACTGCCAGCACATCCGCCCAGACAGTAAATTAGCACACCCAAGTTTGAGTGATCTACAAGTTACAGGTGTTTTCAACATTTAACAGTTCATTATCATGTGCGGTGTTATAACAAATTATACACTGAACTATGATAATCTATACTAGTATCTATAATAATAGATACAAATTTGCAATGTTTTTACACTTTTGCAATAGTTTCGGGCACTATTACACAGTCATGACATGTGCCACTCTGCCATAGTACGGTTTTTGCTCCCTTTCATACCAGAATAATTTTGTATATAACTCTGAATCAACAAAATTCATGATCCTTCTCATTATCAACCCTGATCAGATTTTACCCCCGAGGAGTACTCAAAGAGGTTTATTACTGTATATACTGTGATTATATGACGAATGTAGTGAAGTTTCACTCTCGGAAATGTAGTGAAGTTTCACTCTACGGAATAACATTTTTTTTTTTACCGGTAAGATAAAAAAACCAAAACACTTTAAAGTGAGGAACAATTTATCTGCCCTGTTACTAAAGGCAACTTTACTGCTTACATTAGAAAATGTCCCTTATAGATTTGCCCATATGTATTACTCTATTGAACAAGAAGAAATACAAGTCTCAAAGCTGAGAAAGGCGTTTTGCGTCGCTGCTGTGTCATACTGAAATATCTTTCAGCTGGTTATGCAATAAATACGAATCAGTTTGAAAAGTTTTCCATTGAAGCGGCGCGCCAATTGCTCAGGACCTATCAGTGGTATAAGCTTCCTGTAACGATGCATTAAATATTGATTCGCGGAACAAATGTGATCAAAAATTCACTTCTTGGGATAGGGCAAAATCTGAAGAGGCAGCCGGAGGGAATAATAAGTATTTTAAAACCTTCCGGCGATGCCATGCAAGAAAAAGTACGAGAAAAATTACAAACTAAGTTTTAATGAACATACTTCCTCTTTAATCGAAACCATATAAATATATTGAATATTTGGCAGTTACCAAAGACTAAAACTTCGGTGTTAACCTAAGAAATTACTGATTTATTACTGCTCTAATAGAAACCAGTCGTGGGATTCTAGAAATCGCTACGCAAAATTTCTATCGCTAAAAACCACTAAATGAATGAGACTTGTGCCTAAACAGATACAACACCTCCAGGGAAATATAACCCTGCAAAAAATTGTGCGACTGTTCTCTAAGAGATTATTCCGGGATAAGTCTCAATCGGGTACAATTGGGCATTAATTAGTCGCAACTAGTCTCATACGGGTATTATTGGAGATCAATTAGTCTCGGGTCATCTTTTATGGATATAATTAGAGATCAACTAGTCCCCGACTCATCTCTAACGGGTACAATTAACGATTTAATGATATGTACGCACTTAGTCAATGAAATCTCATGTGCAGCGTTGGCACATAGAGAGAGTTTTCGCTTAACAACCCTGAGAACCCTAGTTCGAATCGCAGCTGGAGCAAATTTTTATTTTTATTTTTTAAAAGTAACTAGTCGCTTTTTATACCCGTTCGGCGTTCGGGTTTAAATGGGAACAATTAGTCTCTCCATACGACATGCTCGAATAAAAGCGAACAGTTCATTTTATATAAAGAGATCAAAAGTTGTATCAGTCGCATGTTCCTTTGCGATTGCTCCCGGAGTCATCCCGGATAAGTCGAATTTTTTGCAGGGAACATATCCATGGTGCTTACGATTTGATATTGAATCACTCCATTTAGTTTTTTTTAGCTACAGATATTTAGCGTAGCGATGTCTAGAATCCCACTGCAGGACACTTTGTATTTGCATTCTTTTTTTAAATAAACTTACTTTAACAAAACACTTAAAAAATTGATTTTGTTTTGATCAGACGTGATTTAGAGTATAGAGGGTGTCCCAGAACTCAACGTCAAGCCAAAACGGGGTGACAGGATTGATTGTAACCATCATGAGAAAAATCAGGAAAAAATCTATCCCATGCAGTTTGAAAATTATGGGCATTTAAGAAAAACCTAGAAATTTGGTCAAACTGTAACCAATTTTCGTTTATTGTGGTTGATTTTTATCCTTTTTGTTCATTTAAAATTTTGGAACCTTAACCCTAAATAACATTTCTAGAACCTAAGTCAATAATAATGACACAATTGCCCCAAGTTTTCTAGAATTAAGACTATTTGTTAAACTATGAATTTAAAATTTTTATAATTTGTCGACTTTGAAAGGCCCTCCTTTAAAAAAATTTACTATAGTGCCTTGGCAAGGGCCACTAAAGGTTCGCGCATTTAATCAGGATTGTAAAATGGTACAATACTTGTTAGTTTCATACTAAAAAAAACGAGTAAAAAAATAAAAACCTCAAGTAACCCGATTTTTGCTAACTCATTTTACTCAGTTCAAATGTTTTTTACTTGAGGTTCTTAATTTTACGGCAAAATGATGAGAGATATGGATAGTGGACATGTTTGCCATGAGCGAGCGAGACAGATAGTGACGCCACGCAGTGAGACGGAGATGCGTCGTTTAAACGCGTGCGAATGAAACAGATACAGTCGCCATACCAAGCAAATGGTTACGCTACCAGTCTGACACCAGTCTGACGCTGTAACGGCAACACTGCAGTTAGTAAGTTTCGCTCATTCGTCTACAGCGCACCTTTCCGTATTCACTTGTATTGATTTAGTACTGAGAACTGTGGCTTTTTGGACTTGGATTTGTTGACAGTGATCGGACTTAAAAAAATTCTGTGTGGTAGAATCTGGAAAAAAGTGTGGTAGATTTCAAAAAAATGTGGTAGATCTCAGGTTTTGGATCAAACCATGCACAAAAATTAAAGAAATTCTGTAAGGTTTCACCTAAATTGCAAACTTTTTAAAAACTCCAAAAAAAATTAATTTTAGTATAACAAAGTTCTAGATTGAAGTTGCTAAAAATTGCACTGAGTTTTGGCAATTTTTTCCTTGACAGTGTAAAGCGGTTCCTTCCATATCAAAGTATTTTTCGAACATAAATTTTTTTACAGCCTTGCGGAGTGCTGTCAGCATTTCATTCTATCACATCACGATGTAGCGAACAAATGTAGCACGTTACGGAAACCGCTACTTGTGATTTGCCGATTTTGACAATTCTCAAGTAAAAGTAAACAACGCCTCAGAAACCTGAGATGCACTGAAATTTGCTAAAACTGTCACAAAAATCGCCGTTTTTATAATCTTCGCTGTTAATTTTTTTATGAATCATGTATTTTAAAATTTAACGTAATGAAACCACGTTTCCTGTCGAAAAATTTATTACTGAGAAAATTTACTATTTTACAGTTTATTTTATCCTCCCATTCGGCTTTGTTTACTTTTACTTGAGAAATTTCATCGCCGCTGGGAATGTGGAATCTTGTATTATATCATTCTTGTCACTATATAGTATTTAGTGTTGGACAATTTTTGCTCTTAAAATTAAGAAAATTATGTCGAGCAAAAATAAAACGTCTCAAAAACGCGAATATGTGGTAGATTTCAGACCTTGTGTGGTAGATGTGGTAGATGCTCAAAAAAATGGTAGATCTACCACAATGTGGTAGAAGTCCGACCACTGCTTGTTGATTACATACCGGCAACTTTGGCTTCTCTCTTTTGGAATTGGACTTTTGTGTTGGCATCCTTGTTATCTACCATACCTACGCGCTACACTTCACAAGAATATGCGAACATGCACCTCATTTATGGAGAATGCAGATGCAACGCAAGTGCCGCCGCTAGACTTTATCGGGAAAGATATCCAAATTTAGAGCGCTATCCGGATCACCGCGTGTTTGTTAATGTGCACCTTTCACTCACAGAGGGCGGCCATTTCCCGAATCAAATACGGGCTGGAGTTAGAGCTCGCTTTCCTTACGAGGTCGCAGATGACCCTAGTATTTCCGTTCGTGGAATTGAAGAAAGAACGGGAATACACAAAAGCACAGCACATCGTATTTTACAAAGAGCCGAAATGCATCCGTTTCACGTACAGCGAGTTCAAAGTCTTCTTCCTCGAGATTATCCTGAAAGAATTTCATTTTGTAGAACAATTCTACAGAGGCATAATGATAATCCCCAATTCATCCAAAAAATTCTCTGGTCAGATGAATCTACATTTAAAAAAGATGGTTACATAAACTTGCACAATTTTCACGAGTGGCATGTGGCGAATCCACATTTAATGCGAGAAGACAGATCCCAGTATCGCTTTAAAGTAAACCTGTGGACCGGAATTTTAACGGCAAAATTATTGGGCCTTTGGTCCTGCCTGAGAACTTGAATGGGACGAATTACCTATATTTTTTATGAGAAAATTTACCAACTTTGTTAGAGGACATATCACTAACAGATCGTCGCCATATGTGGTATCATCAAGATGGCTGCCCAGCGCATTACGCAGTGCAAGAGATTTCCTTGCCCAGGAATATCCGGGAAGGTGGATTGGACGTTCAGGCACTATCTCGTGGCCAGCCCGTTCCCGATATTTAAATCCCCTGGATTTTTTTTATTGGGGCGTTCTCAAAGAAAAAGTTTATTCAAAGCCTATTGAGAGCATAGCCGAGCTACGTGAACGAATTTCTCAAGCTGCTGAGGACATCCACTCTCGAGGATATGCCCGGCTAATAAGTAGATCTTTTTTAAGAAGATGTTGGGCGTGTATTGAGGCTGATGGTAAACAATTTGAACATTTATTGTAATAAAAAATGTTATTTCCCTATCTGACTTTTATTCCAATAAACCTAAACTAAACTAGGTCAAGATTTGGTAAAAGTCGCGTCACTATCTGTCTCGCTCGCTCATGGCAAACATGTCCACTATCCATCTCTCTCATCATTTTGCCGTAAAATTAAGAACCTACCAAGAGCTGAGTAAAGTGGGTTAGCAAAAATCGGGCTACTTGAGGTTTTTATTTTTTTACTCGTTTTTTTTTAGTATGAAACTAACAAGTATTGTACCATTTTACAATCCTGATTAAATGCGCGAACTTTTAATGGCACTTGCCAAGGCACTTAAGTACATTTTTTTTTAAAGGAGGGCCTTTCAAAGTCGACAAATTATAAAAATTGTAAATTCATAGTTTAACAAATAGTCTTAATTCTAGAAAACTTGGGGCAATTGTGTAATTATTTTTGACTTAGGTTCTAGAAATGTTATTTAGGGTTAAGGTTCCAAAGTTTAAATGAACAAAAATAATAAAAATTAACCACAATAACCGAAAAATGGTTACAGTTTGACCAAATTTATAGGTTTTTCTTAAATGCCCATAATTTTCAAACTGCATGGGATAGATTTTTTTTCTGATTTTTCTCATGATGGTTACAATCAATCCTGTCACCCCGTTTCGGCTTGACGTTGAGTTCTGGGACACCCTGTATATTGCGGAGCTATAGACTCCATAAAAATATATAGCTTTGATCTTTAACTCTTAAAATCTGCCTTACGCTTACAAGTACGAGCTCAAAGTACGCGTTTTTGAATGCTTTTCCCCGAGGCCATTTATCAGACTCGCATTTGATCCACATACATATATCAATTAAACAAATTTAAGAAAAATCGTTGCGTGGGCGGCGGGCGTGGTTACAATATATTAGCTTCTAATTTACCTGAAAGCTGAGTTTTACAGCCAGTTTCACCAGATTCATTTAAGGGAAAATTACTTTGATTTTCGAATTTTTGGTTTCACCAATCCATTTTAATTTGTTTTTAATTTTGATTTAATTGACCTATGCTCTTCACTCAAATAAAAATTAAATTAAATTAAAGAATAACCACACTCAGAGGTGTTACACGTTTAATCACCTGATCATTGTGTATCTGCTGCTTACTTGTATACCAGCCCTGCTTTTACAATACAGCGTGCCAAAGTTTTCAAAAGCTCTCAGTACAAATAAAAGCTTTCGGTGGCCTAGTCTGTTTTACAACCACTTTTTGCTCACTTAAATAAAAATCTTATTGAAACTGAAAATAATTTAAATGAGAATTAAATAAAAAATTAAATTAAAATTAATTTCCACTAAAATGAGTTTGGTGAAAATGGCTGTTAGGCTGCGTATCTCCAAACTCATTTAAGTGGAAATTAACTTAAATTTAAATTTAATTTAATTCTCATTTACATTATTTTCAGTTTCAATAAGTTCTTTATTTAAGTGAGTAAAAAGTGGTTGTAAAACAGTGACTGAGTGCACAAAACACATATCAGGAAAAGAAAAGAAGAGAGATTAATGAAAAATTTGGTCTAAAATTGTTGCAGCACAGTCCATATTTTTAAAATTGCAGCTTTCTGTAAATATTTCGCGAAAATATCAACCAGAAAAACAGAAAATGCCTGTTCTAAGTGAATTTTTAGACGCCAAATAAATTGAAATATCACGAGTGTGCGAAAGTGTAGTCGTCATGTAATCGTTGCATCGTGTTTGTGACGATCAAGCAACCATGATTGGACGACCAATGTGCAGAAAGCCTTATAGTGATACACTAATGTTCAAAATTTGGTTTCGATAGGTTCATCCCTTTCTGAGAAATTTAATTTTGTCCAGCTCTCCCTACAAAGGCGACCACTGTGCAATGGTTTAACTATGAACTGTGAATTCGGCCCTTAGCGAACTAAATTCATTCATATATACATACATATATATGGGACAATCCGCGTTAACCGGATAAGAGCTACGTCCGAAATTAGAAGCAACCAAAAAAATCAACCAAGGACTGATTTTAAGGCTTAGAGCATCTACTTTCTTATTTCGAGTGCGCCTTTGAAAAATCCAATATGGCGGCTTCAATACGGTGGCCGGAAGCCGGAGGCAAATCGAATGAATAGCAATAAAAGCTTGTAAAAAAAAATTACAACAAATCGGGTCAGTTTTCGGCGTAAATTTTAGCTGATGGGCGCCCTCAAAAAGCTGGAATTATAGGTTGACATAATCCCACATGGCCGATTCCATATGGCGGTGAAAAATTTAATATGGTAGCCGAATTTTTGAAAATCAAAATTTGATCTACAGGATTTTTGGTATCGCTGATCACGAATCTGAAGTCATATTTGAAAAAATCAAAATGGAGGATCCAAGATGGCGGAAGGAATTTCCGAAAATCAACCGATTTGTACCAAATTGGTTATTCGGGAATTTTGGGGTCGTCAATTGCGAATCTGAAGTCAGATTTTCACAATCCAATATAGTCCACCCAATACGCTGTATTATGTTATTGTGTATCAGCCATATTGGGTCCTTTATCTTGATTTAAAATAATCTGATTTCGACTTCAGAATCTATTACAAGAGACCCGTTTTCCGGCACATCTTCTAAATAATTATAATCAGTAGCATTACTGCCATGGGATTCATGGTAACGGTTGTAACAGGCAAAACGAATCGAGATGGATATAGAAAAATGTATGCATAAATAATCAGAATGAAAAAAGAAATGAATAAGTGGTGACTGTCTTGTCCGTCTGTGCACACGATAACTTGAGTAAAAATTGAGATATCTTAACGAAACTTGGTACGTGCACTTCTTTCGGGCGTAGGACGGACGGTATTGAAAATGGGCAAAATCGGACAATAACCACGCCTACCTCCCATAACGGAGGGTTCAGAAATACGAAAACTGCTATATTTTAGTAACTACTTAAACTTATTCACTCAAAATTGATATTTACGATGATATTTAGACGGAAAATAAGGATATTATAAATTTTTGGAAAATGGGCGTAGCCACGCCCACTTACGTGTATATCTCGGTAACCGCTCCACCAATTTCCCTCAAACTGGGCAAGGTTATTGGCCTTGGTACAACATACCAAATGACTAAAACTTTTATAAATCGGACAATAACCATGCCCACATCCCATATAACGGCAATTTAGAGAAATACGAAATAGTAAACCAGTAAATACCGAAGCTAATTTATTCAAAATTGATGTTTGCAGTAATTCTTTAGCACAAAATATGTTTATGCTAAAATTTTGGAAAATGGCCACATATCGTCGCCTGGGTAAAAGATTGTCGTATGTTAATTTCGGCAGGTTGTGGGAAATAGCGATTGAAGGTAGGAATGCAAATTCTCAAAAACGCGAAGATAGATTTTCTCCAAAGCCTCTGAAAATGTTACTAGTTCACAAAAGTCTTAAATTATTCCATTTGTAATATTTATTGTTAATTAGTTTTGAGTTTATGAAGTTTAGTAAAATTTTGTCGTAAGCGTCAATTGTCCACAATTTGGCAGCCACTTTGTGTGAAATACGACAAAATGTGATCAAAATTTCTACTAAATTAACGACACTTTTTACTCAATAACTCGGAAACTAAAGGAGATATCCAAAAATTGAGAACGCCATTTTTAAGATATTGTTTAATATGACTGCATCACTAACTAAATTTTTACTAAATGATCGAAAAAATTGTAGTTACTATCTGGGAAACTAAAGGAGATATTTAAAAACTGATAGCACCAATCGAAAGACCTTATTTCAAAATATATAACTGCATCTATAACTAAAATTCGTCGAAATGCGCTTACGACAATCTTTTACCCAGGCGACGATATGTGTATCTCGGAAACCGTTCGGCACAATTATTGTGCTTGCCACATAAAAGCAAAACGCTGAAAATTATTGAAATCGGACTAAAATTACGCCCACAACGGTAAATTTCAGAAATGCTTGAAACTTCGATATTTCGAAATTTAAGGACGCTAATTTACACAAAATTGATATTAGCAACAATCCCTTGAAAAGAAGTAACATTATTAAGGAATTTTCGAAATTGGACGTGATACCTATATAAGTTTATCGAAGGTAATTGAAATAGGGATTAAACCACCCCTGCTTACCATGGAGCGGTAGACTTTTTTACTTTACTGATTACTTGCAATTGGCTGTATGTTGCATGGTTTTAGGCTTATACATTACAGCATTTCTGACAACATCACCTTGCATGAATTTGCTTTGAGGTGGTGTTACCGGAGCAGCTGAGATTTTCGCATACGTGATACTTTATGTCAAAATGATGTGTTTGTTGTTATTCATACAGTCATTGTGCGTATAATTAGTTAGTATTACTTTGTTTAATTTCTTGTTTTTATACTCTTGCTTTCATCTTATACGAATTCGACTGCATCACAAAAAAAGTCGCGGTTTTTCCACCGGGATTGCAAAATTTATTATATCTTAAAACGTCCACCAAAATATTTCGGAAAAATATTAAGATTTAAAAGAGCTGGACTGATTTGAAAATACCTCCCAAAATGGAGTTTTTTATGAATAAATATAGTTTCTTAAAGAACTTTTTGAAAGCAGTCCCCTTAGATGACAAATCAGATTAAGCTTAAAAAATCTGCATAAAAATATTTAAAAATCTTCTCAACGGAATCGTAAGAATGAGATTTTTGATGCTGTTTTTTTTTACTTATTTCAAAGATTGATTTACGAAAAACTTGAATAACTGGGCCAAAACTATTCTGATTTAGACTTATGGGATCTCAGTAGAAAGTTATTTTCACACTGTTTTTATTTCTGTTAAAAAATGTAATTCGTGTCCCAATTTTTTACTTTTTTCAAATACCAACACATCTTAATTCAACTTTGAATGACGTTCGGTCATCCTACCTTTCTCTTTCATCCTTTGAATGAGTTTGTTAGCAAAGAAATAAAAAGGGTGAAAAAATACCTTTCCAATGATACCTCACAATTCTAAATCGGAAGAGTTTAGGTTCAGTTATTAAAGTTTTTCTTATACCAATCTTAGAAAAAAGTTAAAAAACAGCATCAAAAATCTCATCATTACGATTCCGTTAAATTTTTTTTATTTTTTTTAAATGTTTTTATGCGAATTTTGTAAGCTTAAACCGTTTTGTTATTTGAGGGGATTTTTTCAAAAAAAAACTTTAAGAAACTATTTTTATTCATAAAAAACTCCATTTTTAGAGGTATTTTCAAATCGGTCCAGCTCACGTAAATCTTAATATTTTTCCGAAATATTTTGGTGGACGTCTTAAAATATATTAGATTTTATAATTCCAATGGAAAAATAGTACCGATTTTTTTTTTTTTTTGTATGGGGAGTGATGCAGTCTAATGTATATGTATGTTTGTACCCAGTGGGAAATAGCCCGATCACTATAGACCAAAATCAACGTAAGAATAAAAAACTTTCCGGGAAGAAATTTTTTGACGCAGTTAGGTGTCTCCTGTTACGGTGAACACAAAATTAAAATTTTTCCCCCAATGGCGATATGGGAAGTGTCCGCCATCTTGGATTTTATGTTTTTTACGATTTGCGAGCGAATTTTGCATTTCTCGCGAAAAAAGGGAAGCAAATTTGTTGAAAATCCGATTCCCTACAAATTTCATGTGCCTATCAGTTTTTTTATACAATTATTTATTGCTAATAATATGCAAAAAATGCCCAAAATTAGGCAAGTGGCGCGGTTTTTTCGAATTTTGAGCAATTTCTATTTGAAATAAGTGGCAAGTTGTAGAGGACAAAATTTCCAATAAACGCATTATTTATATGTTTACGTACGACGTGTAGATCTCGACCAACAACGCGCTCAATGCAGCGGAAAGGGAGAAGCTACTCAAAACTTTTTTCCACACCACCTCAGAGGTAAAGTTATTGGCGCGTTTTATTTTTATGTGGTCCAGTGGTCTTATTCCACGCATAGTTATTTTCGCCACAATAAAACTCTTTAGAATCAGAGTAAAGCCGTATTGATAAAAGGACAAAAACTATTTGCTAATTACAGTTTCAACTGACAGAAGCTGTTGAGATAAAGTGAAAAAAAAACATACTTATGATGGCGACCACGGCAAATGTTTAAAGGACTACGATTTGAGGGCTTGCACCAGGAATATCCGGACCCTTAATGGGGAAGGTGCCTCTGCCCGCCTGGTTGATGTCCTCGTAAGGACAAAAGCTGACATCACCGCCATCCAAGAAATGCGTTGGACGGGGCAAGGCACACAATACCTGGGGCCTTGCGACGTCTACTACAGCTGCCATGTAAAGGAGCACAAATTCGGTTTTGGATTTGTGATGGGAGAAGGACTCCGTCGCTGAGTACTGTCGTTCACTCCCGTGGACGAGCGTCTAGCCATAATCCGCATCAAAGCGACATCCTTCAACATCTCGCTCGTCTGCGCCACGCCAGGTGAGGTATCCAAGGATCTCTTCTGTAAGCGCTTAGAGCGCACGTACGAGCACTGCGCCCGCCACGATATCAGAATCGTGCTTGGCGACTTCAATGCCAGCGTGGGCAAGGAAAGGATCTTTGGAACCACCATCGGAAAATTCAGCCTCCACGACAAAACGTCCGACAACGGCCTTCGCCGGGGCCGAAACATGGTAGTATGCAGTACTAGGTTCAAGCATAGAAAGATTCACCAAGATACGCAGCTGTCTCCGGATCGAAAAATGGAAACTAAATCGATCATGTTGTGATATACGGAAGGCATGCTTCCATTGTTATGGACGTAAGTACACTCCGAGGTCCAAACATCGCCTCGGACCACTATCTTGTTGCAGCCAAGATAAGCACCCGCCTCGGTGCAGCAAAAAATGTTCGCTCAAATATGCAAGGAAAGCTTAACGTCGCAAAGCTATCAAATGAAAGAGCTTGGCCTCCAGTTGCGCAATTATATATTATGTTTTAGTAGGGTTGCAACCTGTTTAGTTGTTAATCGCATCTTATTTAATATCTACACATTCAGGGCGTGGCGAAGCCTCGCGCATACGAGGCCCGGTAGTATAAAATAAATCATAAAGTTCAAATTTTATCAACTTCTCATCATCACACATGAAATACATGTGTAAATATTACATTTCAGTCCATAAACTACATAAAATCATAGATTCATTACATACTGGGAAATCTTCGATTTACGTAAGTTTTATTTATTTTATTTTTTTTTTTCAGTGTCAGTACCTTTTTCATAAATAGTTTTCATGTTTTTATCAGTAACAAAATCCAACCAGGAATCTAAATTTTCGGTCCATGTATTTATTATTATCTATTGTTATAAATTCATCAGAATTGGAATTGGATTCTCCAAGGGTTTCTGGTAATTCAAATAACGAACCTAAACCACGCGCAAACCAAACTAAATGTGTGCATAAAAATTACATTTTATGCGGGAATTCCCCCTTTTCCATTTAGTAGTCCGCCTACGAGGAGCTCGCGTCCGCTCAACGGAGGTTTTTATTTGATTTGTTATGAAAAGAAATCTTAATGTCCGTTGATAAGAGGTTCACGTCCGCTCAATAGAGGTTTTTGTGTCAATTTGATGCAAAATAACTGTCCGCGTCCGGCCAAGAGAGTGTCCGCTTAAGAGAGAGTAATTTGTTCTGAAATTTATACTTAAAACTTGGTATAGAAAAAAATGTCCGCCCAAGGGAGATGGTTCACTGTATATGGTAATTTCGACTCGCTGAATCCGAATCTGAGATCTGTTAACCTCCATAATGTCAGGTTCGAGGTCATTTGAGGGTCAAATAGGAAATATAATTTATTTAATAAAAATAAAAATTCATATATATAGGTTTTTGTTGTCGCTGAATGGGGGTCCTTGGATTCTTCAAGGTCATCTAGAGGTCATGCCAAGGTCAAATTCAGAAGAACTGTATTGAATGTTCAGGTATATTCAATGAATTTTTCCCTACTTGACCTTCAAATAACCTCGAATCTGACGTGAACATAGGGATATAGAGGTTTGGTTCAATATGCAGAAACTTTTTTCTTTTCTTAAACCTGTGTAATCAATCAATTTCTAAAAAGGTACACATATTATGAATTTGGCTTTAAATGTATCTGTGCTTTAACATTTTAATATTTTAGAATATTTAGATATATGTATTTGCTAAAGTATTATGCAATGGAAAGGAGTTCTTATGGTTTAATTATACATACTCAAAAATATAAGTTTGTTAAAGGATCGTATATTTTATCAACTTAATAAAATGAGTTGCCGTTCTGACTGGCAGAAATTTTAAGTCTGGAAAAAACACACACAAAAACTTAATTCTTAATTACGCACTATGTATGTGAATACGATATACATACATATGTATGCCCAATAAAAATATGAATTGGAGAATCTACCACATCTTGTTTAAATCTACCTAATTTTTTTGCCGATTCTACCACACTAAAAAAAAAAGAGTTTGCAATAATGTGTGAGTATATAGGTGTGAAAAGCGTACAGTTGAGCAGTACACGTGATATGCAGTGCTGCCATTTTAGTGATATTCCCCCTAGACCTAGCGACTTTATTTTATACTTAGCGGTAAAATTTAGAATTCGGTGACAAGCGGGATTTTTAATGTTTATTTAGGAGCTCTTAGCTAGTTTTTGGCGATTTTATTCATAATGATCGCAACTCTTTACATTTACATTTTGCACTGTAAATCGATGAGACTGAAACGCTTTACATTGAAAAGTTTTACATTGACTACATTTTACAAGCTCCAACAAGCTCAACAATCACGAAAACGAAGCCGACATTCTTATGGCCAATTTTTAATCCTTTGGATTTATCGAAATCAAAGCTACTAATAAGGGTATATTTAGTGCTATAAAATCCCAATGCTGGTTATACAAGCATATAGCGCTGTTCCGTTTGTTTTTGTTAAAGAATGAATTTGTTTATCTTGTTTTTGATGAACAATTTATTGTTTTTTTTTTTGATAAACATTTCATCTCTCATTTTATCAAATAACATTGAACTGTTACTATTTTTTCGTAAGAGTTTAGAGAATTGAAATGATTCAGCGGGATTCCAGCGATTTTTGTTTATAAATCTGGCGGGAGGGCAAACAAATAAATGGCAACCCTGGTGATGTGAAATTCCCTTTACTAGAATATAGTTAAAAAGAAGTATGTAGTATCTTTGTCATTATAATCGTTTGTGTTATTCCACGGCCTAGCTATAGACCGGATAAAGCGGGTTCATTACAGCTTAAATATTTATTAACATTAACACCCCTATTCTGCAACTCTTTCGTATTCGGATTTTGCTACGAATCGAAATGGTATGCTGCAATCCGAATCGTATTTTCGAACTTACGAAATTCGAAAGAATGGCATGCCTAAAAACAAGCGAGTAAGAAATTTACAGCTTTTTTGCGTAATTTTGTACGAAAACATTTCTGTGTCGGAAGCGAGATAAAAATTAAGCAAAAATATGTAAGTCGCTGTGTGTTTGGAGGAAATATTAGTGGTGCTCTTTAAAACAGATAAATTTGCCTTTCGCATTTATGTTCGCATATTTTTATGCACTGCTTTATACATATGAACGAACAAAAAGAATGTTTGTTGCCCCTTATCGAGAAACTTGGGTATGGTTTAGTTATTTGTCCAATGATTTTGGGTGACTGTGTCCAAACGCATGACCCGAATCTAAAAGCTTTAACATAGATACACATGTAGTCAAAGGATTAAACTTTAAATTAAAGTAAGGGTTTCAAACTTCCGAGCACTTCGTAATTATTAAATTTGGTTTGAGCTGTGCACTTTTTTGTAAATTTCAATGTGATTCTGCGCAAAAATACTTTGGAAGGCGTAGCTGGAGTTATGTATATGCACAAGCATGGGCGTAGCCAGGTAGGGGCAGGGGGGCCCGGGCCCCCTAACCCCCAAATTTTTGCCTAGATATTCAAAAATAGTACCACTAAATGCTTGCTTGATAATTTCGGCCCCCTAACTTTCAAGGTTTTTCCTAAATATATACTGTATAACAAATTATACTCCCAACGCTAACAAAATAATTAGTAAATTGATTTAAAAAGTGGATATGTGGATCATCCGGTTCTGTATCAAGTTATTCTCTCTAACTTCAAAGCACTTCCATTTAAAAATGGTAAAAACCTGGCTGCAGTCGACAATGAGGAAAAATAGTTCAATTGTTTTTTACTTTTTCTTTAGGTTTGTGTCTTTTCTAGGCGTACACCGAAAGTTTTGTATCACCGAACCAATCTGAGATTATTGATAAAACTATAGACCGGTTGGGTGAACAGCCAAGACGTTTACTTGTTAAGTGTGACAAAACAAAATCAGGTAATACATATATTTAGCATAAATGAATATACCAGCATAAAAAATCTGCATACTCAAAATATTCAATACGTCCCCACATTGCTATTTGGTTTACTATACAGGTATGTAGAGCTATGAATTTAAAAAATACATCAGGGTTTAGTTGAGATATTCGCTTTTGACTACTATGTTTTGTACATTTCCCAGTACTGCAAAGCTTTTGACTGCCATTCAACTGGGAGTGACCCGCATGGGCTGTGTTTGGGTCCCGCCACGTTAAAACCCTGCCCAATGAAAAACAACACATGCCTCGGATGATACCCCTTTCTTTTGATGACGATCACGGCAAACAAAGGAAGGACTATGATTTTAGGGTATGCACTTGGAATATCCGGACCCTTAATCAGGATGGTGCCTCTGCCCGGCTGGTTGATGTCCTAGGCAAAATAAAGGCTGACAACCCCGCCATCCACGAAATGCGATGGACGGGGCGAGGAAGGTAAGCGTGGAGCCTTGAGACGTCTACTACAGTTGCCACGTAAAGGAGTGCAATTCGGTGTTGGATTTGTGGTGGGAGAGAGACCGGCGTTCACTCTAGCGGACGAAAGTCTAGCCACAATCCGCATCAAAGCGAGATTCTTCAACTTCTCATTCATATGTGCCAATGCCCCGATGGAAGGGAGGAACGAGGCATCCAAGGCTCTGGGCTCCGGGGCCCGAAACTTGGCAGTATGTATTACTGGGTTCTAGCATAAAAAGATCCTTCAAGCTACATGGATGCCTCCACATCGAAAAACGGGAAACCAAATCGAGGATGTTGTGATAGACGGAAAGCATGCTTCCATGTTTTAGATGTACATACGTACACTCCGAGGGCCAAACATCGACTCGCACTACTATATTGATGCATCCAATATACGACCCAACCTCGGAGCAGCAAAAAAGGGCCCCCAACAAACCAAGGAAATTTCAACGTCGAAAAGCTGCAATCAAAACAGACGGCCAATGGATTCGGCGCTCGACCCTCACACCTGCTGTGAGAGAGCACTCTTCAACAAACCGACTTGCGCGATCAGTGGAACCACATTTCCCGCTCGTTACTGGTACGATGAGGAGTGTGAGAAAATGCTTGAAATGCTGGCCGACAGAAAAAACACCCAAAATTTTTAGCAGAGAGTTGAGCGACTTACGGAAGGTTTCAAGACTCTTGTAGGAACAACCATGGCGACCTAGTGACCGATGTCCAGAACGTACTCAGATTATGGAGGGAACACTCTTCGACCCTTTTTAATGGCAGATGCACTGAAAGAAGTGGAGAAGACAACCCGAGGTCCCAGTCGATGACGATGGAGTCGATATCCCAGCGCCTGACTATGACGAAAAGTGCCAAGGCTGCTTGAGCTGAATGCCTGTCAGCTGATCAATTTAATTACGATGGCAAGGAGGTAATAAGGTGCATGCCCGACGACTGGAATTTAGGTGCGCTCTGCCCAATCCACAAGAAAGACGACCCCGCCATGCGTGCCAACTACCGCGGGATCAGCCTTCTAAGCATAGGTTGCAAGGTCTTATCGAATGTATTGTCTACCATAGACCAGGTATTCACAATACGCCAAATCTTGGAAAAGTCCCGCGAGAAAATGATCGGCACTCACCACCTATTTGTCGACTTTAAAGCCGCTTTCGACAGCACTAAAAGGAGTTTCGTTGAGCAATACTACCAGCTTTGCTCTGTTGCCGTTCGTCCCCAGACGGGGTTTCAGACAGGGCTATTCTATTTCATGTGACTTCTTTAATCTGATGTTGGAGAAGATAATAAGATCTGCAGAACTTAACCGCTCAGGAACAATTTACTACAAGAGCGTGCAATTGCTGGCTTATGCCGATGACATCGACATCATCGGTAACAAAAACCGCGAAGTCTGTTCTGCCTTTTCCAAGTTGGATAGGGAAGCAAAGCGAATGGGTCTAGTGGTAAACGAGGATAAGACGAAGTATCTCCTGTCATCAAACAAACAGTCAGCACATTCGCGCCTTGGCACCGACGTCACTGTTGACAGTTACAATTTCGAGAAAGTAGAGAATTTCGTTTACTTGGGAACCAGCATTAACACCGATAATAATGTCAGCATGGAAATCCAACGCAAAATCGCTCTGCCAACAAGTACTGCTTTGGACTGAGTAGGACATTCAGAAGTAAAGTCCTCTCTCGACGTACGAAAACAACACTATAAGTCACTCATCATGCCCGTGCTGGTATGTGGCGAATTAAAATACAGCGGCTCAACTGGCTTGACCATGTCGTTCGAATGGACACCAACGCCCCACCTCTGAAAGTATTCTGGCTTCACTTGGCATTTCCAACTGGCGTCAGTTGGCCAAAATCACATTGGCGGTTACAGCGCCAAATAAGAAGAAGAAGAAGAGAATATATCTATAACCTTATCAGTCACACAGAGTTATAACCCCAACGAAATCCTTGACGGTGGTACCGGGAGGGGAACGGTACATGACGGTAGGAAGTTTAGTTTGGGTTAAAGACTCACACTGATGGGTTTAGCCTTTCGATGCTTCCTCCTCGTAAAATAAACATGCTCAGTAAAAAGCTAACAATTTAAATCGACGAATAGTTTTATATCAACTTTTGTGAACATCTGTTTATTTATTTTTTGAACAACATATTTACCTCTATCGGTTACAATAATTTTAAGCTATAATAAACAATTTTTTAGTAAGTAAGTTATTGGTTTCGATTTTGCTTTTGTATGCCCCCCCTTAAATTTCGTTCTGGCTACGCCCATGTGCACAAGAAACGTTGTATACCTTCCGCCCCTCTTCTCCGGCAACATAGAGCGGTGAATTCTACTTATTAAGGATTATAATCCCTAAGCGTGGCCGAAGGCGGAAGCAAGCGCAACTGGTGGTGAACCTAACAAAATAGCTTGGAAGATGCTGTTTTTGAATTAACTGGGTTGAGAATCAGTTCTTCAGGTATAAGAGGAGTTACGGCTTGTGGTTCAGCAATTCAACCAGAAGCTGACATACATAGATGCGTCCATGGCAACTATGCCCGACAGCTCCGCATAGCTTTGTGAATTAATTTCCATATCGCGATCTTACTACGCTGCTATAGTTACAAATGCAGTAGAATCCATTGTTTTCTGCAAAAAAATTTAAAAATAAACAATTTTACTATAAATAAGCACTTGATGAGTGCTGTTTTGATTCCTTTCCACTTTGTTTTCCTTCATACAGCTGACTTCGAAAAACAATTGATAGCTGAAAATGGTGCACATTTTTCTGCAAGGGTTGCAGCATGCCGATTTTTTATTTTTCGTAGCGGAGCTACGAATTATGAAGTACGAAAATTCGAGATCTAGAATATGGGGTAAATTCTGATATTTAAAGTTAGGTATGTATTTAATATTATAAATGGTAAAAACTTTGGTGTCAAAAAAGTGTTGAAAAATATACTCATAAAATTTAAACATCTCAGCCATTTCAGGACACTCAGAGTACAACTCCACAACAAGATTTTCAGGCGTTGAGCACTTTTCAGGCTTTCAGCAATAGCTGAATTGTGTAGCTGAAAGCCTGAAAAGCGCCAATCGCTTGAAAAGCTTTTTGTGGAGTTGTACTCTTTGTACTTTTGAGTCACTTTCTCATTTTCATGCTAGGATTTAGATCGCCAAAATCCTAGCCATGGTAGTGTGTTCTTACACTGCAAAACTTTACTTACCCAATATGATGGCCAAACATACGAAGATAGCACCTAGCGCGCCCATACTAAGCTTGAGCCGTTGACTTTCTTGCACCAACTCGCAGTTTTCACCCCAATAGCCTTCCGGACAGATGCAGCGATAACGCAGGCGAGGCTCGAGATTAATACACGTAGCTCCATTTAAGCAAGGTAGATCGAGACATTCGTTGCGATCCACACATCCTTTTGTATCGGCGGACATGATGCGGCCCTCGCTGCACCTACATATATAAAGGAGAGGAAAACGGTAAGTTTTTTAAATTCTTTGGCACAACATTTGCAGATAAAAAGCTAACGAATTTAGTTCAATATATTTGGATGAGGTTTCTTTCACGTTTTTCAATTAGAACATAGTAACAAGTAACGAAAAAAATAGTACACAAAATTTATTCGGTCAGAAGATAAGAAATATTAGTGAGCCCCCATGGCGTTAAAACGCCAAAATTTAACTAACCTTTTTACAAAGGTGAAGCCCTATCTAAAAACTTCAAAAAATATTCCTAATGATTCATCTAAACCATTTCTGAGTGATGAGAGGTCTCGCAAGGTGTCGGTTTTCAATGCATCAAATTTCAAATCACTCTGTACCGCTAAAAAGGTTCTCACTTCAAAAAATAAAATTTATGCGCATGTATGTAAAATCCCAGTTCTTTAATTTGGCTAATTAAAAATATTATCAGCCTAAAGTTTTCCAAAAACTCTATCGCTTGACATTAATATTTCAATATTTCATTTAGCTCGTGTATAAGTAAAACAAATTCGACTTTAAAATAGGTAGCAACCCCTTTAAAATTATTTTGAAACTAAAATCTTTTTAAGTTGAATTTGATTTTTTTAACACATGGCAACTCTTCTAAATACAGTTAAGAAATTAATTAATCCATTTGACTTACTAAATTATTTGAATTGCATTTTTTCAACAGGTGGCAACCCTCTTCTGACACCCTAAAAAATTCTAAATGTTCAAACTAAATATTTTTTAACGCTCGTTCGTTTGATACCCATATTTTAAAATTGCATGTACATAAATTGTGTATAATTAGCTAAACTCCACTTTCAAAACAGGCGGCAACCCTCCTCAAAATTATTTTCAAACTAAAATCTTCTTAAATATCTTTCGTCTGACATTGTTATACATTTTTCAAGTAACTGATGCATTAAGTTGAATTCTATTTTTTAATTTTGTGGCAACCCTCCTAAATATAGTTTAAAAAATAAAGGATTCTTAACCTATTTCAATTAATAACCATGTTTTAAGAATTCATTTAACTTATTAAATAATTTGAATTTAACCTTTTAAACTGGTGACAACCCTCAAACACATCAAAAATATTCTGCAGATTTCTCAAAACTTTCATATGACACCCATTTGGGTATAAAATAATTTCATTCGACTTCTCAAATAGGCGGCAACCCTCTTTAAAATACTTTCAAACTACTACCTTCTCAAAACTCTTTTTTCTGACACCCATATGCTGATACCTTATTCGGTTACCTAATTCCTTAAACTGAAATCGAATATTTTTTAAACATGTGGCAACCCTCCTACACGTAGTTAAGACATAAAGCCCTTTAAAGCAATATCTATTGTAAAAATCAATTTATTTTTTTAAATAATTTGAGCTTAATTTCTTAACAGGTGGCAACTCTTTACGGAAAAGTAGCAGCCTCAGTCTCAACCCTCTTTAAAATACTTTCAAACTACTACCTTCTCAAAACTCTTTTTTCTGACACCCGTATGCTGATACCTTATTCGGTTACCTAATTCCTTAAACTGAAATCGAATATTTTTTAAACAGGTGGCAACTCTTTACGGAAAAGTAGCAGCCTCAGTCCCTTCATTTAACACCCCACTTTTGAAAATCGAACGAATGGTGCGGATCTAAGGACATTGATTATTAAATAGTTTGTGTGTAATTATTTAACAGGTGGTAACTCTTTTAGAAAAAGTAAAAAGTTATTGCACATCTACATCCGAAGCTCTTTAATTTGACATCTCACTTTTGAAAATCGTACGAACGGTGCAGATCTGATGACCTGGACAAAAAATCCTTTCGCGTATTCTATATGTAGATAACTTATTTCTCGACAAATCAACTGTCTTAAACCCAATTATTAGAAACATCGCCTGCAAGAAATCAAAAAATGCAATTTTGGAAAAAGTAGGCGGATCGGAAAGTGAAAAAGTGAAGTTGTAAAAAGGTGCCAAATTCAAATCTTATTAGCTATTTAAAGGGAGATGGAAGGCAAAGTAAAAAATTTCGAAAAGGTGCATCTAACGGGTGATGACAAAAAAATTAGACTTTTGTTAAACTACTTTAACTTAACCTTTTTTTGACGTGAGCGACACACCCCAAATGAAAACTTGCTTTTAAAACACACAGCTAAAGCTTTTTTTATATTTTGTTTGAAGTGTTTAGATAAAATAAAATTAAAATGAAATGTCTTATTGAATTTTTTAAAGGTACCTGATAGTATAATTGCATGGTTAGCTTTTATTGACATAAAGAAAATGTTTATCAAAACTAGGCTTTGCACTCCAAAAAAAATATATATATGTTGAAAAACTAAGTTAGATTTCTGAAAAGACCTAAGACTAAAAACAATATAATAAGAGATCATAAAAATAATCAATTCATAAAAAACAATGAGCGAACTTAGCTTAGCTAAAAACTTCAAAATGTAAGAAAATTATTCATTTCATTTAATCTCCTTCCACGCATTGCCAGGAAATCATAGCCCTATGTTCCTCACACAAGGGTAAGTGGCAGCTTGCGCAGACCTTGGACGTCTCTCGGTCCTTTTTCCTGTCGCAAAACTCACATCGAGCAGGTTTTGGAAGCCTTGAGTTAGGTGAAGCTCGAATGTCCTGGATTGATAATATTTGTTGTATTTGAATCCGAAGGCTCCTTCGAAGAGATTTAGAATGCTGACGGTCTTTTGAAAATGGCTCGATAAGGCTGAATGTTTAAAAATTCCCTTCTCTTAATTTTCGCTCCCGTTTTATAAGGGAATAAAGCACCCTTGCATTGTACAAAGGTCCGCAAAGGAGTAAAAGCACTCAAGAAAACTCAATCAATATTTTACTAAGTTTGACGGAATAAAACTTATATGGCATTGAAAATGAACTTACGTATGTAAAAAATAATTGATTTTATTTCAGATATGTTGGAATGAATATTTTATATCTTATTAAGTATCTTTAGTTAAGATTCGCATTAAAAACTTTAAATTTTCTCCATGAGAAGAGAATTATAGAAAGAAATTTTCAAAAATTTCAGATACAAATAAAATATGAAATACAAGTGACCCGTTTTAATAAACCTTCAAACAAAGTTAAATCGTGACGTCTGACCAATTCGGATGTGTTACAGCCAGCTCTTTTTTCAATCGTTTGCTTTTGTGAAAGATACCCAACACAAACAAAGTAAAACAACGAATAACATCACATACATATTAACATCCTCCATAACAAAAACTTTACATACTCGTACCACAAACTCACAAAACAAAAGCAAAAAATAGACACAACTCTTATTTGGGCACAGTGGAATAGTGAAGTGTAATCCAAGCAACAAAAATCGAAGAAGAACCGCCTGATATTGCCAAACAAAAACCTTCTTGTTCACTGTTTTTGCAAACAATAATACGAAAGAACTTAAAAATAAATCGCCGGGCCCAAAGTACTTGTTAGTCCAAAGAGTTAATAGTCAAGAAACTCTCAGTTGGGTCTCTCCCTTCCTAATTAAAAAAAATCATCGACTGTGTTAGCGGTGAAGTTGGTATGTGCTAAAAAATAAGAAACGAACACCAAACAAGCCGTCCAACTCTTAAAACTAAGCACCCTTAACACTAAACTATAGCAAAGTTGTCATTTACAACAGCGACGTAAGAGGAATAACGGAAGAATCTTAAGCGAACTCAAAACACAAAACATCACTGAAGTAAAAAAAAAATACTCAAAAAGCAAAATGAGAATCTAGTCGAGACTGGACTCATCATTTTAACATTTTCTTCTCTCACCCTACCGGATAAAATCTCTATCGGTTACGAAATAACAAATGTTGGACCCTACATCCCCTTGCCATTAAGATGCAAAAAATGCCTGCGCTTTGGTCACCTTACTAAATTTTTTAAAGGTAACCAACTCTGTGCAAGCTGTGGAAATATCAGTCACATAAACGTAATTTTAAATGAAACTAGCCAATGCCCGCTTACTTCGCGGCGCCTAATAAGAGCTTTTGCGTTGGCCAATGCAAAAGAGCGTTTAAAAACAAAATTAGTCTGTAAAGTCAAAATTTTTTATTTAAGTTGAAACCACTAAGGCGCAGTATCCTCCTCATACATAGGCCAATAATAGTCATGCTGTGATACCATATGGAATACCAATCCCTTTCGGTGTCATGAGCTTTACCGATGGTCTTATTTCCACCTGTGAGATCTCTGGCATGCGTAATCTTTTTGTAAGATCTTGCAACTACAACATTGGTGCGATGCGTATGCCAATAAAAGTTCTTATAGGGAAACTCAAGAGCAAAGAAGTGCCTTTTCTGTTATAGGAGGGCCAAGAATCCTCGCTGCCCCACAGGATGAAAAGTTTTCCGGTACATTGCTAAATGAGTCGTGTGATCTCTTAAGTATCTTTCAAATGAAGCAATTGATATACCTACAGTGATCTTTCCTTGTTAGTTCACCACTTTTACAATTCGTGGTAAAATTTATGAACTGATTTCTGGGTAGATGCAAGACCGCATGATCGTGCATGAGGGCGTCAGAAAAACTTAACCCCATCCTTCATTTAGACATCTGAAAACTAAACTCGTATAACTTAACCCTTCGTCTGACACATGAGTCCAGCCAGGCCTTTTCCATTTTCAAATTACAAAAAAGTGTACTTTAAATATAGCTAGAGGCTTGAAATTTCAGGTAGCTTACTAAAGTTTAGTGAATTACCAATCTGTAAAAAATCGTGTTGGTATCATATATATAAAGCTAGATATATAGAGATGTTGATTAATACATCACATTCGTAACACATAGGTCTGGCTGGACCCACATATATTCCTATGTAATTTTTACCTAAAATGAAGGAATGCAACCGTTTTTCAAAGTTTTATTTTGAATTTTTGAATTAGCATGGCAAGAGATGATTTGCATTTTTAACCGACTTCCAAAAAAGGAGGAGGTTATCAGTTCGTCGGAATATTTTTTTTTATGTATGTTACCGCATAACTTTGGACCACGTCAACCGATAATTCTTTTTGCATCGGAAAGGTAGTACCTCAGAGGTGGTCCCATACTAATCTGGTTAAGATCCGATCAGTGGATCATGAGCGCTTGGCCTGTAGATGTGCAAACTGGTTTAATTTTTTCGAAAGGGGTTGCCACCTGTTAAATAATTTTACTCAAGTTATTTACTAATCAATGCCCTCAGATCCGCACCCTCCGTTTGATTTTCAAAACTGAGGTACCAAATTAAAGGGCTTAGGGTGTGGATGTTCAAGAAGGTTTTACTTTTTCGAAAAAAGTTGCCACCTGTTAAGAAATTGAGCTCAAATTAATTAACAAGTTAAATCAATTATTAAATATGGGTAGCAATCGAAATGGTTTTGAAAAGGTTTTATAACTTAACTATGTATAGGAGGGTTGCCACATGTAAAAAAAAAATTATTCAATTTTAATTATGTAAAGGAATTTGGCAAGTGAATAAGGTATCGCTATATGGGTGTCATATAAAAGAGGTTTAAGAAGGTAGTAGTTTGGAAATATCTTGGATAGGGTTGCCACCTATTTAAGAAGTCTAATTGAACTATTTTATACCCAAGTTATATGAAATATGAGCGATGGATGTCAAATGAAAGAGTTACAAGAAATTATTGGGGGATTCACAACGGTGTCGTAAGTGTCGTATTGTTGTATGTCGTAAACTTTAAAAGCACCACTGAGAAATGGTTTAGATTAATCATTAGGAATATTTTTAGAGGTTATTGAATAGGGTTTCACCTGTTCAAATAGTTTAATTAAATGTTGGCGTTTTGACGTCATGCGGGTTCACTAGTATATGTAGTTTTTTAAATGAGAATTGAAGTCGGTTTTTTTTCAAAAAATTACTTGTTACCTAAAATGATGTTACTCGGAGCTCGCTTGTGCTATGCTAATCCTCTCTTGACCACAGCGCTCAATTTTGCGATGGTGTTGAGGTCTGGGATTTGTGCTGACCACTTCATTACAAGAAAATTTTTCCCAAGCAGCCGGCGGTGTCGAATATTTTCAGAATCCTTTGGATCTCCGTCCTGCTGGCAAACAACTTCTTCCGCAGGGTTTGCGCTTTTGTCTACAAAGTCCGGCAAATTTGTTTGGAGGATATGTTCATTATACCTTTTATATTAACCCAAGACACTAAATGCCAGCAAGCAAAACATCCTACGCCATTAAGCTGCCACTTAAATTTTGTAAAAGTCACGAGAATTGGAGCTTTTGCACTTAAAAGGGGTAATATGGTCCGATGGAACGAAAATTAATTGTTTCCAAAACGATAAAAAGGCATATTTTTGGGAAACACCTTATCAACATCTTCAAAAACACCATACAAAGAAAAACATGTAACATGGTGGCCAGCACAAATCCCAGACCTCAAAGCTATCGAAAAATTGAGCGCTGTGGTCAAGAGAGGATTAGCATAGCACAAGCGAGCTCCAGTAACATGAAGAGCTTTGGAGCAAAATTATAATGGGGTAATATTCCAAGCGAAATCATAGAAAACTCAGTAGAGAGCATTCCCGGACGTATGAAAATCGCTATTAAAAGCAAAGGAGTCTCCACAATCCTCTTGATATATACCTCCTAAAAGTTCAAAACTGAGTGAAGATAGTTGCCTTGCGTTTTTGCTGTGAATCACTTGTTAATTTTTCTATTTACTGGGCTTTATACCCTAGATAATAAGGAAAAATTGCTGAAAATTTCAAAGCAATCCGCTTATTATTAAAAAAGTTATGTTACTGTAAGTAATAAAATGTCGAACATGCACCCGGTTTTGATCGTCAGTGTATTTAAATAATAAAATAAAAAAGAAAGCCCTTAAATTAAGAAAATATTTGAATAACATACAATAAATAAGTTTAATTGAACAAATGTTGCACATAATTTCTATATAAATTCATACAATTTGCATGTGGGTCCAGCCAGACTCATGCGTACCGAATGTGCCAATCGAAACATGTGTCTGACGGAGAGTTAAACATAGTGCCAAAGCAAACCAACCACACGGGGTTTCTATACATTTCGTCTGCAGCGCCATCCATTGGGTTCATTTTCTACAAAACAATTACTTACCATAAAATGAATACGTGTTATGAATTTCAACCTTAACTCCAGCGGCACTAATCACGTAAATTTTAATCAAAAGAATTTTCCGTCATAAAGGTACATAGCTCACATTTAAAATTTGAACGAAATCGGTTAATAAATACGATTTTTATAAATAACTCTACTCCAGCACCACCTGGCGAGTTTTCTAGTAGCATGTAATTGGACCATATATGTATGTAAGATAACCTCCGACAATCTGACGGAACTCTATTCAGTGTTTTTTGTGTTTATTCCGAACAACGAAAACGGCTATCATTTTATGCAAATAGGTATGTAGATAGGACAGTTTATAGCGAAACTCGTAAAAGCAAAGCTCCATGCTTTGTGAAAAATTAAAAAAAATTGTTCAAAATTTTCACATAAATTTTACCTTACGGAAAATTAAAGACAAAGTTACAAAAGTTCAACGGGATTTAGAAATCTAGGAGAAAATGGTTCCCAATCGAATGATACTTGCGCATTTACGTAAATGTATATCGAGCCAGTCTTTCCAATAATTACCACTTTTCGCCATAACTACGGTATTGATAATTTATGTAGCTGTGTAGAATTTCAGGACGTTAGCGTAAGCAGTTCCAGAGATAAGCTATATGAGAAGTTCAGTTTGTATGGAAGGAAGGAGCCACGCCCCCTTTCCCAATGCATATGTAATATATGCATCAGTGCTAAGTTTCAGTTCCCCGAGTAAATTTTTGGTCAGAATATTTATTTTCAAGGTGTTGCCAAATATGAACCAAGTCGATGCAGTCGTTTAGTAGTTTAGTGAAATATATTGTAAAGAGAACTGTATGAAATTGTAAAACGTGACGTCTCAGATTTGTTAATTTTTTGGAAGCAACAACGAAAAGTTTTATTTTTTTTTAGCGAAAAACCTTCCACACAGAAATAAAAAAAATTGAAGTTTGTGGTTATATCAAGGCGAAATTTTGAGAACGGTCCGTTGCTAACTCTAAATATAAACAACGACTCACTGGAAAAAGTTAATACGTTCAAATAAATACCTAGGAATAATGATCGACGATAAACTAAAACAAAAAAAAATGGATTCTATATTTTCAATTAGAGCTCTAGCAATATGTACATCGGTGAAACTGCATTTAGTTCCATACATTAGCTTTTGCGTGATACGCTTACAAACATACAGACAAACATACCAAAATTTTATATTTGGCTTCTGTTGATCTAACAACCCCCTATTAATTTTTCTTTAACATCTATTATGTACAGATATCGGCCTGTTGCAATTTTATTATTCTCAAATACTCTCGTTTGATACCCATGTGGCAACACTTAGTTTTATATTATAAATTTAATTGAATTAAAGTTTTCAAATAAGTGGCAACCCGCTTCAAGAATATTTTCAAAAGTACGCTTCCTCTCCTCCTCTCTTTAGTTTAATATTCGTATTGCAATATTTCATTTATTTAACAAATTTGAATAAATACAATTTTTCAATCAGTTGGCAAATCCCCTAACAATATTTTCAGCATTAAAATTTCCTAGCCTCTTTAGTTTGATGCCAATATTGCAATATTTAATTTATGCTATCAATTAAATTAAATTAAAGTTTGCAAATAGGTGGCAACCTTCCACAAAAATATTTTCAGCTGTAAGCCTTTGTAAATTTCTTTCTTTTGACAGCCATATTGCAGTATTCACTTTACCGTATCAATTGACCTAAACTGAAATTTTAAACACAGGTGGCAACTCTCCAATTTTTTCTTCTATATTGGAAGCTAGATCTCTAGCGATACATCGGTGAAAACTCCATTCAATTGCATGTTTTCGACTGATGCGCGTACAAATATACAGACAAACAGAGATTCAAAAATTTTAAAAATTGTTCATAGGGCTTCTGTAGCTTCAATAAAAACCCACCATATTAATTTTTCTTTAATATCTATAAGGTACAGACATCGACCTGTTACAATTTTATTATATGTATAGATGTAGATATAGATTTCATTTATTTTATCAATTTAATACAATAAAATTTTTCAAACAGGTGGCAGCCCTCCCTAAAAATATTTTCGGCAATAAAATTTCCTAAACCCCTTCAGTTTGATACCCATATTGCAATTTCAATTTATCTTATAAATTAAATTAAATGTAAATTTTCAAACAGGTGGCAACTCTAAAAAAAATATTTTTGGCTGTAGTCCTTCAGCCTCTTTCTTTTGACGCCCATATTGCAAAATTAATTTTTTCTTTTCAATTTACTTAAACTCCAATTTTCAAACAGGTGGCAACTCTCTAATTTCTTTCTTCCTATATTTTAAGTTAGACCTCTAGCAATACGTCGGTGAAAACTGCATTCAAATCCATGCATTCGTTTTCGAGTGATGCGCGAACAAACAGACAGACAGACAGACAAAAATTCTAAAAACGGTTGATTTGGCTTCTGGTGCTTTAATAAAGACCCCCCACACTAATTTTTCTTTAATATCTATAATGTACAGACATCGACCTGTTACAATTTTATTATATGTATAGATATGCTCAAACGAACCAAATTGCAACAACTGCAAGGAACTCAACTACACAGATTCAGCCCACTCAACTTTTAACAGAAACTGCCCAGTATTTGTCATGCAAAAGGAAATTCAAGCGATCAAAACTGTGCAGAAAGTCGACTCAAAAAAAGTACACTCAGCACACGTTTTATTATTAACCCTTAAATGCATGGCGTACCATATATCGTACACACCTTAAATTCTTAGTAGTTCGATCAAATTAATCTGTATAGCATTTTGGTTTGCTCTAAGTTGGAGTCATAAAAACTAACTTTTATCTAAATATCGCCGCAGCTTTCTGAGTTTTATACTTTGAAAGATATTTGAAGTGTGATTTTTATTCGTCAATAAAACAGAATTCATTATATTGTTTGTCCGATAAATGTTACAGGTAAGTGTATTAGTGTTTATTATTATACCTTATTTATCTACGAAGACAAGGTACTCACAGCATTAGGAACTATAACGTATCTATCCAGGAAAGATAATCGGGTAGTTAATCTTGTTTCAACTTTCGTTGGGATGAAACCGTTACGTAATGCACATGCCAATGACGTTGAAGTTCCGACTACACAACGCTGGGATAAAAAAGCGAAGAAAGTAGTAACTATTTCTTTCCCCCATATGGGGGGTGTGGATCTTATGGATTCTCACCTCGGTCGCCTAAAAATTGCGTTGAGAAGCAGAAAATGGAAAGAATATTCTATCACCTATTGCATCTTTGCATGGTCAGTACTTGGCTACTTTTTAAAAAAGCAAACCCCAACATTCCATTGACTCAAAAGGAATTTCGTCTGGAAGTATCTTATGTTTTGGCGAATATGGCAGCTAACAGGAAAACGAACAAAAACCGACCTGGAGCAATCACGCCAGTCTCTCGTGCCCAAAAGGAACATGTACCACCACCAAATCTACGTTTCGACTGCATTGATCATCTTCCTGTAGTTCAAGGTGGTGCAAGATGCATAAATTTAAAATGTCATGTTGGGGACCAAATCGTGAACAACCGTTCAATATTCAAATGCAAAAATGTAACGTTTATCTTTGTTAAATTATAAACGTAATTGTTTCATAGAATATCATAAAAATGATTAAAAATAATTCTATATTTATGTATGTACATACATATGTATGAAATAATTCTTTTTGCACTAATTTTGCTGGTAACTTAACTTAAACGGATTAATCTTATTTATGTACTTTCGTTTCCTTTCATTTTAATAAACTGAATTAAATTTTTCTTACAAAAAATATTCGCTCTTATTTGGCACCAATGCATAGTGTACCATATATGGTACAATTCGAAAAACACACACTTTGAGCTTTTCCTGGAAAACGGTGCATTTACACGAAAACTTAGTATCCATTTCGTGTTCAGTGGGTGATTTTACATAGAGGACGCTTGGCCTAATTATTGGGGCTTGACCTCATGCATTTAAGGGTTAAGGTATATATCGTAAGGTATCGCATATATCGTAAGCAAACTAAAAACTCTTTAGCTATCTACTTTAACAACTATGTCAATAACTCCAGCACTAACAGTTTTACAGTGGAATATTAGAGGTTGCCACTCTACAAACCGTTTCAACTCTCGGAACTACACTCACTGTACGACACAAGGTTCTTTCCCTAACAATCCGGAGCGAATTCAGTAATTAAAGAATAAGCCAAAAGTTTGCTCTCAAAAATGGAACATAATCCAGAAGTACGGGAACGCAAAAAACCATATTTCGTGCCCAGAATTTCAGAAACAGCTCAATCGCGTTGTGTTTGTTTTTGTCCCTTAAATGCAAACTCTTGGAAACTGAATTTTTGTTTCAAACATTTGATTTTAAGAATATAAAGATTGAAAATACATTTACTATTCCTTAAAAGCATCGAATAAATGCAGGCAACATGTAAACACAAAACAGCTGATATGCACTTTGACGCTTTATCCATTTTTACCTGGAGAAAAAGTCCGGGCTGTTGCGGGCAGGAAGAAGAAGATACTTACGATCCAATACGTTCCAATTTTCGCTCTCTATTACCCATTTTGTAGAGTACGGGAATGATTTCTGGGCTATTTTGGGCACCCGCGGGATCCTGCGTTGCGTACGGGAAAGAACCTGCAGTAAATCTAACATGCCTAATTTGTGGCGACTATAACAGTTGGCACATCAGTTGGGGTTGTGCTACGAATAACGCTAGAGGCAACAAAATTTCAAAATTTATAAACCAGTCGGGATTAGTGCTTCTTAATAATGGTTCCCCTATAGACCTAACTATCGCCACGCCCATAATAGCCTTACAATCAAAATGGGAAATCGAGTCCAATCTATTTGGAAGTGATAATTTCTCCATTTTAATTTCTATTGTCCTCAATTGTCCTCCCAAATTTAAATTAAATATAGCCGACTGGGATAAATTTCGATTTAACTCTAGTAAAATCAACGACAAAATCCCCATTAGTCATAATATAAACAAGGAAACCGCAAATTTAAAAAGAATTCTTATACAAAGCGCACACGAAACGATCTCTCAAACCAGCTTTAAAATTAGAAAATCTGTCCCCTGGTGGAAAAAAATTTTTACGAACTGGAAAAGGAAAGAAATCGTTGCTGGAATAGATTGAAAAGAAATATCATAACGGAAAATATTACAAATTTTAAGAAATCCAATTTGATATTCAAAAGGCAAGTGAAAATAGCTAAATTCGAAGGAATGACCGACTACACGTCAAAAATAAACCCTACTATTTAGTCCCTCCCGCCAAGTTTGGGCAACAATTCGCAGATTTTGTGGCTTAAAATTATACAATATTATGTTCACTAACTCTCTCCCCAACTACCTCTAACTCTACTTCAATCACAGATAAACCAATGATTGCCAATACTTTTGCAGAATACTGGTCGGCAGAATCAAACAACATAAAGTTTCTTGTAGACTTCATTTGAACCCAGCAAATCCGCCTTGTTCATTGAAGAAAATATTGAACTTGTCTTTAAAAAAGGACATGACATAAATAAAAAAAAATTTCAGATACAATTACAATATGAAATAAAAATGACCCGTTTTAATAAAGCTTCCCTGTTTTTCAATCTTCAGTAGATCAAGAAATCAAAACCCTACCCTCTACTGCAACAACAGCACACAAACTTTTGAAAAACCAGGGCAAAAACCACCTCTGCGGATGCTTGTATAATATAAAGTACAAGACATTTACTTCCTTTCAGTGTAAATGTACAATATATTGTAAATTTTTTTTGACAACTCGGGAAAAAATATTTAAAATCATGATAGTTTAATTTAGCATTTTTATATGATGAAATTCTTTTTATATTTCCTGCTACGCGCCTTTCTTAATGATTTTCCTTGACTCTCACGCATTTTTTGTACAGTAAATACCACCACTTTCGTGTCACTAGAATTTTATAAAATGGTATATTTTTAAATTAAATTCTAAAAATATTTTTGAAACGTTTTCGATTTTGAAATTTACGTAAACATTCGGGACAGTTCAAAACTTCATTTAGTTTAATTTGTTTTCAAAAATATTAATAAGATTTTTAGTAGCACACTTCCAATGTTATACAAAATTAAATGTAAAATATATTGTACAAATGCGCGGAAAGGGTTAATAATGTGAGATGAGTGCAACTTTGCGAACATAATCAATCCGTCTACTATGCATACATATTAATATGTATACCTGTACAAACCGTCCGACGTACATACACACGTGTATGGTACATGTTCGAGTAGACTAATGCTGGGATTCAGTAACTCGGACTCATCTCAAGTAGGGTTCGAAAGATACTATCGATCATGATTCAATAATACAAGGTTCGATAAACTGACAGTTATCTCTCTCGCACCGCTCCCTTAGCAGTGGCACCGTGTTGCTTCTTTGCAAATTTACTTGAAAAAAGTGTAGCTTTGTTGTGAAATAGGAGTATAAGCTTTTGTGCAATATGTTTATTTGTATATGCATATGAAGCACATTTCACTGATGAAAACATAAACTGTTTTTAAATTGGATGTTTACATAAATCTCATAGTAGTTTTATTTTAATTTTGAGTCCTTTTGCAGTTTTTATACAGCTAAATAGTGCATAAGTTACGTAATTCACGTAGATATTTCGTTCAATATTTCGTTTAATACGCCAGATTTCCTGCAAATACATTAGAATTTAAAAAAGTAATTTCACTACTAATTGCCTACTTTGCATACTTTTCTACTACCATTTTCGCAACAAGGGATTGCATTCTTCCCCTTTCTCTGTCCTTCGTAAATGCAACCTTTTTTTAAGGGAGTGTCAAACCGCGGCTGTCAATAATTATCTAACCTTGTATTATTGAATCATGACTATCGATATTGAGTAAGCATCGATACTGAGGGTATAAAAATGAGTACTTTAATTCTCGATACCTTATTTGGTGATTTTACTCGATACTTTGCAAAGTACTCGTAGTATCGTTTTTTTTAACACACTTTTTAAATTTTGTCTTCCATTGGCAACCCAATTTTCTTTGCTTATATGGATAACTATCATACAATTTTGTCCATCACTTAAAATAAACTGAAATTTCGTGTAGTCTGTTGCATAACATAAACCAAATAAGTTAACGTTTAATGGCCTTATTCATAAAAAATAAAGTAGGTTTAAAGAGCTTAATAAAATGACACCTTCGTACATTTTTCAGTTTATAAACCTTTTTTATTTTTTATGAATAAGGCCTAAAACTTTACGCGAAGCTCACGAAAATGCAGAATTTTTAGAAACTTTTTGGGTATGCAGTTTTGTAACCTATTAAACTTTACGTGTAACCTACTACCGTTGACTTTTAATTCAAACTTGCACATTATTATACAAAATTCAATAGGCTATAAAAATACATACCCACAAGGTTTACAAAAATCTTAATAAAATTTGAAATTCGTGAAAGTAGTTATATATATATAAATATAAATATATATGTATGTACATTTAACGTTAAAATTACTTCTACCGTGAAAGTAAGTTCTGCAATGAAATAAAAATCAAATATTTTTCATGTCTATCTTATCACATTAAACGAGCAATTCTTGTATATATATATATATATCCATGCGGTTCTCGGAAACGGCTCTAACGATTTTAATGAAATTTTGTACACAGATAATGTTTTGGATTATAAGGTTATCTGAATAGGCACTATCTCCGAGAAGACTCGTATAAGGTTGCCACCTATTCGAAATTAGTTACAAATGACTTAAAACATCATAATATGGATATCAAATGGAAGGTATTTAACCTTCCTAATTCAAAAATATTTTTAATAGGGTCGCCACGTATTTTGAATCACATATTTATTTAATTTTTTTGTTTAGAAAAAAAAAGTAAAATGTTACTACTCATGGGCACCAAGAGAAGGTTCTTAAACAATGCTTTCGCTATATACAAAATGTTATCTCTTAGGATAATAGTGTAAGGTTGCCACTCATTTTCGATTCTACACAATTTATATAAAACATCGCAATATGGATATCAAATGAAAGGTATTGTTGAGAACTTTGGTCAGAAAATTTTTTCCATCAGGGTTGCCATGCTTCTATGTAATACAAATTTTTATTTTCCAGTGTATTCCAGAATAGGGTTGGGTTGGACCAAATGACAAAAAATTGACCAATTTTTATTACATCGCGAAATTGAGTGGAGTTTATTCCTCTTTATCAAGAAACTATGCCAGTTTTTATAACGATGTTTTTTTTTTATATCGCATCCAAAGTACATTACAATTGTATATTATTAACATTAAATTATTTAAAGTTTTAAATTATAATTTGTTGCTTAATTTCGTATTTATTAATGCTAAATCTAAAAATTTGCACTCAGCTGCTGCGGAACTGTGAGACAGAATACAAATTTTATGAAATAAATCACACAATTCTCCAAAGGCCGCTTCACCCAATCCATTTTTAATCAAACTTACTTGATCCCAAAAACGTCCTATATTGGTACAGTTTTTGAAGTTACCTTCATTCAGCCTCAGTTTGCGAAATCGAAATTCAATTATGTCTGCATCATTTACCAATACAGGAAATTGGTCGAGTAGCGGCAAAATTGATACATCAGTGTCAGAAAGGACTTTATGTGGTATAATAATTTCAAGATGTTTAATATCTTTTCGATTGAAATTGAATATTATTTTCATGTGCTAAATGCTGTGATTTAAGTTTTGCTACCTTTCCATATTTTTGCCAGCCACTTTAATATTGGTCACCGAGTAATTGAAATTAGCAAGAAACCGCGATATTTTTTTTAGCCTGCTTTGATAGATGATTAGCCATGCCATATTTGAAGATCAGTGGCAAGGCGTGTTCACACTTTTAGCAGCTGTTGCCATTCGGCCCTATGCTGAATATCGTCATCGTCATCGTCGATCATCAATAACATGGCTGACGATGGCCGTATCGTCACTTCTACTGACGATGACGATATTCAACATAGGGCGGCATATTCATCAATTAAATAGAAAAAATTGCAAATACGAAACTATTGCATGAAGTGAAAGGGTGATAATAACCTAACCAAAGGCTTGTGAAATAGACCATTTTAAAAATAATTGGACCAATGGACCAAACGAAAAGAAATGGACCAAATTTGGTCCAAAACGACAACCGTGTACACGATACGTTTCAACGGCAGCCGAGCATAAACCAAACGAATCGTTTGTTCTTTTGCTCACTTGCATGGTTTCGATTGTGGTAAAGGTTCTCATCCTGAGCAAAACCGAAACAAAACACGATACACAAAACAAAAGGAATCATTCCTTTAGGGCTCAGCAAATTAGTGGTGCCTATGTAGTTAGCAGAATGGTTCAACTGCTTCAGTAGATTTCTGAGCATTGTGTGTGTGTGTGTCATGTCCTCTGATATGCACAGAATGTACATGCATCCATATGTATGTATGTATACTAACCCTGCAGGAAAACCGCGGACTAATGAATCAAATTTCTAGTTCCGTACTAGATCTTTATCGCCAAAAACGAACTAGTCCGATAGTAACTAAATTCCCACAAGTCAAAATCGGCGAAAAGTGGTACTTTTAAAAAAACTAGTTTTTTCACTTTTTTCGCTAGAAATCTATATCTAAAGTGACGAATTTAGAACTGATTCGAAAAAGATGTGCAGAACAAACTAGATCTTATCTGTCGAATTTAGAACTAGTTCGGAACTATCGAAAAAGGGATGCAGCGGGGGATTGTTTACTTTACATATATATATGTGTTTGGCGGCTTTTTCGGTCAAATACACTTCTATTCTGCATTCCGCAGATGCTTTTTCGTAGCTTCGTAATACAAAATCAAAATTTGTGTTAACATTTTAACATCTTAGGACCGTTTGGAACCAGCTCAAAACTAACCACATTTGTCCTAGCCCGGAGGTGACCCTTTTTGAACTATCTAGGAACTGTTGTTATATGAACTGTCTCAGAACCTCCTAAGCCAGAGTCAAGTCAGAACAAGCTCAAAAGTTCTGCAGAACTCTGCGTTGTCACTTCGTAAGACATCGCCATGTTAAAAAAGACAGTTGAAAGCATTGATTTGGGATAGATGAATAACCAGTACCGTCTCTTTTCAGGCTAACTCAGCGCAAGTTCTGAACCAGTTTGACTTTCTGCAGGGTACATTCGTACATATATATGTACATGCAAACATCCATATGTAGACATGTATGAAAGTAGATGCATAACAGCGTAGCAAACAGCCTAACAACGGAGTATAAATAATAGCAAAGGGTGCAATAACTGAGTACATCCAAAGCTAAAATTCTCACAATAAGTTACTATTGTTAACTGAAAAAAAAAAAAACAATATTTAAAATGCAAAACTACACTTAATTTTCTAATACATTCTTCCAAAAAATCTTCCATCGCCGAAAAGCCTCCAAGCTGCAATTCTTAGTCCCGCAAAAATTCTAAATTTTCAAAGTATGTACCACAAAGAGGGCACTCTCCCTTTTCCGAATTTTTTGCAATATCCGCCGGTAGCAGGCTCGTATGCCCTGATATTTTTTTACAGTTTCTATCGTGGCAGTTTTGCCTACTTCCCTATACTTCTCCACAGTTTTTCTCATGATTTTTGTTTTTTATTCCTATCTATATATTTTTCAATTTTACTTTGCCGCAACTTTTCCCTTCAATAATTTGAAAAAAAAAATCTTCTAAAAATCGCTCACTTGGCATTTTCCGCAATGTGCTCACGTAATGGTTCAAAATACCCTGATATGACGAAATGGGTTAATACCCAATATACACAAAAACGAGGGTGGCATCGTATCGAATTCGAGACGAACTCGAGAAAATAAATTTCTCGAATATATTTTTTGGGCTCGTTTCGAATTCGAGGCGAGCTCGAGCATATCAGTTTTCTCGAAAGATTTTCTTTATATTCTTAAACGCTATTGTTTATACACATTTATTGTATATACAGCACAGGAATGCAAAAGTAGGTACAATTGTACCTTTTTCCGACGTTTGATGACTTAAAGGTACATTAGGTACAATCACTAGTTTTTAGGTACAATCCTTTTCTGGTCAGATCCATTTATAGTTTTTTTTTCTTTTTCCTTTACCGTGCTCGTTTCGAATTCGAGGCGAGCTCGAGCAAATCAGTTTTCTCGAAAGATTTTCTTTATATTCTTAAACGCTATTGTTTATATACATTTATTGTATATACAGCACAGGAATGCAAAAGTAGATACAATTGTACCTTTTTCCGACGTTTGATGACTTAAAGGTACATTAGCTACAATCACTAGTTTTTAGGTACAATCCTTTTCTGGTCAGATCCATTTATAGTTTTTTTTTTCTTTTTCCTTTACCGTGCTAATATATTTATTTGTAGGTATTGGAGAAGTTTCGCTTACATTTTGAAGAATAAACAATCATTCTCTTAAACATTTTACATTGTATTTAGAGCAGTCACTACGAAAAATTTACAATTTGCTTAACTATACTCAAATTCGTAATATTTGTTATATTCGACATTTGAACGAATTTCTTCCATAAAACGTCATTGCGCCCTAGACGTTGTGAACTCTACAAACGCTCTACCTTTGCAATTGTTGGAATACATTTTTACTGAAACCATAAAACCAAAGTTCCCGCATTTTCAACTTTTCTATTAATTTTTGCTGCCGCTGTTGATGCTCCCTCTGGTGATATGTCTTCTGTTACCGCTCTTGCTCCGAATGTGTTTGTTGATGTTGATGCTGGTACTCTTGCTTCGATTGCTGATGTTGATACCAGTGTTGCCGCGCCGTCTCAAGAAAATGTATCCCTGACCAAGCCAAAAATGTATCCAAATGTATCCAATTTTTTTTGTTACATATACATCTCATAATTTGTAAGAAAACCAAACATTTTCATGAAAAAGACATAATTTAACCCATCCTAAGGACTTGGAATACATGTGCATAAAATCAAGCATTTGTAATTTCAATTTATAAAGTACATTTTTTGTGCATAAGTATTTTGCAAAGTAAATATAATAAGTAGCAAGTGCACTCTAAAAAGAGCATGTAAAACTACTACTGAAAAGTACCTATTTTTCAACAAGAATCTGTATAAATATACATATAAGATGTTCAGTATTTGATTTTGAACTTATCTTATCTTTAAAATATACACATAAATACACATATATATAGTATGTTTAAAATTGCAAAAATTTTCAAACTACAAATACATTTGAGTAGTCTACTTGCAAAGTGCGCTATGTAAAATTTTTTCGATTCTTAGTTTTTGGCGGATTACGTACCAGAATTTAAAGTAGTTTCATGTAGACTAACAACAGAGTGCAAAGTCTTTTTATATTCTGAAAAAAATAGCATAAAATGTTAAGTCTTCTTCCAAAAGTCGCTATCATACTTATTTATGAACTTTCAAAAGTATCAATCTTCTGATGAACTTAGAAAGCTGCTTTAGGTCGTATAGACTGTTAAGGTTCTCTTATAACATGTTATGTTATGTTACAATTTTATAAGGCTCCTATTTATCCAAATTTTCAGGTAATAATAAAAAAGATTCAATTTAAATGTTACTTGTTGTCGTAGTCTCTTTTTCAAATTTATGGCTTTCTATTATAAAATCACATAACGCTGTTTGCAAGTGGACTACTCATTTCCTACTAATAATAAACATTACTTTATTTTAAACATTGTATGTGTAATTTTGCTCTTGCGACAAATTTGGTATATAAGAGTAAACAGGCAATGATTAATTTTATTAACACATAGAGGAAACTGGTTACCTCTCTTAATATGCGCAAATAAATAAAATTTTTTTAGAGTGTAGTTAAGGTCTTTTCAGTAAAATTCATTAAAGTCTCCTTAAATAAATCAAATTTAGTTTTTTGAACTGCATTGAAATCTTCTTTCTTTTTAAATTAACAAATGAAAATATGTGATATGAAAGATATTACTACAGAAAGAGTGTAATTTACTTTATATATGTATATCGTCGTTTAAAGTACAAAACCGCGTATCGTCATTCTGCAAAACCGCGTAACTGACATTTGCTGCCAAAAATTGGATTTGCTCACACAAGCTCTTGGCTCAATCCTTATCCATTCGTCCTGAAATATACTAGCCAGAAATGCGATTGCTTTATAAAAAAGAGAACCATTTTGAAATATGAGTGTTTTTACTCTCTAGAAAGTAATTTATGCAACGTCACATACGCGGGTTTGCATTTTGTTGATACGCGGTTTTGTACTTTAAACGACGATATGTATATTAAGATCTTGCTGAAAGCATCCTTTTTAGCTAATTAAAGCAATTGCGCTTATACCTATTTCGGTGAGATCTCTTCATATGTTCATTGCTTCGTTCACAAAAAATAAAATGCTTTAATTTCACGCTTAATAGCGATTCTTTATACGTTCAGAAAACGTAATGCTTTCTACCATCTTTAATGAAAATAGATTTTTGAACGAAAAAAACTTTATAGGAAATATAAAATTTTGGCCTATTTAAAAAAGTATCCACATTTATACTGACCGGAAAAAATAAGTATCCCGCAAAAATTCGCCTAAAAATGTATCCAATTGGATTTACTTAGATCCAAACGGCATCCCTGGTTGATACTGGTACTCTTTCGGATGGTGCTCTCTCTTTGCCATCTACGTCTGCTCAATCTGCTGCTGCTCTCGTCTCGAATGGTGATGCCGCTGACGCAGCGTTGCCAGGTTGACGTTTTTAACGTCATTTGGACGTTTTTTGTATCCTGTTGACGTTTGGACGTTTTTTGTGTAAAAAATGACGTTTTTTAACTTCCCAGTAATTTTTCTTTGTTACTAAATCTTGCAAAAGGAACTGATTTTGAATTATTTTCTTAATAAATCTTTACAATATTTGTGTTTTGGTGCAGCTGCTTCAAAAGATTTTTTTTTGCATTCTTGGACTAAGGATCCCGTGTTCAAAGGCTGGTTGTGTAAACACTTGAGGTTACGAGGCTTGCTGTAATGTTTGCAATTGCACATTAAAAGCCGAATCAGGAAGAGCCGATCTATTGCAACACGCACGCTCGCAAAATCATCAAAATAGCTGTGCAGCATAAAACGTCAGAAAAAAGTAGGCGACTTTTTTAAGACTACATTGAAAATGTAATGAACGCAAAAAATACTGAAATAGTGCTATGCTCCTTCCTAGCAGAACGTAATTTAGCATTTTCGACAACCGAAATGTCTACAAGAAACAAATATTAAAAATCAACGCCCCTTTAAACTTGCACATTATTGCCCTGAAATTTAATGGGCTATCAAACTGCATACTCAAAAAAAAATCTAAAAAATCTGAATAAAAAGTTGAAAATCTAGCTGAAAATTTGCAAATTTTTTATAATTTTTGCACAGTTTTTGTGGATTTATATTTTGTTTGTTAAAGGCTTGGCTTTTATGGAAAAATAATATATATTAAATAAACGAAAGAGAAACAGCCAAAATCGATCAAAATGTTGATGACTTAATCAGCTGATCACAAGTGGATGTATAAAATTATTTTTATATTAACGATCTCAAACCAGTTTACAATGAATTTTAAATGTGCTCTGTCGAATTGACATTTTAATATACCTTACATACATATTTGCCTTTGTACACAATAAAAGTTTAATAAGAACAATTGTGGAGTTCCACACCAAAATGCTACATTTCCATCATAAAAATTGTTTCAGATTGGTGCTTTTACGGCAATCGTGTGATCTCAGCTTTACGTTTTGGTGCGATCGAGTGATTTCAATACGACTCAATAAAGGTTTGGTTGCTTTATCTCGGGTTCTCTGTTAAAATATGGACACATACCAGTAAATGCAAGGAATTTGCATTAACATTTCGAGTTTTGGACATGAAACGTTTTGGTGTGGAGCTCCACAATTTTTTCTACATTCATTTGAAAAAGACGTTTTTGGGTAGGAAATGACGTTTTTCAGACCAAGAGTGACGTTTTCTCATAACGAAGACCTGGCGACACTGCGCTGACGCTCAAATTATTTCTGGTTCTGCTTTAAATAATCAACCTGCTCAATCTGCTGATGCTGACGGCGCTTATGCTCCCCCACCCGACCTCTCTAAGTGGACTACAGTGGAAAATAAAAATAAAAAAACTGTTAAGCCCAAGAAATTTGTTGTTGGGCGTAATGTGTCAACTGAGCTTGATCCCAGCAAAAAACACGATTACCATAGAAACGAAAGTGGAAACGAGCTAGGCGATGGGAATCGCTTACCCTTTCGCTTCAAGAAGGCCTTATTTTAACATGGGCATGTCATTGGAGGTAAGCCCTTACCCGCAGCATTACCTTCAAACGAAGGGAGAACGCATGGATAAACAGAATCCAGAGAAGCGAACAAAGAATGCCTAACAGAGAAACTAATGTAGAATGCCTAGATAAGTACATACTTATTTATATTAAATTGAAATCAGAAAATGTCTTAAAAGATGAAAATTAATTAAAATTTTTATAAATCAGCTTTTATACATACATATGTATTTATTTAGGTATTTCACTTCATTGACTGACTTCAACTTCGCTGCAAATTAAACAAAGCAAAACATGATTTTTATGCGAGAAAATTTTCCACAGAAAGTAACGGTAGAAAAAGAATTTTTGGGTATTCATTCTATTTTTCAGCTGACTACGATGCAGCATTCTACTTTGCATTCTCCGAAATGAAGCAAAGAAGCGAAATAAAAAAAATATTGTAGGACATTCTACTTTGCATTCCCTGAAATAAAGCAAAGAAGCGAGACAAATAAAATATTGTAGGACATTCTACTTTGCATTTCCGGAAATGAAGCAAAGAAACGAATTAAAAAAGAAATATTATAGGACATTCTACTTTGCATTCCCCGAAATCAAACAAAGAAGCGAAATAAATAAAATATTGTTGGACATTCTACTTTGCATTACCGGCAATGCCTAAAAGAAGCGGAAAAATTCGAAGGCATTATAACGCTATGCCTTCTAGAACACGTTACCACTAAAAGCGATTACCGATTTTTTGCTGGGATGTAGTTGTTAAGAAGAAGTGGCTGCACATCTCGGCATTTAAATCTACTGTTAAAGTCGAAAATGTTATTGATTTTGTAGTGAAGCATTTTGGCATTGCAAGCGATTATCTTTCGTGCTTTGCACTTGTTAAAAAAGGGGTATCTCTGAATGACTTGGAAAGCATAAATTTTAAATTGGGTGTGTCACCTGCATACTACAGTACACTCTTAAATGCAAATGTATGGCCAGTAGGAATGTCCGACCATTTCGTTTTTTACAAAAGGAATAGTGATTGCGCAATTAATTCCATCAATTTTAGTGAATGTAATTCTACTAGTAATACTAATAAGCTAAAGATATATTATCAAAACATCTCAGGCATGCGTACTAAAACTAAAGATGTGTATCTAGCCACATCACGATATGAATTCGATATTTACGTACTTGTTGAAACTTGGCTTAACCATAATTTTTTCGATATGGAATTCTTTGACCCAAATTTGTTTGAAAATCAATAAAAACAGGTTTGTGCAGAGGTGGTGGTGTCTTAATCGCGGTTAAACGCACCCTACGCTCCTCGGCTATCCAGCTTAGGAATAATGTTTCTTTGCTTGACCAACTATGCGTGTGTATCTTCGGTAATTTTGGCAACATATTCGTTTTCGCTTCTTATATTCCGCCAAGCAGTGCTGAATCTTTGTATGAAGCTCATGTAACTAATATAATAAGTATTTGGGATAATAATGAAGATAGCCATTTTTGCATTCTCGGTGATTTTAACCTCAGCAAAATAGTTTGGTCTAATTTACTTGGAACTAATATTCTAACGCCAACCAACATAAGTAATTCTTACGAAATTAACTTTTTCGACTGCCTGTTTAGTTTAAATCTTATCCAAATGAACTCCTTTTTTAATAAGTTAAATAATATCTTAGATGTAATTTTTGTCGATGAGAACTTAATTTTTTACATAAATGAATGTGACTTCACAATATGTAAATCTGATATGCATCACGTCCCTATTTCTTTATCCCTCGAATTTTTTAGTTTTTCTCCAGTGTCCACCAATGATTCGTGGTCTTTCGACTTTAGAGGTGCATGATTGATTACTTAAACTCCAGAATTTTAGAAATTGACTGGAAATCTTTCTTTATTACAAAAAGTGTATCCGAATGCTTTGACTCTTTTCTGTTCAACATCTTTAAAATCTTTCATAGTAGTCTCCCTCCTCGGTCAGCTCGAATTCATAAACTTCCCTGGTACACCAAGAACTTAGAGATGCTGAAGAATCAAAGAAATAAGTATTTTAATCTATACAAAACTACCAACAATGATCTTTTCAGGGAAAAATATCTACAGTATTCGACTCAATTTAATGAGCTTGATAAAGTCTTATATAATCAATATATTTCTCGGTATGAAGATGAACTAAAAACAAGCCCCAAAGCCTTTTGGAGGTACATTCGGTGAAAGAAAGGTTGTACGAATATCCCTACTTGCGTGACATTCAATGGAAAATATTCTGAGAGTCTGGCGGTTTCTGTAAACCTTTTCGCAGATTTCTTTAAATCAAATTTTGTCAGCGATGTTACAAATGTTCCACATTCGAGTCGTTTTGGCTCTTCCCAAGCTGTAGATTTTGGTTCACTGTCTCTATCTAAGTTAGATGTTATCAATGGTATCTCTTCTTTACAGTCGTCGATGAAAAGTGATCTCGATGGGCTATCTCTTTTATAATAAAGAAATGCAGCGCATCTTTTTGTGGGCCGTTGAAATATATCTTTAACCTTTCCCTTTCGACCGGTGATTTTATTGACCGTTGGAAGGTAGCATCTATTTCTCCGATTTTCAAATCGGGTAATAAGAATGACGTTAAAAACTTCAGGCCCATATCTAAACTCACCACATGTTCAAAGCTTTTTGAAAAAGTCGTGAAAGAAAACCTATTCTTCACTGTTAAAGAAATTATCGACCCGAATCAGCATGGTTTTGTCTGTGGGCGTTCCACAACCACCAATCTGGCGGAATTTCCCCAATTCTGTATCTGATCTTTCAAAAGCGGTTCTCAAGTAGATGTTATCTACACTGATTTTTCTAAGGCGTTCGATACTGTCTCCCATAACATGTTATTGTGGAAACTTGAAAAAATTGGTTTCCATTCACCTTTTCTTTCTTGGTTAAGGTCATATCTCTCGAACAGAATCACTTATGTAGAAATTGATAATATTAAATCACAACCCTTCGTAGCCACCTCCGGTGTCCCTCAGGGCTGTATCTTAGGACCGCTATTGCTTGTTCTCTTTATAAATGATATTGGGAGCTGCTTAAACCATTCGAAGTTTCTACTCTATGCAGACGATTTGAAGATTTTCAGAAGTGTTACCTGCTTGTCGGATATTTCACTTTTGCAAAGTGACTTAAATAATCTAACTAACTGGAATCTCACAAATAAATTATCGCTTAATATTAATAAATGTTTTCACATGACTTGCTAAAATTCTAAATCCCATCATCCCAACTTATACCATTTCTAACGTTCCCCTATCTGTTGTAAATGAATTTATGGATCTTGGCGTGGTATTCGACTCAGGATTTTCCTTTGTCAACCACATACGTTTTATTATTCCTAAAGCCTATTCTAACTTATCTTTTCTGCGTCGCTATGCGAGAGACTTTAGAGATCCTTACACAAGGAAATCCATTTATAATTCTCTAGTTAGATCAAAATTGGAGTATGCGTCTGTAATCTGGAACCCAATTTATTCTACTCACTCCCAAAGAATTGAAAGAGTCTAACGTAGTTTTTTCCGCTTCGCTCTGCAACCTCTTGGTTTTAGTGAGCCTCTTCCGTCTTATGGGGCCCGATGTATGTTAATAAATATGAAATATCTTGCTTCTCGACGCATTATACATTCGCTAATGTTCATTTACGACATATTCTGTGGCGTCATTAATTGTCCTGATCTCCTTGAGCAGATAGGTTTTAACATTCCCCATCGAGCACTCCGCTTTCGTTATCCGTTTCATGTGAAAACTGCCAAATCTAATTACTTAAATTTCGCCCCTATTAAAAGGGCCCTTACTGAGCTTAATAGTATATTTAGTTGCCTCGATTTAGATTTCGCTCTTCCTAGATCCTTATTTTTTTCTAAGCTTGAATCCAATTATCTCTAATTATGTAGTTTAGTGTGTAAGCTTTATCTTTAAGCTGATGTTGTACCTCTAGTCTGTAAGGTTTGTAACCATATACTTAAAGAAATGAAATGAAATTTTAAGGCTTATTTTCACTATGTCAAATTCAGTGGCATTTGCGGTCAAATAAGTGAAAAAAAATTGTCAAATGGGAGTAAAAAATGGTCTCTTGATTGATTTAGATCAGAATAGGTCTTCAGTCGTGTACATGCGCTGCTAAAGCAGCTATTTGTAAATTTTTGGCCCATAATATCATCGATAAAAGTATGGATAAAGGAAGAAATTTTTGTCAAAATTTGGCGACAAATTTTATTGTCCAAATATGACATAATGAAAACCGGCCTTTATTCGCCCATACAGGTCAGTGTCTAGGATTGAGAGGATTGTTTGAGACAAAATCTATTTAAACCATATTCGCTTTTTGATTTCTGGAAATCACTGACGGCAAATCCGATTATTTTCTCTAGGCTTGCCGCACATAATAAAAGGAATCGGATAAACTAGCGGAATTTTCCTGTTGCTTTATAAAAACCTGGATATAAAAATAAACATCGCAAAGTATTTTTCGCCAATATTTTTTAGTAGTCAAAATTAGACAAAAATCAAAGCTTCTCTTATTGCCATTAGACTATAGTCTGTGGATATAAGCTCAGTTAAAAAAAAAAATCTACTCAAGTTTAAAGTACATCCATCTTTTGTATTAATATTTTAAATCAAATTAATAAGCCGTTTAAAACTATGAAATTATAAAATCTCGTCTGCGCGCTAGGCATACGAAAGATATCAGTCCCTCTAAGTTTACCTTAAAATGGTTTCAGGTATACGACGCGTGAACGTGTAACCTTCTTGGAAGTGCCACCGCGTGCTCTAATATTTCCAACTCAAATTTAGTAACCTGGCCTTGATAAAATACCACTTCTCATTACTGTAGCACATGCCTCAAGAGAGCTTTTGATTATAACGCCGAACCCGGCTCTCCCTTTTCCATTAAATTAAATTTTTTCTGTCAGTACGGCACCTATAAAATAAATCTCCATAACAAATTTAACCCAAATTGTCCCAGATAAATTTTTTTAAGATTTTTTTGGTTTCATCTATAAACAGGGTAAAAGTAGCGTTAACCCTAGAACACACACCCAGAAAATACCACGTAAACACACACCCGGGATAGGTTTGTACCCGGGACCTTATTTTGCGGTTTTTTTAATGCTTATTCAACCGATTTCTATAATTTATTTTGAAATGTATATTTTAATATATAACAAGTATTTTGTCTTTTGTTTCATTCGAATATTCCTACTGGTTCCAGCGATATGGGCAAATAAAGTCAGGACATGCAACAGTGGATTTTTGTTTTTGTTGTTGTCCTGATAAATGCAAAACAAAATAATATAATTTATAATAATATACTTGTAGAGTAACAACGAATACACATTTTGGTTTTTATTTCATTGAAATATTCTACCTGGTTCAAAAGATATGTGCAAAAAGGTCGCGCAAGGTATGGGTACGTAGGTAGCAAATACACTGGTATAACTGGTTTTTGTATTTTATATGCAGCTGCAAGGGTTGTTTTCACACGAGGTGTTGTTATAAATGCTGCCTGGTGATATTTTCATTATTGTTTTGGTGCTCAAAAGTGTAAGAAGTGAAAATATAAGTGAAAATAAATATAACTGAAACTATAAATAACTGGATACGAAATGACTTCAAGAAGAAACGAATATTTATCAAGTGCAGCATATAGAAGGTAAAAAATGTAAAATAAGCAACAATGTAAACATATACTAATTTTTTTTATTATGCAGGCTAACTGAGGAACAGCGAAAATCATATATACAATCTTTATTTGATGAAATTTGTGACGATGACGCTCCCTATGACTTTGACTCAGAAGATGAAGAAGAAATTCAAATCAATGACATTGAAATTGCTGATGACGATGCTGAAGTTTCGCAAAGTGCCGCAGAAGTATTACCTGATTATGCGGACTATGAGGATGATGAAGAAGACGATGAAGAAGAAGAAGTAGAAGAAAATAATGAATTACCTGCTAGTGCCGAAAAATTTGTTGCACGTGATGGTACTGAGTGGATGAAAGAACCAAATGTAAGTCGTCAGGTACTCAGACAAAATATTATAAGAGAACGTTCTGGACCAGCTAGATGCACTGAAATGTTGTCAATAGAGCAAACATTCAAATGTTTCATGAACGTTGAAATGGCTGATATAATTATGCGCCACACAAATAAGTTAGCAAAAGAAACTTATAATGCTTACAACAATGCGCATCCAAACACAACTCCTAAGTCATGGACGCCTGTGTCAATAACAGAGCTGTATGCATTTTTTGGCATACTTATTATGACTGGTGCGAACCATAGCAATGGAGAACATGTTCGAGATTTATGGAGCGTCAAAAACTATCCTTTATATCGCGCCACAATGGGAGTCAACCGTTTCTGTTCGATATTGCGGTTCCTAAGATTTGACGATAAAAACACTCGTGCAACACGCTTACTAACTGATAAAGCAGCACCGATCAGTGAGTTGTGGACGATGATGAACAATAATCTTGCTGCACATTACAAGCCCAGCTCATGCTTGACGATTGATGAACAATTATTTCCTTACCGTGGATGCACACGGTTTACGCAGTACATACCGTCAAAACCTGCTAAATATGGTATCAAGGTTTGGTGGATTTGCGATGCCACAAATGCATATCCACTGCATGGACAAATATATACTGGCCAAGCAGAAACTGGTAGGGAAACGAACCAAGGCGAACGAGTGGTGAAGGATTTGTCTGCCAAATACCAAGGAAGTGGCCGAAACATTACAATGGACAATTTGTTTACGACCTTGCCAGTTGCAGAACTGCTTCTCACCTGGAAACTCACGATCGTTGGAACTTTGCGCAAAAACAAATCATATATTCCTCAAGAAATGAAGCAGAACAAAAACAGGACAATTGGTTCAACGACATTTGGCTTCAAAAATAATGTGACAATGTGCTCTTATGTTCCCAAAAAAATAAAGCAGTAATTTTGCTTTCGACCATGCATAATGATGCTGAAATAGCTGACAGTGGGAAACCTGAAATAATTGAATATTATAATCGTACCAAAGGTGGTGTTGATCGAATGGACCAAATGTTTGCGGAATATCCAACACAAAGACAAACAAAACGATGGCCACTAGCGATGTTCTTCAACATGTTGGACATTACAGCTCTTGCAGCCTACATTGTCTACGATTTGAATAACCCTATGTTGCCTTGGAGAACAAACAACAAGCGTAAGCAGATCCTGCGCAGCTTGGCTGAAGCATTGTGTATGCCCATTATTGAAGCCAGAGCCATAAATCGTCAAGTGACGCGAAATTTTTCGACTAAAATTGCTATTGAAGCATATTTCAACCGACCGGTGGAATCAATGGTGTCAACAGCAGCATCAACATCTGCCGCAGCGCGGACGCCAAAACCTGTGTCCGGATCTTGCTATTTATGTTACGCACAAGAGGAAAAACGCCGTAGAAAAACCAGAAAGCTGTGCGACAAATGTAAGAAGCCAATGTGTCTTGAACATTCGGTCACATCAACAAATTGCTCTATTTGCCATGATTTTCCTTAGATATAAGATGCATTTTTATAATTTTTATAATAAAAGTCATTAATATAATGTGTGAAATGAATATTTTTAATTTTTCAAATAAAAAAATAATATAAAAAATGTTTTTTTTTTTTTTTTATTATTATGAGGATTTTTACTATTGGGGTACAAACGTATCCCGGGTGTGTGTTTACGTATATAATGTGTTTGGAAGGCTGTAGCTCCTGAACCAATGGTCCGATCTGGTTCAAATTTTGAATTTGAACTCAAAACTAAATAATCTTCCTAGATCCGAAGTTAGCGGTATAGAGGTATAGAGGTATAGCGGTTCAAAAGTTACAACACTTCAAAGTTGAAAGTGGATACATTTGTACCCGGGTGTGTGTTCTAGGGTTAAAGTAAAGGAAAAAATATGACTAAAACTTTGGGAGTAGTATAGTTCTTCCGATATCGGCCGTTGCCATATGGCAACACGGGGCGTATTCCAGATAGATTGTTAGATAGGGCTGCCAGACGTCCCGGTTTTCCCGGACATGTCCCGGTTTTAGACTATTTGTCCCGGTGTCCCGGTCCAACCTTAAAATGTACCGTGTTTCGTTTAAGTGTCCCGGTTTTCGATTTGATTGCACAAATTTTGCATAAAAATGACTACGCTGAGAGATAAATCGCGTTGTAATATTAAAAAAAGTTTTATGAATTTACTGGAGGAAATAACGCATAGTAAACATGAATATTTTTTATTTGATTATCGTTTTAAAATGTTCGTATTTAAAAACAATACTTTCATACCACGCACACGTGGTGTTGAATCAAACTGAAAATTTGAATGCACATTTACTTGTCTGGCTGTAGCTGAGTGCACGAAGATGCTGCCACAATTTGCTAATTTCCAGAGCGTCAGGGTTCAAATCCCATTACAGGCAGCATGGAACTTAAATACTTTTTTTTTTTTAACTTAATTATGAAAAAGCATCCGTTAAGTGCAAAGCGCTTCATTTTAATATTGGCGTATTTCAATTGAATAATTCTATACTAAATACTAAAATTTGTATACTTAAATTTGTTACGAGTTGGGTTGGTGCTCTTTCATATGCGATTTTTTTTTTTTAATTTAGCCCGTTTTGCACAAGCAATAGTTGATGATTAATATAAGTATGTACCTAAACACGTTAAAATGTCATGCACAGAGTTTTAAAATTATATTAAGCAAAAGCCAGAAGTTTTTAAACAAGTTCACAGCAACGAAACAAATGACTGATATTTTAATGTTACCTTGAATTTAAATTTTTTTCTTTCGTGAAACCTAGATTACTTATAAGTACCGTGCCGTATAAAATTATTGGCTCGGAGACTCTTTCATCTGATCACAATTTCTAATCAGATCTTTTAGAAAAATTTTGAAAATGTAGCTTTTGAGCCAATTAGTAATGTGCAAGTCTGAAGTTACCAGAAAATTTCGTTGATTTTTTGCAATTATTTATTTTTTGCTGACAGTGTCTTCCACGTACAAAAAAATGTCGAACATAGTTTGTATGGAAGAAACTCTCAGTAAAAACAATACCAAAAATCAACTAAATTTTTATGGGCTGCAAAACTTCATTTTCAAAATTTTTATTAAAAAGTCTGAATAGAAAGTTGCGAATTTTTATGCAAATTTATTGCATTTTCCCGAGTTTTGCACAAAGTTTAGAAGTTTTATTTTTATGTTTTCTGATGTATTTAGTATAAACTGTATTTTTATAAAGAACAAAAAAGGTACATGCATTGTGAAAAATTCTCTGCGCTTTAGTTGTGATAAATTGTTTTGTTTTGCTGGTGCACGTTGTAATGATCTCATGATCTTGGGTTTATGTTTTTGTGTTTGTTTGTCAAAATAAAATTTTACTACATCCTTTCGTACGTAATTTTTGTCGAAACGAAAGGGAAGGGAGCGAGAGGCCTCACCCCCCCCTGCCCACCCCCCCTTAAGTGTCCCGGTTCGGCAACGGAGATATCTGGCAGCCCTATTGTTAGACGACAGTATTCGGTTAAAATATGAAATAATAGAAACATTGTTTATAAGTTTTAATACATTTATTGATAACTAGCCAATGCACGCTTACTTCGCGGCGCCTAATAAGAGCTTTTGCGTTGGCCAATGCAAAAGAGCGTTTAAAAACAAAATTAGTCTGTAAAGTCAAAATTTTTGATTTAAGTTAAAACCACTAAGGTGCAGTATCCTCCTCACACATAGGCGAATAATAGTAACGCTGTGATGCCATATGGAATACCAATCCCTTTTGGTGTCATGAGCTTTACTGATGGTCTTATTTCCACCTGTGAGATCTCTGCCAATCATGCGGAATCTTTTTGTATATCTTGCAACTACGACATTGGTGCGATGCGTATGCCAATAAAAGTTCTTATAGGGAAACTCAAGAGCACAGAAGTGCGTTTTCTTTATAGGAGGGCCAAGTTTCCTCGCTGTCCCACAGGATGAAAAGTTTTCCGGTACATTGCTAAATGAGTCATGTGATCTGTTAGGTATCTTTCAAATGAAGCAATTGATTTACCTACGGTAATCTTTCTTTGTTAATTCACCACTTTTACAATTCGTGGTAAAATTTATGAACTGATTTCTGGGTAGATGCAAGACCGCATGATCGTGCGTCAGAAAAACTTAACCCCATCCTTCCTTTAGACATCTGAAAACTAAATTCGTATAACTTAAACATAGGTCCAAAGCAGACCAACCACACGTGGTTTCTATACATTTCGGCTGCAGCGCCATCCATTGGGTTCATTTTCTGCAAAACCATTGCTTACCATAAAATGAATACGTGTTATGAATTTCAACCTTAACTCCAGCGGCACTAATCGGGTAAATTTTTATCAAAAGAATTTTCCATCATACAGGTACATAGCTCACATTTAAAATTTGAACGGAATCGGTTAATAAATACGATTTTTATAAATAACTCTACTCCAGCACCACCTAGCGAGTTTTATAGTAGCATGTAATTGGACCATATATGTATGTAAGCTAACCTCCGACAATCTGACGGAACTCTATTCAGTGTTTTTTGAGTTTATTCCGAACGACGAAAACGGCTATCATTTTATGCAAATAGGATAGGACAGTTTATAGCGAAATTCGTAAAAGCCATATATGTAGTACTTCTATATTGGCAGTAAGCTAACTTCTCAATGTGTAAGCATTCCGAAATCAAAGCGAGACAGTCTAGTACCATTTTTGTCAATGTATTGTGTACTTGAGTGCCGTTTTTGTATATGTGTTGTGTACAAGTTTATTTATAAACCTGTATGTTCCTTTTCTTTCGTACGTGTTTATTTATATATCTGTACCGTAGTGTTTTCGGACGGTACTAGCTCTTACTGCCAATATAGGAGTATTACATATATGGTAAAGGCAAGGCTCCATTCTTTGTGAAAAATTTAAAAAAATTCTTCACAATTTTCACATAAATTTTACCTTACTGAAAATTAAAGACAAAGTTACAATAGTTCAATGGAATTTAGAAATCTAGGAGAAAATGGTTCCCAATCGAATGATACTTGCGCGTTTACGTAAATGTATATCGATCCAGCCTTTCCAATAATTACCACTTTTCGCCATAACTACGGTATTGATAACATATGTAGCTGTGTAGAATTTCAGAACGTTAGCGTGAGCAGTTCCAGAGATAACTTATATGAGAAGTTCAGTTTGTATGGAAGGAAGGAGCCACGCCCCCTTTCCCAATGCATTTGCAATATATGCATCAGTGCTAAGTCTCAGTTCCCCAGCGTGATCGGTTTTAGAGATATATTGGTTTTTTACGTTTTAGTCTGTATAAGAACTTTAGAAATATCCCGAGCTACATACCGAGTAAATTTTTGGTCAGAATATTTATTTTCAACGTGATGCCAAATATGAACCAAGCAGTGTTCTTGAGCAGTGTGCAGAACTTGAGCAAATGTTTATGTACCAAAATGCCTACCAAATCAGTTTTCAAACTACCAAACATCTTTCCATCATTAAAACGAAATTTCTTGAATTTACGGGTTTTTAGCTACGCAAATTAGCAGTAAAAATTAAAATCTTTCTCTCAAGATAGGCAATTTTTCGTTAAATTTCAACAGCTGATCGATCATGTCTTTGGGAAGTGAGTAAACTCATACTTGGACAACTCTTACGTATGAATAAATTGAAAGCAAGCAGAGAAACGTAAATTTTACTGAGTGCAGTGCAATATCGTACAATTCTCGTACAGGAAACGACTACAATTTTCGTTAATTCACGTATTCAAAATCGGTCAAAAGGCAATGCGGTTTTCGTATCCAGAAACGAACAGAAACGACTACAGTTTTCATTCATTTTCGTATCTGGAAAACGTTCGAATATGATGACGTAATTTAAGTTTTTCAAGTAGCAGTGCAGAATAGTGTGCTAGTGTTTGTTAGCTTTCTGAAGGTGCCGTGTTCGATGCCGTCAGGTACTTCCTTAATTTACCATTTTCCGAACTATGAAAAAGCATCTGTCAAGTGCAGAAGGAAAGCGTATTGAACAAAAAAATTCAACCAGAAAATTTTCAGAAAAACAGACAAAAACGCATCCGTTTCAAAACATATGTTTCTGCTACATATTTTCCTCCACTTTTTTTCCTTTACGGATCCATTTCCGGTTTTTTTTTTTGCTGGCTGTGAAGCGAACAAATATTAGTGCTCAATTTGGTTGCATTTCCAAAACATTTTTGCCTACCAAAAGCTTCATCAAACCAATCAAACTACCAAAGGAAAATGAAGCTACCAATTTTGGTCCAATTTGACCAAAACGGCAACGCTGGAACCAAGTCGATGCAGCCGTTTAGTAGTTTAGTGAAATACATTCTAAAGAGAACTGTATGAAATTGTAAAACGTGACGTCTCAGATTTCTTAATTTTTTGGCAGCAACAACGAAAAGTTTTAATTTTTTTAGCGAAAAACCTTCCACACAGAAATAAAAAAAAAATTAAGTTTGTGGTTATATCAAGGCGAAATTTTGAGAACGGTCCATTGCTAACTCTAAATAAAAACAACGACGCAATGGAAAAAGTTCAAATACCTAGGAATAATGATCGACTATAAACTAAAACAAAAAAAAAAATGGATTCTATATTTTCAAATAGAGCTCTAGCAATATGTACATCGGTGAAAACTGCATTTAATTCCATACATTAGCTTCTGCGTGATACGCTTACAAACATACAGACAAACATACCAAAATTTTATATTTGGCTTCTGTTGATCTAACAAACCCCCTATTAATTTTTCTTTAACATCTATTATGTACAGATATCGGCCTGTTGCAATTTTATTATTCTCAAATACTCTCGTTTGATACCCATATGGCAACACTTAGTTTATATTATAAATTTAACTGATTTAAAGTTTTCAAACCCGCTTCAAGAATATTTTCAAAAGTAAGCTTCCTAATCCTCTTTAGTTTAATATTCGTATTGCAATATTTCATTTATTTTAAAAATTTTAATGAATACAATTTTTCAATCAGTTGGCAAATCCCCTAAAAATATCTTTAGCACTAAAATTTCCTAGCCTCTTTAGTTTGATGCCTATCTTGCAGTATTTAATTCATGCTATCAATTAAATCAAATTAAAGTTTTCAAATAGGTGGCAACCTTCCACAAAAATATTTTCAGCTGTAAGCCTTTGTAAATTTCTTTCTTTTGACAGCCATATTGCAGTATTCACTTTACCGTGTCAATACTCCGATACATCGGTGAAAACTGCATTCAATTCCATGTTCTACTGATGCGCGTACAAATATACAGAAAGACAGTGATTCAAAAATTCAAAAAAATGTTTATTTGGCTTCTGTAGCTTTAATAAAAATCCACCATATTAATTTTTCTTTAATATGTATAAGGTACAGACATCGACCTGTTACCATTTTATTATATGTATGTATAGATGTAGATATAGATTTCATTTATTTTATCAGTTTAATACAATAAAATTTTTCAAACACGTGGCAAGCCTCCGTAAAAATATTTTCGGCAATATAATTTCCTAAACCCTTTCAGTTTGATACCCATATTGCAATATTCAATTTATCCTATAAATTAAATTAAATGTACATCTTCAAACAACTGGCAACTCTAAAAAAATATGTTTGGCTGTAAGCCTTCTTCAGCCTCTTTCTTTTGACGCCCATATTGCAATATTCATTTTTTCTTATCAATTTACTTAAACTCCAATTTTCAAACAGGTGGCAACTCTCTATTTTTTTTTCTTCCTATATTTTAAGTTAGACCTCTTGCAATACATCGGTGGAAACTGCATTCAAATCCATGCATTCGTTTTCGAGTGGTGCGCGAACAAACATACAGACAGACAAAAATTCTAAAAATGGTTGATTTGGCCTCTGGTGCTCTAATAAAGACCCCCCACATTAAGTTTTCTTTAATATCTATAATGTACAGACATCGACCTGTTACAATTTTATTATATGTATAGATATATCCATATTCTACGTGCAAAGCGGATGAAGAAGTTAACTTTTAGTATGAAAATTAGCAAAACATTTCAAACATAAGCCCACATCACATTTTGCACAGGCTACTCGTCCTATAGTTTTACATGCTTCACCAGCAGAAGGACAGTAACGCCCTTTATGCATGTAAAAGAATGTTGGGAGTGGCTTGGGGTTTTTCACCTGCTCTGATGCATTGGTGCTACACGGTAATAGTCAGCCCAATACTGCTCTATGGCGCTTTGGTGTGCTGGAATGCCGCAAAAAAGTCCTTATGCCTCGGGCAAATGGAGAAGGTTCAGCGCCTAGCGGCACTGTGCATCTCGGGAGCGCTGAGGTCCACTTCGACGGCTACTCTTTAAAAAACCCTTAGTTTACAGTCCTTTGGCCGATTTGCGGAAAACCGTGCTGCGAAATCCGCACGTAGATTGACGGTCATAGGGAAATTCAATTTCAGAACGTTTTGGCACCGCTTAATTGCTGCGGGAAGCATAAGCGGCACAGACTTCATGGCACCTAGTTTTAAGTGGAAAGGATTTTTTTGCACAACGGAGGAGGAGGGATGGCGCAAGGGAATGAAACCTAGCCATAGATCCCTAAACATTTTCACGGACGGCTCTAAAATGGTTACGGGAGTGGGTGCCGGGATTTAATGCCGGGAACTGAACGTCAGGCGGACAGCAAGGCTACCTGGCCATTGCAGCATATTTCAAGCAGAGGTTTTCGCAATGAGGATAACTGCAGAGCTAGCCTTCACCGAAACGACAACCAATTCAAAATTAAACCTATTCCAGGCGGAAATTAAGGCAGTTTCCTCATATATTATTTCATGCATAAATGTCCTTCGCAGCCGGGAGGCCATTGACAAGCTACAAAAGCCTACATATCTATTGGGTGCCCGGTCACAAGGGAATCTAGGGTAATGAAATAGCAGATGAGAATGCAAAAAACGCCACCAGTTTTCCCTGGAACTGACAAACTACACTTGTATACGACTTCAACACTTGGACAATGAAATATATGATAATATGATTAGGCAGTTCAGGGCTGGATGGAATAAGTTAACCACCTGAAACACTGCAAAAACACATACAACCGATTTTTATTTTACACCGTCTCATACATTATGGTATTTTGCGTTGCCATATGGCAACGCGGGGTCAATTTGGGCTAGCGAACATATCAAAATTTGGTAAAAAGAGGAACAGTTCACATTACGCCCCGTGTTGCCATATGGCAACGGACTTAAAAAACTCTTAAGTTATATAGCATGCACGATTGTTTTTTATTGTTACTTATTACCAATAGTCACTAATGTTTTAACTAATATTTTATCACTGTCATGTTTTGTAAATAAAAAAAACCCTTTCTATAAATTCATGCTTACTTCTTTATATATGACATTTTGATGGTTTTCTGCCACTTCTAATTTTGTTTAAAGAACACACTTGCATTACACTCGATAGACAGCAAGGATCTGACGGAAGCGTAAGCGTTTGAAATATACACATTTTAGGAATTAGATAACGTTCATATAAGCATTTTTAAGTAAGCGGTTTTTGTTTTACACCCTCTTAAACACGATGTATTTTGCGCTGCCATATGGCAACACGGGGTAAATTTGGGTTAAAATACTTCCAGAGATTTTCTATCCTTCCAAAGATATTTATTAAGTTTTTAGTATGTATGGGGGGCGATATGCCTCCTTTTTTAATAACTCACATTTTTTCCATGAGCAATTGATACATTTTGTATACACAACTCCATACCAAGTTCCAGTATTCTTCCGCAAACACTTCCAGGGATATGTGGCAAGAAAAAGTCAATTTGTACAGGAAGTGCCACACCCCTTTTTCATATAACCCTAATCTTCTTCCATGAGTTTAGAATTGAGTTTACATACCCCAGTACCAAGTCCCAGTACTCTACCATAAACACCTCTAGAGATATGCAGTATAAAAGAGTAAATTTGTACGGGAGGTACCATGTCCCCTTTTCGAATAACGCAAATTTTTCTCCATGAGTACGGAATCAATTTTGTGTACACATCTCGCTGTCAAGTTGCAGTCCTCTGCAATAAACACCTCCAGAGAAATGCAGCTTAGAAAAAACCATTTGCATGGGAGTTGCCACACCACCTTTTCCAATAACTCTCATTTTTTCCATGAGTATGGTATTAGTTTCACATACATACATACATATGTATTTCCATGCCAAGCTTGAGTACTTTACCCCAAACATTTGAAGAAATATGCAATATGAAAATTTCAGTCAGTATGGGAGGTGCTAGCTTCTTTTCCAAAAACGTCCATTCTTCTCCGTGAATATGAATATGATTTCACACAGTGTTGGCAAAATGTTAATCTGATTAACGATTAAAATGTTAATCGCGTTTGACGATTAAAATTAATTAGTCGTAATCAGCTGTACAATTAATGATTAAATATTTTTAATCGTTAATCGCTGGCTGCGATTACATTTCATTAATTTTAATCATTAATTGTTAATCTAATTAAAAATAAAATATGATTAAGTTGTCTAGTTTGTCCGAATTTGAAACCAAACACCAGTTACAGTAACTATTTTGTGTTTTAAGCTTATAAAATGTACATAATATAAAGAAAGTATAAGTATAAGTAGTAATTCATAAACTGGGAACTTTTACAAACCTAGTTTGTAAAACGTTTGTTGGTATAGATCTAAAGGAAAATGCACACCAAATTGTTTAGATTGATGAGGAGACCCGTCTTAGCCATACCGGATTAACTTGCTTTGTGTGCACAGGAGAACTCCAGCATAAGTTAATTAATCACCACACCTACTTGACCAAATTAAGAGTTAATGATTAAAAATGAATTTTTTTAATCGCGGTTACGATTAAAATTAATCATGATTAACTGTAATCAGATTGAATTTAATCGAATTAACTAATTGATTAAAACATCAGTCGATTAATGCCAACATTGATTTCACATACATATCACTATACCAAGTACCAGTTCTCTCCCACAAATACTTCCAGAGATATGTATGTAATATGAAAATTCCAATTTGCATGGGAGAGGCCTTGAGTTATCGGACTTACTTTCAGTCTAAAACCATCTTTGCGAAATCCGTAGTAAGCGTACCAAATTTCGTTCTGATCGGGAAACCGGTTGAGGAAGTAGCCTATTTTTCAATCCAGGTCATAACCATCTGTGAGCAAAATTTCATTTTCAAACAGGTGGCAATTCTTAAAAAAGTAGGCTATTTTCTAATCTATGTCATAAGCTATCTGTGTGCAAACTTTCATGCAAATCCGTTCTGTCGTTTCCGGGTATTGATTTAATTAAACTTTTTGAACTGGTGGCAACTCTTCTAAGAAATTAGCGTATTTTCCTCTGTAGGTCATAGGTACGGTGACCATATTAACCAACGTAAAATAAAGGACATTTTTTTCAAAATGATTTGGAAATACGTACATACAACTTGTATGATAAAAGTACTTTGCCCATATCGTAATTTAAGTCAAATATTTACCAGTTAATTATATTATTTAATTGTATAAGTTCCCCTGCTGTAGCGAAAAATGCAGCCAAATCTTTTTCAAGGACTTTGCCATTCTTTGCTACCAAAATGCGTTTACCATAATTCATACTGTACGACGAAGCCAGCACACAGTGGTTCAAAATTGGAATTCAATGTTCATAATCCACTGGAGCCTTAATTTTTCCTCCAATTTTTACTAAAAACCAAAAAAAATATTTATTTTGGTGAACATTTTTTATAACATTTCAAAATTTTTTCGTTTATTTTTTTTGTTTTGGGAGAACCATACAATTGTTTTCAACTAGCCCTTGTTATGTAATATTTATTAACTGGAGCAGGAGAATATATTTTCTTCAAACTGCTGCTTTTTTACATTTTGCACTAAAAATTTAACATAATCAAATTAAAATTCAGAAATCAGGTTTTACTGGTATTTTGCAAATATTGTAAGCTTTCATAAAAAATAAATAATCAAATGAAGCGAAAAATGAAGTGAATGAATGCCAGGTTTGAACCACTGTGCAGCAGGGGGTTTATTGTTCTATTTCAGTGGAAATGGAAACTCAGCGTGCAACACGATCCTGGGCACAACTTTCCCTGTGCTTTATAGATTGTTCAAAGTTTACCGATTCAATAAAAAACCCTTAAGTGGGGTGCGAACGAAGCTGGCGAAAGTTTTCATTATATTTTATAAGGGAAATTTTTATTTTTCATATTCTGCGTTTAAAAATTTACCTCTGAAACATGCAGAGCCAATTTAAAGGACAGTTTAAGAAATAAAGGACAAAAGGCGTTATTTTGAAAAAAATTATAATGGACAGGTGGTTAAAATAAAGGACTGTCCTTTAAAATAAAGGACGGATGGTCACCGTAGTCATAGGCTATCTGCTTGCAAAATTTCATGCAAATCCATTTAGTTTTTTTTTCGCGTATTAATTTAATTAAACTTTTTAACAGGTGGCATCTCTTAAGAAAAGTAGCCTATTTTCCAATCTAGGTCATAAGCTATCTGTGTGCAAATATTCATGCAATTCCATTCAGTCGTTCCCGCAAATAAAATAAATTAAAATTTTAATTATTTAAAACATATAGCCTATTAACCAATCTGGCCCATAAGCTATCTGCGTACAAAATGTCAGGCAAATCCGTTCAGTCGTTTCCGCGTGATGATTTCCCAAACATCCAAACATACAAACTTTCACATTTATAATATTAGTAAGATAAGATAAGATAAGATAAGATAGTCAGCTGTTGAAGCGACGCCAACGCCAACGCAACGCCAAAGTTCTATGTGGACGGGCCTTAAGTTTGGTGTATTCTAATTTTTATACCCGAGCGCACCTGTGCACAAGGGTATTATAACTTTGTTCACATAACGGTTGTTTGTAGGCAAAACGAGGTCGAGATTTCTGACAAAATAACTCTTATTTTAACATGGTTTGACTAAAAGAAAAATACTCATAAAAATAATATATTTCACACAAACAACAAAATTTACATACTGTACTAACCAATTTATTTAACCTCCCAGCAAAAACGTTTCTTTTTTGTGGTAAGCGCCTACTTTTTGTATCGATCACTTTCTCGTTTACCAACTGCATTACAGGTAATGCAGTGGGAAAGCACTTTTTTAATATCCCACTTACCTCCAATGACATGCCCAGGTTAAAGTAATGTGTTCTGTAAACTAGAGGGTATGTGGTGAATCGCGATTGGTGAGCAGCAATGCACCGACTTTACCGATATATTGGTAGAGTTACCAACTTTTTAGCTGTAATTTATTTTCCACCATGTTTACCAACAAAGGCTAAAAATCTACCAATATTTTCCGGAAAGAAAGCAAAGAGATTTACCCCCTATTCTAACAATGTCACAAAACTCAGCGCCTCACTATTGTGATTTCTACTGCGCCTAAAAAAAGATGCCACAAAAATTAGAATTTGAGGGGGGTTAAATGATTGAAGTGTATGCATATTTGGTCATCGAACACACCTAAAATAAAATGAAAAGTTAACTCTGACCAAAACCAATTTAAAAGTTAAATTACATCTCTATCAGCTGATTATCTAAATATTTTTCGTTTGCGATACGTTTTTTGTGATAGACTGCCAAACAAATGGTTTGCAAACTTGAATCTAATTTTAAACAAAAAATTTTGTAGTAATGATAATTGTTTTTAAATTAGTTACGGCATCCGTGATGGAATCCAACTCGAAGCAAAATTCTTTTTAAGATAATCTCAATGAGATTACGGAATTTGATAGCGAGCTCGCTTTTTCAATTTAAAATATATTTGGGAGAAAATAGCTGTCATTTTATTTCATTCAAATCAAATCGAGTTACATTAGCTCACGGATGCCGTGATTCGGGCCCAATATTATCTATAAGTTTTTTGTTGAAAGTTTTATTGGTGTGAAATATAATTTTTGTTCTTTTATTAAAAAATACAACTATCCCAGCGTTATAGCAGGAGCACAGAAACAAAAATTACACCAACTGCGCATAATTACAATAAGAATTGCAACAATTACATCATTTTGACATAAAGAACAACAGCTGCTCCGATAAGACCCCCTTATATGAATTCACCTTGATTTATCTTAGATGAGTAAAAACTATCTAACATTGATCATTTTTAAAAAATCGATCAACTTCTACCACTTTTGTTTATATAAAATATACCAATACTAGCTAATACCCGCGGGTTTCACCCCACGTTTTTATACAAATATTAAAAATAATTTAATGATGTTATATCTTATTTCTGTGCCCATTTCGTTATAGCTCGTTATTTTTTAAGCGGGCTAAGGTATTTAGGCCGTTTAAAACTATGAAATTATAAAATCTCGTCTGCGCGCTAGGCATACGAAAGATATCAATCCCTCTAAGTTTACCTTAAAATGATTTCAGGGATACGACGCGTGAACGTGTAACTTTCTTGGACGTGCCACGGCGGGTTCTAATATTTCCAACTGAAATTTAGTAACCTCGCCTTGATAAAATACCACTCCTCATTACTGTAGCAAACGCCTCAAGAGGTATTTGTACATCATGAGAGCTTTAGATTATAAGGCCGAACCCGACTCTCACTTCTCCATTAAATGAAATTTTTTCTGTCAGTACGGCACTTATAAAATAAATCTCCGTAACAAATTTAAAATACTTCCAGAGATTTTCTATCCATCCACAGATATTTATTAAGAAATGTTTAGTATGTATGGGAGGCGACATGCCTCCTTTTTTAATAACTCACACTTTTCCATGAGCAATTGATACATTTTGTATACACAACTCCATACCAAGTTCCAATATCCTTCCACAAATACTTCCAGGGATATGTGGCAAGAAGAAGTCAATTTGTACAGGAAGTGTTACGCCCCTTTTTCTATAACCCTAATCTTCTTCCATGAATGTAGAATTGATTTTACATACCCCAGTACCAAGTCTCAGTACTCTACCATGAACACCTATGCAGATATGCAGTATAAAACAGTAAATTTGTACGGGAGGTACCATGTCGCCTTTTCGAATAACGCAAATTTTTCTCCATGAGTATGGAATTAATTTTGAATACATACACATCTCGGTGCCAAGTTCCAGTCCTCTGCAATAACCAGCTCCAGAGATATGCAGCATAGAAAAACCACACACCACCTTTTCCAATAACTCACATTTTTCTCCATGAGTATGGTATTAGTTCCAGATACATACATACATATGTATTTCTATACCAAGCTTAAGTACTTTACCCCAAACATTTGAAGAGATATGCAATATGAAACTTTCAATCAGTATGGGAGGTGCTACGCCTCTTTTCCAAAAACGTCCATTTTTCTCCGTGAATATGAATATGATTTCACACAATGTTGGCAAAATTTTAATCTTATTAACGATTAAAATGTTAATCGCGTTTGACGATTAAAATTAATTAGTCGTAATCAACTGTACGATTAATGATTAAATTTTTTTACTCGTTAATCGCTGGTAGTACTAAGAATGATAATGACAGATTGCATTCCCATAAACGTACAATCATACATGATTGAGTTTTTTTTGCATTCACACACTCTATGTGAATGGGTATCAACCATTCCATAACACACTACATATTTTACAATTGGTAACCAATCTCAAGATTGGTTGTTAAATTTTTAAAATCAAACAATCACATTTTTTATACGAATAAAATGAGAATGCACACTCAATTGATTCAATCATTACACAGCTCTGCTGTAAATATATACATCCAGAATACAGTGTTTTTTGTTCTTTTTCATAATAAATTTTTTTGTTAATTTTTTATAGAAATATAGTTCACTCAATTTTAGTGTCATAAAGTGCAAGTTCTAAATGACTATAACTTTAAGTTGATTTTTGAGAATTTTTTTCGCTGATGATGTTGTGCATTTTTTCCGAGCGAATGTATGTAAAAAAAAGCCTTATTCTGGTGGCTTAACTTCTCCTTAACGACCGAAACGATTTTAATGATAATGTTTAGTGGCGCTGGAGCCGAGTTATTGCTAAAAATCATCGATTCGGAGGCACCAGGAATCAAATTCAAATTACTCCCGTTAAATCAACCATAATAATAATAATGTCAGCATTGAAATCCAACGCAGAATCACTCTTGCCAACAAGTGCTACTTTGGACTGAGTAGGCAATTCAGGAGTAAAGTCCTCTCTCGACGTACGAAAACCACGCTCTATAAGTCACTCATCATGCCCGTGCTGGTATATGGCGCAGAAGCATGGACAATGACAACATCCGATGAGGCGGCTCTTGGAGTGTTTAAGAGAAAGATTTTGCGGAAGATTTACGGGCCTTTACGCGTTAGCGACGGCGAGTACCGCAGACGATGGAACGATGAGCTGTATGAGCTTTACAACGATATGGACATAGTGCAGCGAATTAAAATACAGCGGCTCCGCTGGCTTGGTCATGTCGTTCGAATGGACACCGACGCTCCAGCTCTGAAAGTATTCAACTCGGAACCCGCTGGTGGTAGCAGAGGAAGAGGGAGGCCCCCACTGCGATGGAAAGATCAGGTGGAGAAGGACTTGGCTTCACTTGGCGTTTCCAATTGGCGTCAGTTGGCACAGAGGAGAAACGACTGGCGTGCTTTGCTGAACTCGGCCAAAATCGCTTAGGCGGTTACAGCGCCAAAAAAGAAGAAGAATAAATCAACCATCAAAACCATTGCGGTCCTTGCTTTACGGTGACTAAACAGAATGTGGACCTATTATACTCACCAGTTTAGATTTTGCCACCAACTATACTATACAGATTCAAGGACGATTCACTATCGAGCCGCAAGGACTTCTTGCGGGTATAACGCTTTCGTCAGGTTATTTAAGACGGCAATGGAGGATATGCCTTCTGTAGATCATAAAACCAAACGTGAACGTGAATTGCTGGCGAAAAGGTTGGGTTGGTCGAATGTTTTAATAAAAAAATTAATTTTGGGCGGGGCGAAGTTCGCCGGGTCTGCTAGTTTTATATAAAAACCAAAAAATAATAATAAATAAAACTGTCAACGATCTCAATAAAAAATTAAAACTACCATTTTAATTTAAGAATTAGAAGTTTTATTGAAGGTTGATACTTGAATTTTTTTCTGAACGGCGCTATTTCCAATGCAGCTTTGGTACGAGCCATTCGACAGATATAATAGTAGATACTGAAATAAACTAAAATGAAAACAGTACTTAGTAAAGTGCATCACTTTTTTACAACCATTAACCTTACTCGAAGCTCAAACGGAATTCTAGATTTCTGAGTGTATTTGTCGTGAGGTTTTAATTACTGAAGAAGGTCCCAGCAACACGACTTTGGAAATCTGAAAACCCCCTAAACGTTTGTTCCTCCAGCAAAAATGGATCTTCATTATCCCACAAGCTTGCCTGCGGGCATTCCTAGATCATAAAAAAATTGTAGGCAATGTTTAGTTATTTGCCCACTGCTTTTGGTTAGTGGGCGGAAGGGGAGGGGGCGTAACTCTTTATACTCCACCCAATAGAAAGAGCACATTTAAACTTGACTTTTCGAACCCTTCCTCAGGCCCAGAGAAACCATTTGAAAATGGGGTAAACTTGAATTTTGACATAAAAAATGTAAGCTCGGGCTATGCCATCCACGGTATTATTGCGCAGAACACTTTTCCGCGTTGACAGCGCTTAGAAAAAATAACCCTCATCAGACCAACTCCGGCTAGATCCACAGCATTTTTGAGCTGAACTCACTCCAAAATTCAAAAAAAGTGCATATTTCAAACCGAATTTATTAATGATTTAGTGATTGACAAGATTAGATAAATAAAGTCTGGAGCCTTGACTACACGCGTATGTAAAAATTATTTAGATCTGGTCACCCATTTGGACACAATAACCCAAAATTGTTGTTAAAAAGTATTATCTGGCTTCATTTTCGTGCTTTTTTTAAATTAAAAAGAAAGCAAATATTTCTTGTTCCATATTTTTCGTTTTGTGACCTGCTTAAAACCAGCTGACAAAATAATGACTTCTTTATAATAGTGACGTGAGACAGCTTACTGAATACCAAATAGTCTCAAAATCGATTTTCACCACGAAGAGTGTCTATTTGTGACTAGAGACTGATTACTGAATCCCAGCATAAATACATATAAATGATAAACAATAGGCGGTTGAAAGAAATGCTCATGAAAAAACTTACATTCTAAGCGACTTTTTAATACTTACGTGCATTCGTACTCGTTCCACAGGTCGACACAATCAAATGGGTCCGGACAGATTACGTTCGAACATGGTCTATTTGATGGGCAATTACGCTCCAGATTTCGCGCCATCGTCGCCTGACCCCATTGCGTGCCGTTCATTGAAGGTGGCAGTGGCAAATGCTTACCATCCAGTCTAGTAAAGCCGCATAAAAATTAATAGTAAAATGTAATAATAAGTAAGTCAGAACGTACATACATATATGATATATTCGATTGTGAGATCTAGAGAGTTGAACTTTGGTGCAACCACCTTTTTACCATAGATTTAGTAGAAAAATTCACTCTACTCGGTACTAACACCCACGTTCTCCTAATAAATAAAAATTCTTCCAACACACAAAAGTGCAGCCAAAAGTGGAAAAAAAGAGTTGGTAGATAGGGCTGTTATTTATGATTGCGTACTTGGGGCTTACACACAAGTCACAAAGCAGATGCAATAGCAATACATTCACACTTTTTTACTTATAAATTCACATTTCTCTCATTGCCTGCAAATTTTCGAAGACTTTACTCAAACAATGTGAAAAACAAGTAAGAAAGTCTAAGTTCGGGCTGAGCCGAACATTAAATACCCGGCGCAAGTATTAAATATATGTTTTTCACCTTTCCGAAAGCTACCGCTACATGGTAAACCGGGTGTATCCATTTTGAGTAAATTAGCGTCCTTAAATTTCGAAATATTGAAGTTTCAAGCATTTCTGAAATTCACTGTTATATGAAAAGCGGTCGTTCGATTTCAATAATTTTCAACGTTTTGCTTCTATGTGGCAAGCACAATAACCACACTGAGTTTGGTACAAATTGGTAGAACGGTTACCGAGATACATATATGTGATCACAAGTAGGCGGTGCCGCGCCCATTTTTCAAAATTTTATCATAAACGTATTTCTTGGTAAAGAGTTGTTGCAAGCATCAATTTTGAATAAATTAGCTTCAATAATTACTGATTTATCGAAGATTTCATATTTCTCTAAATTACCGTTATATGGGATGTGGGCGTGGTTATTGTTGGATTTTAAAAATTTTCGACCATTTCGTATGTTATACCAAGGTTAACAACTGTGCCAAGTTTGGAAGAAATTGGTGCAGCGGTTACCAAGATATACACATGTAACCATAAGTGGGCGTGGCTACGCCCATTTTCCAAAAATTTATAATATTCTTATTTTTCGTCTAAAACTTATTGTAAATATCAATTTTGAGTGAATAATCTTCAGTAGTTACTAAAATATCGCAGTTTTCGTATTTCTGAAAATTACCGTTATATGGGAGGTAGGCGTGGTTATTGTCCGATTTTGCCCATTTTCAATACCATCCGTCCTACGCCCGAAACAAGTGCACATACCAAGTTTCGTTAAGATATCTAAATTTTTACTCGAGTTATCGTGTGCACAGTCGGACGGACGGACGGACGGACGGACAGACAGTCACCGCTTAATCGATTTCTCATTCATCATTTATGTATACATTTGTCTATATCTATCTCGATTCGTTTTGCCTGTTACAAACAACCGTTATGTGAACAAAGTTATAATACCCTTGTGCACAAGTGCGCTCGGGTATAATAACACATATTATCAATTGTCTTGTTTTGTATAAACGCATGGTAATACAACTGTCAGCACTCTGGTGGTAGCAGAGGAAGACGAAGGCCCCCACTGAGATGGAAAGACCAGGTGGAGAAGGACTTGGCTTCACTTGGCATTTCCAATTGGCGCCAGTTGGCACAGAAAAGAAGCGACTGGCGTGCTTTGTTGAACTCGGCCAAAATTGCTTACGCGGTTACAGCGCCAAATAAGAAGAAGCTAAAGTAATAAATAAGTTTAGAAACTGTTACAAAAAAGTATACTAGCCGATAAGAGTTGTACGGTTTTTTGACATTAACAGGTCTATTCTGCACGTTACAGAATATTTTGTAATAGGAAAATTGTGTTACCAAAAAATGTTACCAGTTCTTGTCATCGCACCAGCTTATGAAATGGTAAAAGAATTTACCGGTTACCAGAGTACACAGAATGTGAAAAGGGTTTAAAAATTGAGAGGAACTTTTTAAATATTTGCATATCATTTTCAAACTTATCTTATAACTTATCTAACTTATCCGATAATCTAATGTCGAAGTTTTTCCACCTTCTCCATGACGATAACGTGAGGTTTTTCTTGGAAGGCAGGCTTTTTTTTAAATCTTTCTTCGCCAACAATTTCTCATATATGCCTTTTGAACACTCCTGGAGAAATAAGTTATTTAAGCAAAAAATCCATTTTCACCTAAAAGTGACATTCTGGAAATATTTCAATTTTTTGGTTCTTTTTCTAAGATATCTATTTCACGAAAATATACAAACAAGGAAATCACTGAAAATGTTAATGCAATAAACAGGCATTGCTAATTATTTTATTTTTAGTGTCTTTGCACAAAACACTGGGTGACATTCGGAAAATACTTAGCCGTACTTACCATGATGCAATGATTGTTCTACCAATAAATTCTTGCGCCTCTTAACTGTAATGCAATTAGGCAAGCAAAACAACTAATGTTAATATCACGGCAAAATTTAAAAAGTGGCATTATGGAAAAATTCGGAGGGATAATAATAGAAAGCCACGCTTATTATTATTATAAAATAAAATAATAGGAGTTAAGGTAGTCATTCACAAACCGTTACGTCTTTTTAATTGTTTCCTTGGTAATTTTTTTTTTTCATGCACAGAAAATAAAATCTGCGTATATATAACGAAAGCTTGCGTACATCTTACGAAATTTTTCGTCATTTTGAGCCACGAAAGTTTTCGTTAATTGTACAAAACCCTTTTCGTACATACTACGAAAATATGAGACTTTAGATCTTTAGTATACCATACGAATGCGTTCGTACTATTTACTAAAGAATTTCGTATTATTTCTTTGTTTTTTTTTTACGAAATTTTTGTAAAATGCACACAAGTAATTCGTTTATTTAACGAAATTATTTTCGTAAAACCTGCGGTTGTTGCTTTCATTCACCACACTGTAAAACCCATAGTACGAGTTATAACACAACAATTTTATTCTATTGTATCGTAAATTTAAGCGTTTTTGTTTAACAAAATGTTTTGCAAAGCATGAATGACAAAAATATAATGAAAGTGTTGTGCTACCATATGAGCTATGACTTTTATAGTCTGTGAGTATGCGCATACTATAAATCTGTAGATAAACCAGATTTTTTTTTGTTATTTTATGGCCTTATGACAATTATATTCAACAATTTTTATTGAGATTGAAGCCGTTTTTAATGAAAAACTTATTGTGGAAAAGCAACAGTAATTTGAAAAAGTAGTAGAAGTGATAGCTATTTCGGAAATCACCACATTTCCTCGTCAGACTTCTATCGGTTCGAATCCTACTGAAAGCAGTCTGATGAGGAAATGTGGTGATTTCCGAAATAGCTATCACTTCTACCTTTTTTTTCAAATTATTGTTGCTTTTCCACAATAAGTCATTTACTAAAAACGGCCACAAGCTCAATAAAAATTGTTAATTACAAGAAAATTTTTAAGCAAAACGCAAAACGTTAATTTTTTCATGATCCAATGATCGGATCTAAACCAGATTAGTATGGACCACTTCTGAGACACAACCTTTCCGATGTAAAAAGAATTATCGAAATCGGTTGACGTGGTCGAAAGTTATACATAAAAAAAAAATAAAAACAATATTCCGATGAACTGATAACGTCCTCCTTTTTCGGAAGTCGGTTAAAAATTAAATATTTTCAAACTTGTTTAAAATATCCAAAAACTTGTATAGGACAGCTACGGGTATAGGAGGATAAATGCGCTATTTATCCGCCCATAGTTTTATGGTGAATTTGTGTTACAAAATAAAAACACTGTTCTCTTTTACACTGGAGTACAACTCATACAGTTTAAATTAAATAAACATTCATAATTTTTAACTTGTATTCCGATTGGAGGCCGCTGCGGTGTAGTGGTCAGCAGTGCACGCTACCAATCCGCATGGCCTGGTTTCGAGTCCAGTAACTGGACTCCAGTTTCCGACCAACATCAAAAAAACAAACATTATTATCCAAAAGTAAATTGCAAGAAGCAATGAGGTTATCAATGATCTCATATCTGGTTCCGAATAAGAAGACGAAATCAGACTCAATCTAAAAAAAAAGAATTTATTTTAATGAAAGAAAATAAATAAGAACGAGCTTTAGTCTTACCAACCGAAAACCATCAGGCGATTTGTATTGCGGTCAAACATCAAATATTTATTGTGGATTATTTATTCTCGGTGTCTCGATTGCTGTTCATACGTATTGCAGCGCACGCGCACCAGTGTTTGATTTTTTTCTGATAACCCATTGCATGGAGATCATGTCTCAGCGCTCTATATGCAACAATGAGACAAAAACAATAAAAAGCAATAAAACAAAAGCAAAAAACAAATTTAAAATTCACCCATTCACCTTTGCCAGCTAGCAATCGCAGGTAGCAATGTTTACGATTAATCGATAGCTCCACGAATGGTTATAAAAATTAAATCACAAATTAATACATATTTATTTTTTAATGTATTTTTTATCCAGCAAATTCCTTTATAAAACGTTTAAATTTATATTATAACTTCGCAATGACACGCGGTATATAGAAATATGATGAAATCTTAAACTGCCGGCAATTTAGTATATTGCACGCTAATATTCGTATATTGTACGAATTTAAAAAAATGTTTCTGCATTAGTACTAGCTATGAACACAGAATTGTAGATTTCGTATATTTTAAAAACACATGTATGTAAATAACAAGAATGCCTTCGTACAATATACAAAATTATTAGTACAGAGATTTGTTCGGTAATTTACGCATGTGTTTACAAATGAACGAAAGTTTTCATAAATTGTACTGAAACAAGTAAAGAAGTATAAGTTCGGGCGAAAACCGAACTTTATATACCCGTCGCAGGTATCAAATATCGTCGTTTCAACTTTCTCTGAACTACCTTTGCATGATACGTGGGCGTGTTTAACCGATTTCAAACGTTTTCGATAATATGCAGAGGTAGACTTAATGATATAATTGAACCTAGTTAGGTACAAATCGATTAAGTGGTTACCGAGGTACACCTATGTAGTTATAAAGTGGGCGGTACTACGCCCAATTCCTTAAAGTCTATAGCAGTTATTTACTGTAAGGAGATTGTTTTAACTATTAACTTGAAGTAAATTAGCGTCCTCAGTTATTAAAATATCGGAGTTTTCGTATTTCTGAAATTTACCGTTATAAGGGAAGTGGGTTTAATTTTAGTCCGATTTGAATAATTTTCAACAAATTGCTTTTCCGTACCAAGGTTATTAAGCGCACCGAGTTTGGTAGAAGTTGATAAATCGGTTACCGAGATACACATTTGTGGTCATAAGTGGGAGACGCCACGCCCATTATCCAGAAATTTTTAATATTCGAATTTTTGATAACTGGTTATTGTAATCATCGATTTTAAGTGAACTAGCTCCAGTAGTTACTGATTTATCGCAGTTTTCATGTTTCTGTAAATTACCGTTATATAGCAGGTGGGTGTGGTTATTGTCCGATTTCAAAGATTTTCAACAGGTTTCTTAGCTAAACCCTACCCAAGTCTCGATCCGAGTTTGGTACGGATTGGTGAAGCGGCTACTGAGATACGGCATTTCATCATAGGTGGGCGGGGTCACGCCCATTTTCCAAAACTTTCATAATAATATTATTTTTTACTATAATTCTACTCCACGTACTAACTTTCAAGAATTTGTGTGTAATATTTACTGAAATATCGCAGTTTTTGCATTTTTCGAAAGTCCGTTATATGGGAAGTGGGCGTGGTTACATTTCGATTTCGCCCATTTTCAATATCAACCTACCTTGGATAAAGGGCAACCTACATATCAAATTTGGTCGAGTTATCGTGTACACGGGCCTACGGACGGACAGACAGACATGACTTAATCGACTTCTCATTCCATTCTGATCATTTATGTATACATTTGTCCATATCTATCTCGATTCGTTTTGGCTGTTAAAAACAACCCTAATGCGAACAAAGTTAATATACCCTTATGCACAAGTGCGCGCGGGTATAAAAATGCCTTCCGAAACTCCTTTCATAATATTTACGAATGGTTCGTAAAATCTTCTTTCGTTGTGAAAAATGTGTTCGTATTATGAACGAAAGTTTCATACGTTGTAGAAAAACCAAGTCTACGAAAGTTTTTTAGTATCGTTTTTACGAAATTCTATTTTCAGTGTGTTGATTAGCGAATACCCTGGGCGGGGACCAATATTTTTATATGGAATAGGTATAATATATCAAAAAATACCGTTCGCAAAAGAAGACAAAATGGCTTAAAATAATAAAAAACAGTTTTATTGGTGGTTCCTTATTTAGATCATATTTGATTTTCCGATTTTACCACCATAAACTAGTTTAAAGAGGGGGGACAAACAATAACACTTTCTTTGGAAATGAACCTTATCCATATTAGCTTCACCTGTAAGAAAGATTTTGAGTATGCAGTTTTTTAGCCCTTTAATTTAAGTATAATAAAATGCAAGTTCAAAGTAGCTGGGACTTACGGTTGATTTTTGTTTTTTTTCTTTTTTTTCAATGTTATTGTGGCTTATTAACATTTCACGATTATTTTATTAGGAAAAATGGAAAAAGCACCAAAGTCTAAGCGGTAGAAGTCCTCATCAGACAGCAGTCTGTCAAGTTTAAATAGCGGCAAATCAGCTGCACCTGATAGCAGTAGGTTGAATAAGGAATAAGTAAAATAAAAAAAAATAAAAACATTTTAATATACAACGATTTTATAAATGGACTAAAAAGTAGAAAATAATATTTCTCAGTCCCACAGAATTTGTTTCGATAACTTTTGATTTTGAAATTTTAGCAAAAGTCATTATAAACAATTAATGACATTGAAAACGAAAAACGTGGAGCGCATGCAGTACAAAGCATTCGATTTCATTGACAATAGGCAAACTACATAACATTCTACAGCGAAAGTTCAAATTTGAGATCGATTTTAAGCGGTCGTTATTCATATGCCCACATACATACATATTAGGGATGCCAATCCCGGGATCCCGGAATCCCGGGACGACGTGCGGGTAAAGAAGTTCAAATATTTTGTAATGGAGGAGATAGGGGTCATTATCTTCAATTGGATTATGTCTACCTTTTGACAGTTCAGCTAATAACAACACCGGCAAAGTAAGGGGTGTGTGTTTTTAACCAGACCCAATTACCAACATGTATTTCGACCCGCTGAATCCGATTCTCAGATCCGTTTGACACGTACACCCTCAAAATTTCTAGTAAATTGCGAAAAAAATGGCAAAAAATCTCCATTCGCCATTTCTTTATAGAGTAGAATAGACATGTTTAGAGAAATAGTTTTTGTATATTTTTGTTTTATGTTTTTATTTATTAATCGTCACTTTCAAAAGCACCTGGTATTTACATTATTATTTGTGATGTATACGTTCCTCAATCACATGGTTTTTAAATACAATTAAAAAAATGTTTTACTTTAAAATTTGTCTGATTTAATAAATATCGCTAGCGTAGAGTGCAAAGTTGCTAAGTCACAATTTAAAAATTGTACAGGAGAGGAAAAAACTTCGTATAGCCATTTCCTTCAAGTATTTCGCAAAACTTTGAATACAACATTTTGCCTGTTTAAAGCAGAGCAAAACTCCATACGAATCGGAAGGATTCGATATTTATTAAAAGATTTTGAACTTTTTTTGGCCTTATCGAATTTTCTGAGCTTTTTTGGCCTTAGCAAATTTTATTTTCATTGAATATAAACTAGAAAACGTAAAACAAGGACCTTTACCCTTTTCGAAACGATGCAATTTTAATTAATCTAGCCTCCTATATCAAAATATGATTTTTCATTAAAAGTGAAGCTAGCAACTAGAATTTTCCATAAATAGCTTTGCTACAGTTATAGTAGGTGCACTCTTTTGCAACCGAGCTACAAAAGAACACTCGCTTAAATGACGAAATAAACGCAAAGCAACAACACAAACTCGGCTATTTATCCGAGCTCAGCCAGGTCGGTTAAAAAATACGCGACCTGAAGGCTAGTGTTGGTAAGTGAAAAAACTGCTCTATTGTGAATTGTTAATGGGAAAGTGGAGAGGGAAATTTTTGCTTCCTTTTATACGTGACTTATATTTTAAAAGACGCAAATACCTCGCATAATTACTCATTTAAATTGGTTTTTGTATCTAAATCCCGTTAAACTAATCACATTTTCTTGCCAGCTACCAACAGGGTTGCTTAAGTAGGTAAAAGGAAGTTTTACCTGAGTTGAGCGTTCTTTTGTCGCTCGCTTACAAAAAAATGCAGCTAGTATAAATGGTGGTCTAGGCATACAACATTCAAAGCGGTCTGGACATACAACATTGCAAGTTGATAAAAGCGTTGTAAAATAATATATCTCATTACCATAGAATTTGTTTTGATAACTTTTGATTTTGAAGTTTTAGCAAAAGTCGTTATAAACAATTTATGAGATTGAAAACGAAAAACGTGGAGCGCATGTAATACAAAGCATTAGATTTAATTGACAATATTCAAACTACATACATAACATAGACCTAAAATTTCTACAGCGAAAGTAAAAATTTGAGATCGATTTTAAGCGGTCGTTATTAATATACCTACATACATATACCATACATACATATATTACTCTTCAATTTCAAATCAGGCCTATTACATGCGCCCCACGCTTTTCATTTTCAATCTCATAAATTGTTTATAAAGACTTTTGCTAAAATTTCAAAATCAAAAGTTATCAAAACAAGTTCTATGGGACTGAGAAATATTATTTTCTAATTTTAGTCCATTTATAAAAGCGTGGTACATTAAAAAGTTTTTTTTTTTAATTTATTATATACTTTTTAGTCTTGTCTGTATAAAATTTTGCAATAGATACTAAAATAATTCAACTTGCAGAGCAAAATGTTAGCCGTCACTGAACGAACTCAATGAGGTACAACCAAACTCGCTATCGTCTATCCGTGCTTGCTAACTTTGTTGTTGCTTTCACATGCAAAATTCTTCTTTAAGCGATCGGAACTCAAACATAGCGAGTGAGAAGTGGCGAATCGATGACGGCTGTTGTTTGCTCACATTTAGTATATGCCTACATATGTACATACATACATATAGCAGCAATTAATTTCATTTAAAGCAGTCATGCCCAACGTCGGCAGAACTCCATAAGCAAGTGCCCTGCGCTGGCAGAATTCCATATGCAAGTGCCCTGCGCTGGGCATGACTGATTTAAAGAAATGACGTGTCGTCCATTTCCGCTGTAGCGTATGTAGTGCATATTTTTAACTTCTTCTGGCGAGGCGACATCTATCTCTAGAGTTTTTCTAATTGCATGTCTTTGGTATGATACCTACGACGAGGTTGATATCTAGACTAGGTTTGCCATAAATACCTTTGCTATATTTATAGTATGGTGGTCTGGACATACAACAACAAGTTGATAAAAGCGTTGTAAAATAAAAATGAATTAGCAACACGAGTTTGCGGGGTGAGCATGGCTCTGAGGTTAACGCTTCTCCTTAGCACATCGATGACGCGGTTTCGATCCCTGCTGAAGTCTAGAAAAAAGAAGTCCGATGAGCAAATGTGGTGATCTCCAAAATAGCTGCTATAACTTCTACCGCTTAGACTTTGTTGCTTTTTCCATTTTTCCTAATAAATCGTGATACAAAGCTCAATAAAAATATTAAAAATTATAATTTTTTTTTTGTTGAAGGTGTTACTCATTGTCTTCATATCATCGAACATATTTACTTCGTATGGAAGAAAATAACCGGCACTGTCAAAAAAAAATGTCGAAAATCAACGGTAAGTCACAGCCGTTTCAAACTTGCACTGTGTGACACTAAAATTGAGTCTGCTATAAAACCGCATTATCAAAATCTAAGTTAAAATCTAACTAAGAAGCTCGAAATTTACCAGACGCCATACTGCATCTACTATTTTGAGTTTTGAAATTCAGACAGCGGATTCACTATTAGATACCCCGAAAGCACCCAGTGCAAAATTTTAAATCATTTCTTGAAATCTTGGAATTTTCGCCGCACTTTTATATTTCGGCCGCACTGTGCGACAGAATTATCTTCATAAATTCACTCACCTGATATCGTCCAGACAGCTTCTTTGAAGGTCCGATTGCACCTCATAGGTTTTCACGCCCGTATACTCCGCTTTTCCGCCAGCATATACACCCTCCTGTTTATCGATGGAGAGCCATTGATGACCAGCGAAATTGTACGTTTCATTGTAGCGTCGTCCCTCACCACCATCTAGCTCGAGCATGGCAGCCGAGCCGTAACGACTCACACGCACCACATGCCACTGACCATCATTTACCGCTATGGCATTCAATTGCAGGCGCTTCTCCTCGGCGCGCAGCGAATTTAAGTTAAATCGAAGCTGCAGGTGACCGCGACTGAGTTCGAGTATTGCGTACTCACGTTGGTGCTGATCGCTAACACGAAAAAGCTCACCCTGTTGCTCGCGTGTACGGAACCGCAGTTGCAGTTGCGTGCTAAACCGATCCGGTTCGAAGCTGAGTGCGAACTTGACATAACTCTGCGGTTTGAATGTGGTTGGTATGGTAGGTAAGCTGCAGGTCGGTCCCGTCCAGCCGGGTCGGCAGTAGCATTTGGCCTGCACTAGACTTGCCACGCAATTACCTTGTTCCCAGCAGCGCGCTGTGCTCTCGATTTTCAAACAGACCGCGTCGGTTTGAGGGCAGGCGGGATAGCTATTACGCGCCAACGCCGGGAACGCCAAATCATAGTGCTCGGAGTTGTGTATGAGATTGCGTATGCAGCCATCGAAGCCTTTAGAAGTAAAGGCATACTGCCAATGGTATAGTGTTTGGTCGAAGTGTTGCCGATAGATGCCACCTACTTGTAGTGGTACATTCAGATTTAGCGTTTCGCTAAAAGGTGGAATCAGACCACGTGCTTGGCATGAATTGTCATCGAATTCGGGCGCTGAACCATCATCCATCTCAAACACTTCGGCGCTACGGCAGAAATCAATTACCATGCGCACATTTTCACTGTCCCAAAATACATCTAATCGATGCCAGACGCCATCGTCAAGCGTCTTTTTTGTTTTCACACGCAATTCCAAAGTGCCAGAGCCAAAGTCGATGAGCAGACGCGGGTAGCCCTGTTCCAGCTCTACGGCAATAAAATCACGTAACAACTGCTCCCCCGGCTTAGGTGGGACTATAGGCCCATTGTAGAGGATTAGTCCATCCGCTTCGCTGGTAATAAATTCGAGACTGAGATGCGATTGTTCACACAGTTGCAGAGCAGGATACCACGCCCAGCCATTTCCACGAAAACTGCGCGTTGTCTGCTGGCAGCGTGGCCCGTTGTAACCTACAGGGCAGGCGACGCACTTTGGCCCACTGCGTGTGTCCACACACCGCCCGCCATTGTAGCAGTGATGTGTGCGACACGTCTCCTCTCGGCTAAAGGTGCGTGCCTTGCAAACACATTGAGCGCTTGTATTAAGTCTCACACCCACTAGCGATGTTTTATTCACACTCACTGTATACGGCGTCCGATTGCGTATCTCCACGTGGTTGGTACATGAGCCCTCGCAGTACTTCCGCTCCTGTAGGCATTCATCAATGCCCGCTATGGTGATATTTATACCAACTTCCTTTTCAATCTCTTCGCGATGCATGAGCACCACACCATTTAAACGCACTGCCTTGAAGTAGGGCTGCTGTGTGGGTGAACGGGCTGCGAAATGTACGTCCGTCAACAACGGTCGCTCTGACTTCAATTGCACACTAAACACATCTACATAATCACGATCTGTGTACAGAAGCTCCGCCAGTTTTTCCCGAAACCGTTCGAGCTTGGACCGCTGTAGTTTATGTTGTTCATAGTCCCACACGCGTATAAAATCTTCATCACTGATACCCGTCAGCCGCATGGAACCCGCCTGCTGCACCGCCTCGTGAGTAATATCGCGCACCACCACAGTCATATTCGCCGGCACATCCACTTGCCCCTGTTCCCGATCGTAAACTTTAAAGCGCAGCTGATAACGTCCACGACGCGTGCCCGCACGCATCATAATGATGCCCGTGTCCGTGTCCAGCTTGAAACGTTGATGCTCTTGCGCTTCCCAATAGTACTTCTTGTCCGGCACATCCCAGTCGTCCAAATCGTGCACGTACACACGTCCTATTTGCGTGTCATGCGATTGTCCTTGGTAATTATAGACAACAACATCCTTGCTGCCTGGCAGCATTTTATTATCGTTTACATCGCCAATAATGACAGTCAAAGTGCTGGTGCCGGTCATGGGTGGTGTACCGTTGTCCTTAATCTCAATTGGTATGAGGTAGGACTTTTGTTGTTCGCGATCGAAGGGTCGCAGCGAAGAGACAATGGCTATGCCATTGCCATTGTCTCCACCTGCGGGTTAAAAGTATACGAATTCATTTTGTTTCCATAGTAAGAAAAGAGAGCAATGTGAAGGCGGTCGGTAGGAAATAATGCGCGTGTTGGTGTTTGGACGGATGGCCATGGTTAATTTGGTTGATTTGCCAAGAGTTTTGTATTTGTTTTGTTTTTATTAAATGGTTTGTTGATATGCCCCGTTAAACGTTGTTCACGAAGTTGTTTTTCATGTTATGAATGTTGCATGAAAAGTAAATAAAAGAGTAAAAAGAGAAAATAAATTTCTGTCGAAGTAGCAAAAAAGTGAATGCCTAAGGCTGGAAATATCTTCTGTCTACTGATCGATTGCAGAGCAATTGCTCTAATTACTTGCCGAGGCGAAATTGAATAATGCTATGGAGAGACGCATTTCAATATAAAAAATTACCTGCTAAGTAATGTATTTTACAAGTGAAAGTTTCAAGGTCCAGAAATACTCTTAGGTAAAATTTTTCTGTATTAGGCGTGTTTTATTTAATTTAAGCTATTACCTTATTTTGTATGGAAGGTTTATACGGGTGAAAACCGAACTCGCTTATCTGCTTAAAAAGCCTTTATTTGCATTAACTCATGCATTATCCTTTTTCGAATGCGCATAAGCAGTCGAACTAATTCACGGAAATTTCTTGCGCGTTGATATCATGAAGCAGACATTCGCACAAAATAAAGAAATCAAAACAAAAATATTTGATTATGAATATTATAATTTTTTTTTATTTTTTTAATTGCAGTCATGCCATTTTCAAAATTTGACCAACATAGGAAATAAGCTTATATGGTTTTATTTGACCAAGATTTAGCTTGTGATGGTTAAATAAAACACATATATGCTTATTATTATTTTATTTGGAAAAGTAAGTTTGCATACATATGTTTACTGTTCTTGATTGTAAAGCAATTAAAATTTGAATTAATAACACGGTGCTACAAAAAAATAACGAAATACACTCGAGGGAAAATTTAGTGCAGTGTAGGTAGAGTCGAGTACAACATGAAAATAGGTTTCTTTTAGTACCTGAACGATCAATTTTTTTTTTATTTAAAAAACTGTTATTTTCGTACTTGAAGCTTTTATCTATTAACAGCTTGGTATTAAAAATATACCTTTAAAATGATGTTTAACAATATATTGTTAGACTTAGCATGTTAGGAATTTTCATCGGGAGAACTTCTCACGCTGATTTCAACTGTACCAAAATTATTTGGCGCAAGTTTATAAAGCAGATATAAAGGTTAAATTAAAGATTTTTGATTTTTTACATAGTAATATATTATGAACTACATAACCGATTTAAAAGCTAATGATGTCAAAATAAAGACAATCCATTTATCTTTCAGTTGATGTGAATAATTAAAATGCTTTTTTTATAAATTTAATCCAATAATACTTAAAAACGAAAAAAATCATACTTTTTCATAAAACAACATTTTTTGACAAAATTTCACAATTAATGAAAAAAAGTTTATACTACTAAGAAAGTACAAGTTAATACCTTTAATTTGATGTACACATTTAGTTATGATCTGCTGTTGAGTTTTAAGAATTTAGTGTTATTTTGGGGATAGTGAAAGAAGTTCTGCGCAAATATCCCACGATATTACGGCTCCGTCTAGCTAGCACCCCATCCAAGGATTTACGAAAAAAAACTATACGGAAACGATTGGTCATCGTTTGGTCAGGATTGGTCACTGATTTCCATCGTTTGGTCATTAACCGTTCTCTTGTTATTCAATTTTCAAATTAGGGGTTGAAAATGTCATGTGCTGGGGTGCTTTGTGAAAAAATATATATATACAAACGACTGGTCATCGATTGGTCAGGATTGGTCACTAATTTTCATCGTTTGGTCATTTGCTGTTCTCTTTTTATAAAATTTTCAAACTAAGGGTTGAAAATTTGATGTCCAAGCATTTTCATCATTCATTTATTCAATTTTTAAAGTAGGGGTTTACTGGAATCCTGAGCTTTTGGTCGCCTAAATATTTTAAATAATTCTTTAAATAAAAAGAAAAAATGGACAGGTATGTTACACATTACAAATTGGCAAACAAATTACAAAAAAATCAACGCCAGTTTTTATAAAAGGGAAGTGTTAAATGAAAAAAAAAATTAAAATTTTTTTGAAATGATGAAGTTTCACTGATGCTTTAAGTTTCATCACTTTCGCTTTTGGTTGAAGGAAACCGAGAATATGCCATTGATATGATCTCAAAAGTTCATAATTAAAAAATTTTAATTTTATTGAAGTAACTTAAGAAGTAGAGAAAAAGTACATATATGCCATTAATATGATCTCAAATACCATATCATTAGTTAAATAAAAAGTTCCTTATTAGAAAATTTTAATTTTATTGAAGTAACTAAAGAAGTAGAGAAAAAGTACAGTTTTTATTGAAATAACTAAAAAAAAGTTATTGGTAGATATTTTCCAGATTTGGTAGATTTTTCTCAAATAGATTGTAAGTATTTTTTTTGTCAGTGGCAACCCTGGTCCTGGAATCAGTCCCGGAGTTAGATATTCGTTATTTTGCTACAACTTAACTCGAAAAAATTTCATCAATAAATATTGTTTGAGAAGCTCTCTCACCATTTAATAAATAATAAATAAACGGGTTTTAAATATAATATATCGCTAGCTTAGAGTGCAAAGTTGCTAAGTCCATTTTTTTCAACTGTACAGGAGAAACAAAAAACGTTGCTAAGTAATTTTCTTTAAGTATTTTGCAAAACTTTGAATGCAATGTTTCGCGTTTTTCATTTACCCTTTATTAAAAAAAAAATAATAAAAAAGTCTGATTTTTTACAAATTTTGTAGATAATTTTGTGACTTAGCAAATTTTCTACGTTTTTCTTAAAATTTTTTTGATGGACTTAGCAAATTTTCCATGAATTTTTCCAATATGTACAATACGAAAAATCCATTTCGTAGGTACGTTTCAAGAAACAATTTGTTTGAACAAATTTATTTTCAGAGATAGTATTCGAGACTTCTAGCTTTAATTTAAGCCTAATATCACCTTTAGTTTCTTTGCTACGGCTTCTAAAATATTACAAAAGCGCGATTTTTTGAGACTTTGACCTCGTTTTTTTCCAAATCTAGAGCTGATGGAGACTTTATACCCTGCAGTGAAAAATTATCAATTGTTAAAACTAACCAACTTATAGTTAGCTTTTTGGCGAGATTTCGATTAATACCTCACTTTTAATTAGCTATGACAAAACCAACTTAAAGTGAATTGTAAAGTCGTGCAGGAGTCATGCAAACGCAATCGGGAGTTGGTTTTATTTACAAGTTTCTATTAAATATCCTCATACAAAAATTACTTTCAATACGCTTTTTTTCTGAACTTCGCAGATTCTTTTTCATATTCAGGACAAATAAAAGGAAGATCGAAATTTTATGCTATCATTTTGAAGTTGTCTGACGGTGTTCGAATATGGGGCCACCCAGAGCAGAATATGTAAACAAATATGAAATGTAATAAATTGAAGTAAATAAATAAGTAAATAAAAAAGTAAAAAACAAAAAAATATTTTGTTTTTCTTATTGATATTTTATGTCCAAAAGTAGTTAGTTACAAGTTAGTTGACATGTAATGCAGAGGTATCCAGGTCTGACTTTTTTGCGGCCATCGCCCCACAAAAGTAGTTAGCTTTTTCGAACAAAATACACAGTTAATAGTTAGCACTAGTGTTCGCGTAAACAGACTAAAGTTAGGTATAAGCTAACGTCACTCCCTGCAGGGTACTTACGGACTCGTAATCAGCATAAAAAAGTCTATCCAAAACAGCTTTAACATTTGATGCAACGAAATTGTTTCCCATTTTTGTTCCCTTGTGTAATAGATTGGCGCTTACACATATGTTAGTCTTTGGTCGAGCTTCTCCTCCGATTTGTGGCGTGCGCCTTGATGTTGTCACACAATGGGAAGGGACTTACAGTTTTACGCTGTTTTTCTTTGCAGAAATACACTCGGAGGTTTGCCATTGCATGTCGAGGGGCGACCGCTGTTAAGGATAAACCTTCTCTTCACTGAACAGGCACAACTTCTAGAAACACTAGTTTACTTATGTTTATGCATACAATATAAAAATTGCAAATATAGGAAAATGACGAAAAATTTTGTTAAACATTTTTTTTGTTTTAAAACAATCTATACATAATTGCTCAGTCATACGACTACGTTAGGGCGATCTGGTGCAGCTACAGAATTGAGTTTAAAATTAAATTAAAGTGCAAGCTCCATAGGTTATCCAAAAATTGTCAGATTTCAAATCAGTGAAGTACGTGCTAAAATATAAGCGTTTAAACATTTTCTTGACTCACTCTCTACGTATCTATATATAATTGCTCAGTCATACGACTTAGTTAGGGCGATCTGGTGTAGCTACAGAATTGAGTTGTATACCAAATTAAAGTGCAAGCTCCATAGGTTATCTAAAAATTGTCAGATTTCAATTCGGTGAAGTAGGTGACAAAATATAAGCGTTTTAACATTTTTTTGACTCATTCTCAATGCTTCTATATATAACTGCTCAGTAATACGACTTAGTTAGGGCGATCTGGTGTAGCTACAGAATTGAGTTGTATATCAAATTAAAGTGCAAGCTGCAATTGCGATTACCGTGTTTGTCACAAAAGTAAAATTGGCAGAAAAATTAATAGTGAGCAGTGTAATCTATAGAAAAATATTTACCAAATATCCGTGGAATTCATAGTTTCGAAATTTATTTCCCGAAAGCAAAAAATAAAAATAGCTTAGATCACTTTCTTTTTTAAACACCTAGGATATCACTGACAAATTTAAAGAGCCCAGGATGACGGTAAAATTCAAAATTTTAAAATTTTTTATTTTTTTTTGAAATGAATGATCCAAATTAGCCGGTATACATATTTATGTATTTTAAAATTTATAGAATCAGTGGTAGAATTTTTGTACTGAAAGTGTTAAGAAAGCTTTAGTTTAAAAGCGTGATACCAAATCACCATGAAACGGCGCCAATTTTAAAAGATTATTGCATCTCAGACTACGGCTAATAAAGCCCTTGGTCGGATATTGTGAGAGGTTGGACTATACCTTAAAAATTACTGTTTTCTCGCGGGCCACTGTACGAAGCTATGAGTAGAGTAAGGCCCTTTAATAACTTCAAAATTATCTTGGGTTATCAGGTCTCTAGCAATACAAGATTAATTGTTGTCTTTCGCGAAGTTCTTTAAATAAATTTTGAGCTACATACTGAGGTATATTCTTGAACATCACGTTTTATTTTTTACTTAAGTTTAAAAATTTAGTATCTGCAAGTATTTCTTTAATGCATTCACCCGAATTTCGGGGGTTTATTACTAGTTTGTTTATAGTCTGAATGATTTTCATCATATTATTATCATAAATCAGTAATAGCAAGTCTTGCTTTCAATTTGGTAATTATTACGGTAATTATTATATCGAAAAACTTAAGTGGATCTCCAGTTTTTTTCTAAAAAAAATCTCTTCAATTTTATAAATAACCTTTAGATGAAAGAGCAGGATTACAGAAAAGTATGCCAGGGAGTGACTTTTTTCGTTCAAGCTGAATGCAAAGCAATACCGTCCAATTGGAGAGTCCTCAAAAGGATTTTCCAGGATATGTTAAAGACTATTGCATTTACCTACCTACAGTTACCTTTTCACATAATGGAATTAACTAAAATATTTATGTAAACACTTGTTGCACGTCTCCTACTTTCATATAACGGCAAATTTAGAAACCACGAAAAATGGACTTAAAATGGGCCCTAATTGTATTATGTTTATGTATGCAAATACTAATATTTATGCTTGCAACTACTATTAATTTATCAAACGATTCCTAATCTTTGACAATACATGTTTGACTTCATTCACCACGACCTTGAAAACTGACCAAATCGGCGTGACCAAGTCCATGGTAATTTTAATATTATATAATCATCCGAAAGCATTAAAACGTTTGAAATAAATCTCGTCTCACTTTTTTGTATTTTTCACTTGGTTGCTGAAGTAATGAAGAATTGAAAATTCATAAGGGAAAATTATAGTTTTCTTATTTTTTATTTTAATATCTTAAAAGTTTGTAGACTTATTGAAAAATGATAAATGAACGCGAGGTACTAAGTTTAATAACCCTTTATTTGATATATCGTCCTGTTTATAACAATTAACGCATTCCATAGATATTACAAGCCAAAGTTTCATTTTCAAAATTCATACACTTTGATTCAATTGCGCGGGCTAAAGATAAGTTTTAAATTAATCTTTCTTGGCCAATAACAATTGGCTTAGACCTAAGACATCATAATATTACTATTACAATAGGGTCAAATGCCTTTTATTTTCCCTCATACAAAATCGACCCAGCCTAATATACATACATACAAAAATAATGTTGTTGCAAAACCCTCAATACAAATCGAATTCGATAGCGTAAAAAAAATATTCATATTTTTGTGGACTTTTCAAATTTTCTGTGACTACTTTGGACTTAGCAATTGTGCACATCACGGAATAAAACGGGTAGAAATAAAACAAGTAGTTAGATCCTTTCAGAAACGGTGCATTTTCAATATTCCTTGCTTCCTGCATCAAAAACTAATTGTTCATAAAAAGTGGACTTAGCAACATTTCACTCTAAGCTAGCGATATATAAATCAAGAGATACATATAACAACAAACCTGTTGGTTCCTTTTAGTTATTTACATTTCCTTACTCTATACTCGTATATATATATTTCTCAACAGCAACTCTACTCACTCCAAATACAGTCACGATGATGGCGAAGATAAACCATAGACCCAGAACAATAATTATTTCATGGTGGAGTTTTACAAAAGTCATCAACATTTTCACAAGAATTATAAAAGTTTTTTGATAATAATTATGTGTTAGAAAATTTTTTAAAGTCGTCAATAACTATTATTTTGAGACTTATAAAAGACTTTTCATAATAATTATCAACGAGATAAATATGTTTAAGTCTTGGAAGATTTTTATTTATTTAAATTTTTATGGAACACCCATATGTAATAACTTTTTAGCAAATATGGATATGTTTGAACGTTTTTGTTTTTTCTTTTTCATACAAAAACCAATACATACATATTCGTATGTATGCCTCTGTTGTAAAAAGACGTAATTGATTTTCTATTTTAACATAAATGAATAAATATGTAGTAAAGTCTACTGCTTTCCACTTATTCCGCTTAAATTTTCCGAGATTAAAAAATATATGGATTCTTTTCAACCACAAAATTCGTTTGTTTACTAAATTTCTTTTGCATCGAGCTTTTTCCAAATTAAGTTACTTTATCAGATATGTATACGCTAAAGTATTATTAAATGTGTATAAATTTAACTATTGTCCGTTGTTGTATTACTAATAAATAGTTTACACTTTATATAAAAAAAAAATATTTAGAACCCGTTTATTTATTACTTATTAAATGGTGAGAGAGCTTCTCAAACAATATTGATGCAATTTTTTTCGAGTTAAGTTGTCGCAAAATAATGAATATCTAACTCCGGGGACTAATTCCAGGACCAGGGTTGCCACCGACGAAAAAAAACCTTACAGTCTACTTGAGAAAAATCTACCAAATCTGGAAAATATCTATCAATATTTTTTTTAGTTATTTTAATAAAAACTGTACTTTTTCTCTACTTCTTTAGTTACTTCAATAAAATTAACATTTTGTAATAAGGAACTTTTTATTTAACTAATGATATGGTATTTGAGATCATATTAATGGCATATTCTCGGTTTCCTTCAACCAGAAGCGAAAGTGATGAAACTTAAGGCAACAGTGAAACTTCATCATTTGAAAAAAATTTTTTATTTTTTTTTTCATTTAACACTTCCCTTTTATAAAAACTGGCGTTGATTTTTTTGTAATTTGTTTGCCAATTTGTAATGTGTAACATACCTGTTAATTTTTTCTTTTTATTTAAAGAATTATTTAAAATATTTAGGCGACCAAAAGCTCAGGATTCCAGTAAACCCCAACTTTGAAAATAGAATAACAAGAGAACGGTTAATGACCAAACGATGGAAATCAGTGACCAATCCTGACCAAACGATGACCAATCGTTTGCGTATAGTTTTTTTCGTAAATCCTTGGATGGGGTGCTAGCTAGACGGAGCCCGATATCACACATTTTCCGCGTCTGGCAACACCGACATTGTTGACTACAAAAAATCAGCTACTTATGGTTATGATACCTATAATCGATGATAGTTAATGAGGTTACGGTTATGACAATGGTTATGGCTATGGCGTTATGATATGTCACCACTTATTTAACCTTTATGTAGAAATACGGCCTTGAATTTATTTGTGTGCATGGCCTGGTCTTTTAGATTCTTTGAGCAGTGAGGCTAAGAAATTAATCAATATTTCCTCAACATTGATACATATGAGCCGTTTATTTTGAAGTGATAGAACCTTCCACTTGCGCTTAAATTAAAGCTAGAACTCTCGGCCGCTATCCCTGAAAATACCATTCGTTCACCTTGACTTGATTCCCACTTATAATCATTTATTGAACAATAACAAAATACTGGAGTATTGTGCTATTGGAAAAAAGAAAATTGTGCCCAAATCCATTTTTGTTGTACAATAAATGACTATAAGTGACCTTAAGGTCAAGATCCAGAGATGGCACTTTCAGGGATTGTAGTTGAAAATTCGAGCCTTAATTCTAGCCTAAGTGGAAGAATCTACCACCTTTTGTTTAATTGCGGTAGGTACTCAAACTTTGCCAAAATCACATTTCATCATCAAGGTGCACGAATGGTATTTCCAGGGATACTTGCCGAGAGTTCTAGCTTTAATTTAAGCCCAAGTGGAAGGTTCTATCACGTTTTGTTTTGTTGCCAGAGCTTCTCAAATATTGCAAAAAACGAGATTTTTTTGATACTTTGACCACGTTTTACTCAAAATCTAAAGCTGATGGAAACTTTATACTCACAGATTCATAATCAGTACAGAAAAGTCTATCAAAAACAGCTTTTACATTTTTTACACGTTTTTCTCAAAATCTAAAGCTGATGGAAACTTTATACTTACAGATTCGTAATCAGCCCAAAAAAGTCTATCAAAAGCAGCTTTAAGATTTAAGGAAACAAATTTTTTCCCCATTTTTTTGGCCTGTGTAATTGGTCCAAAGTCAGTGCTCAATATGTATGTATGTAAAATTGTTTCACAACTTTTTACTTTCGGCAAAAAAAAAAACATAAAAATTAAAAACGATTATGCACATTTATTGTCATTGCGTTTTTTATTTAAAGCAAGAAAACATGGCTTAAATTTATATTGTTTACAATATTATAGCCGAAATTATACATAAATAGAGTTAACCTAAAATAAGTATAAGTAAGAAAGTCTAAGTTCGGGCGGAGCCGAACATTAAATACCCGGCGCAAGTATTAAATATATGTTTTTCACCTTTCCGAAACCTACCACTAGATGGTAAGCCGGGTGTATCAATTTTGAGTAAATTAGCGTCTTTAAATTTCGAAATATTGCAGGTTTAAGCATTTCTGAAATTTACCGTTATATGAAAAGCGGCCGTAATTTTAGTCCGATTTCAATAATTTTCAACGTTTTGCTTTTATGTCGCAAGCACAATAACCATACTGAGTTTGGTACAAATTGGTATAACGGTTACCGATATACATATATGTGATCATCAGTAGTTACTAGAATATCGCAGTTTTCGTATTTCTGGAAATTACCGTTATATGGGAAGTGGGCGTGGTTACAGTCCAATTTCGACCATTTTCAATACCAACCTACCTTGGATTAATGGAAACCTACATACCAAATTTCGGTGAGATATCTCAATTTTCGCTCGAGTTATCGTGTACACGGACGGACGGACATACGGACAGACAGGCATGGCTTAATCGACTTCTCTATTCATTCTGAGCATTTATGTACACATTTGTCTATATTTATCTCGATTCGTTTTGGCTGTTACAAACAACCGTTATGTGAATAAAATTAATATACCCTTGTGCACAAGTGCGCTCGGGCATAAAAACCAAGAGTACCAAAACATTCTATTAATTGGCACACTACAAGTGAACTTATTAATAACCGGTTTTAGTTAGCTGAAAACAAACTGACTTAAGAAGTCGAGGAGTAGTCACCCCTAGTTGAAACATAATGAACTTATAGTGCATTTATAGTTAGTTGAGTTCCCTACAGGGTATACCTACAACGTGTTGTTTCGGATTATTTGGTGATTTTTTTGTAGCAACGTGTCAACAATTTTGGTTTTTGGTGCCGAGATAAAAATAGTAGTTTGTTATAAGGTGTGCATTGACAACATTAAAAATGATTTTTATTTTTTGCCTAAGAGTAGCTTTCCAGATATCGCTACATAAAGATTTTTGATAAAAGAAAAATGGTCGATCAGAAAAATATTCAATCATCAAAACACGTAATACATATATTAAATGACAATAACTAAATTTGCTATCTTTCATCCATTGTACGTTGTTCATGAAAATTACATGTTTTTGAGATAGTTATAAAGATAAAAAATATTAGGCTTTTGTAAAAATGGAAAAATTTTCCATTTACATATGTTTTTAAAAATATATAATGGCTTTCGAAAATTTATTTTTATACCCATTTTTTTAAACTAACGGAAATATTATTTACAAACAAGTAATTTTTAAGCAAAAAACAAAAG
>NW_023458570.1:2457116-2462300 GCF_013731165.1 Rhagoletis pomonella | reverse complement strand
ATTCAAATTTGTTAAATAAATGAAATATTGCAATACGAATATTAAACTAAAGAGAGGAGGAGAGGAAGCGTACTTTTGAAAATATTCTTGAAGCGGGTTGCCACTTATTTGAAAACTTTAATTCAATTAAATTTATAATATAAAACTAAGTGTTGCCATATGGGTATCAAACGAGAGTATTTGAGAATAATAAAATTGCAACAGGCCGATATCTGTACATAATAGATGTTAAAGAAAAATTAATAGGGGGTTGTTAGATCAACAGAAGCCAAATATAAAATTTTGGTATGTTTGTCTGTATGTTTGTAAGCGTATCACGCAAAAGCTAATTTATGGAATTAAATGCAGTTTTTACCGATGTACATATTGCTAGAGCTCTAATTGAAAATATAGAATCCATTTTTTTTTTGTTTTAGTTTATCGTCGATCATTATTCCTAGGTATTTATTTGAACGTATTAACTTTTTTCAGTGAGTCGTTGTTTATATTTAGAGTTAGCAACGGACCGTTCTCAAAATTTCGCCTTGATATAACCACAAACTTAATTTTTTTTATTTCTGTGTGGAAGGTTTTTTGCTACAAAAAAATAAAACTTTTCGTTGTTGCTGCCAAAAAATTAACAAATCTGAGACGTCACGTTTTACAATTTCATACAGTTCTCTTTACAATATATTTCACTAAACTACTAAACGGCTGCATCGACTTGGTTCATATTTGGCAACACCTTGAAAATAAATATTCTGACCGAAAATTTACTCGGTATGTAGCTCGGGATATATCTCTAAAACCAATTACGCTGGGGAACTGAAACTTAGCACTGATGCATATATTACAAATGCATTGGGAAAGGGGGCGTGGCTCCTTCCTTCCATACAAACTGAACTTCTCATATAGCTTATCTCTGGAACTGCTTACGCTAACGTCCTGAAATTCTACACAGCTACATATATTATCAATACCGTAGTTATGGCGAAAAGTGGTAATTATTGGAAAGACTGGCTCGATATACATTTACGTAAATGCGCAAGTATCATTCGATTGGGAACCATTTTCTCCTAGATTTCTAAATCCCGTTGAACTTTTGTAACTTTGTCTTTAATTTTCCGTAAGGTAGAATTTATGTGAAAATTTTGAACAATTTTTTTTAATTTTTCACAAAGCATGGAGCTTTGCTTTTACGAGTTTCGCTATAAACTTTCCTATCTACATACCTATTTGCATAAAATGATAGCCGTTTTCGTTGTTCGGAATAAACTCAAAAAACACTGAATAGAGTTCCGTCAGATTGTCGGAGGTTATCTTACATACATATGTCACGCCTAACAAATGCAACTATGCTAATAAAATGTGACTCTGACCATACTACTTTACCGACTTTTAAAATACGTACGCTACCCAAAAAATTGAATTGTAACGATGAGTAGAAGACGTGCACGCGACAAGACCGTTTCAACTATCTTGTAATTTCGCCTATTAATTTCAATATAAGCAGTGTTTAATATTAACTTAAACAACTATTAGTTTGTGTATTATTTTAAACGGACATCCTGATAAGTATAAATCGCGTATAAGTAAACGTTAGCGAAATCTACCTATACGCGTCACATATATGGTCCAATTACATGCTACTAGAAAACTCGCCAGGTGGTGCTGGAGTAGAGTTATTTATAAAAATCGTACTTATTAACCGATTTCGTTCAAATTTTAAATGTGAGCTATGTACCTGTATGACGGAAAATTCTTTTGATTAAAATTTACGTGATTAGTGCCGCTGGAGTTAAGGTTGAAATTCATAACACGTATTCATTTTATGGTAAGTAATTGTTTTGTAGAAAATGAACCCAATGGATGGCGCTGCAGACGAAATGTATAGAAACCCCGTGTGGTTGGTTTGCTTTGGCACTATGTTTAAGTTATACGAGTTTAGTTTTCAGATGTCTAAATGAAGGATGGGGTTAAGTTTTTCTGACGCCCTCATGCACGATCATGCGGTCTTGCATCTACCCACAAATCAGTTCATAAATTTTACCACGAATTGTAAAAGTGGTGAATTAACAAGGAAAGATCACTGTAGGTATATCAATTGCTTCATTTGAAAGATACTTAAGAGATCACACGACTCATTTAGCAATGTACCGGAAAACTTTTCATCCTGTGGGACAGCGAGGATTCTCGGCCCTCCTATAACAGAAAAGGCACTTCTTCTTTGGTATCACAGCATGGCTATTATTGGCCTATGTATGAGGATACTGCGCCTTAGTGGTTTCAACTTAAATAAAAAATTTTGACTTTACAGACTAATTTTGTTTTTAAACGCTCTTTTGCATTGGCCAACGCAACAGCTCTTATTAGGCGCCGCGAAGTAAGTGGGCATTGGCTAGTTCTAGAATAAAGCTCAAGTATTCTTAGGCAGGGCGTCTTCTATGAGTAAGGAGTTATTACAAAAGTCTTGTATGATTTTAATTTTATTAAGAAATAATGATACGATTTCGGTTTGCCTTCTTAAAAATGAAGCTACAGTAGATTTCTATAAAGCAAGTCAAAATTTAAACGTAACAATTCATAGTTTCAAAGTGGTTAAAAGCCTTTATATGCCTTGAAAAAGGTTAGTCGTCTGAAAATCAAAATTTCTGCCAATACTCACGTCTGTCTTGCTCCACCTTGAAGCTGGAACGTATCACATCACTGGCTAGGGGGTCCAGACGAAAAGTAAATGGTCCACCGTTGCCGCGCGCTCTATCGTCAGCATCTCTCGCTGCTATCTCTACAATTTTGCGCGGCGACACATTCTCCGGCAACACCGGTCGGAAGTCCTTCGCGAATACCGGAGCGTTGTCATTTACGTCTTTTACAATCACCGTCAATGTGGCAGTCGCTGTGCGCGGCGTGATACCATCATCCACAGCATGTATTCGCACGAAATGCCGATCTGTTTCTTCGCGATCCAATGAGCGTTGCACACTCACCGCACCTTTCGGGCTGATAGCAAATTGGCGTTTCTTATTTGTGGCACGTACAATGCGGTACGTAATTTTACTATGCCCCGCCTGGTCGGTATCTGTTGCCCGAAATTGCTCGAGAATTGTACCCAGTTTAGCATCTTCGTAGATCGCCACTTCAATGTGTTCACGTTCAAAATGCGGTTCGTTGTCGTTGATGTCATGTAGCTTGACCACCACCCACGAATAGGCAACGTGATACTTGTCGCTGTCGTTGTCATCACCCATATCGTTAACTTGTATGCGAAAACGAAAGCCACTACTTTGAAGTGGATCCTCGTAGTCCAGAGGCTGTGTGATTTTCAAGGAACCCGTGCCGTCACTATTGCGGACCATGGCGAATTTCTCAGCACCAAAACCACTATTCGGCACCACTTTGTACTGAAAGGAATTGGTTTCGTCCTCATCTTGCACGGTCACTGTGAGTATCGGCAACTCGGGTATGGCCGTATTGTTCGTTTCGTCCACCTCAGTGAACCATTCGTCCTTTGTGAATTGTGGTGGCATATCGTTAAGGTCTTTAACTCTTATGGATGCAGTGCCAGTTCCTGAAAACATTAAATTAAATATTTGTGTATAATAAATATATATAAAGTCTAAAGTAAATCTCACGAGTTGTTAAATTTTTCGGCAAAAACGTGTTTTTGGTCAAAAATTGTGACGCACTTATCTACGCCATGTATCATCTTTTGTATAAAGAACAAGATTCCATTGAGAGATTGTATTTATATGAAATCTTAAAAAAGATATACAGTGACACCCGCTTAAGTATGAATGGGCTATAAAACTGTGTACTCAAAAAACACTTCTCAGAAAAAAGTTTGAAATTATGATGAATATTTTTTTACGTGTTCTGCAAAATCTTAAGTTTAGGCTTATATGGCATTTTAATTGATTGAAAAACCTTAAAAATTAATAAATGTACATAAGTAGCAAACAATAACTTTGACTTTTTAAACAATTTAATTCTTGTAAAAATGATATACCATTGCACTAAAAATTTGTTTAATAAAGTTTTTCTTTACTTGTTCATGTGTTTAAATAATGCTACGATTTTGGTTTTAAACTATATATACTGCATTAAGTGTTGTTAATCAAGTATTTCCGCAAGTTAACAAGAAGATGTAACTACATCAGTAATTATGTTCGCTTAAGTACCCGCATCGAGGTATCTGCCGTTTCGCTAGTTTTTTGTATGCATGTAAAAAACGAGTTTGGCATCATGTTATTCATAATGTGCGTGTTGATCTTGTCACGCAAATGAAGGCACCTAAAGTTCTAGGCCGCCTCCGATCGGAAAATGGTTTTTATGAGAAGCGATTTCATGGCAGAAGTACACTCGGAGGTTTGAAAATGCGACGACCGCAGATCGGGAATTGCATAGAGCAACATTTGCTGGAACTTTATGTGGGATCTGGATGACAGTATCCCTAAAATAAATTTGAAAAATTTTTTTAAATTGTTATTCTCTGACTATGAATTTTTGAGGAAAATTATCCTTTTTGAATAGTTATATTCAACAATTTTATTGAGCTCGAGGGCGTTTTTAAATGAAAAACTATTGTGGACAAGCAACAATAGTTTTTATTTTTTGAAAAAAATGGTAGAAGTGATAGCTATTTAGGAAATTACCACATTTCCTCATCAGTCTTCTTTCAGTAGGATTCGAACCGACGATCCCACTGACTCAGCCTGTTGCATACGCACTGTGCTAAGTTCGTCCTGTGAATTATTGTTGCTTTTTCCCATTTTTTCATTTGTTAAGCCAACGCAGTTCGCACTTGATCATGTGGTTGTTGGTTTTGTTGGTTTTTGTTAATAATTCTATTTTTAGAATGTTTAACCCTTAGGTGTGCTCGTCCTTAAGTTATTTGTTTTTTGTTATTTTATGGCCTTATAACAATTATATTCAACACTTTTATTGAGCTCGAGGCCGTTTTTAAACGAAAAACTGTTGTGGACAACCAACAATAATTTTTATTGATTGTTTTTTGAGGCCAGTGTTAAAATTTCGAATTGGGTCATTGGTAGAGCTTTCCGGCCGGTATATTAAAAAGGCAAACTGCGTTTCCTCTTTCTCCTACGCGTTTCGGCGTACTTCACGCCTTCATCAGGGAGTCTGATTTATTGCAAAAAAAAAAACATAATACACACAACAATTAGACATAGTTACATATGACTGGAA
>NW_023458570.1:2455816-2457016 GCF_013731165.1 Rhagoletis pomonella | reverse complement strand
CTTCTGTATTCGCAGACTCTCCAAAGTTAATCTTGTTTTTTCTCGTCTTTCCACGTCCAAAATTATGGTTTTCTCAAAATCTGCCATGTGTTCGCTATTCGTCAAGTGCTGTTGTTGTCTTCCTATTTTTCGCGTCTGCTTGGTGTTCACTAATTCTGACTCCAAGCGCTCGTTTAGTCCTGCCTATGTATACCTTGTTACAGTTTTCGTTGACTTTACCTTTGCATTGGATTTGATAGACCACATTATGTTGTTGCTGTTTGTTTATTTTGTCTTTTGTTTAGCGTGCTATGTGGCTTATGTGCATATGTTATGTTCTTGTTTTGAATATTTCTGTGCAGTGTTTTGCTGTCGGTTAGGCCTTGTATGTATGTGACTCCTGTAAATCTTCTGTTTTCACTTCTGCTGGTAGACTTATTGTTTGTTTGCGCTGATTTTAATTTGTTAATTGTTGTTGCTATTAGCATCTCAATAGTTTTATTTGGGTATCCGTTCTTGTGCAGTATGTTTATTATTTTCTGTTTGTTACTTTTTCTGAACTCCTGGTCACTTAAGGAGTAGATTTTGTTGATCAGGTTAGTAGCCGTATTTTTCTTTTGTGCCCATGGATGGCTCGAGTGGTAATTTATCATTCTCGAAGATGCTCTTGATTTTGAGTACCAATTTGTTATTATTTTCTTATTTGAGTGGTGAATTTCCAAATCCAAGAAGGGTAATTTGTTGCCCTCTTCTAACTCGGTGGTGAATTTGATTTTATTGTGTTGGGAATTCAGCACTTTTTAAAATATCTTCTACGTCATTTCTTTTTACGATCGCGAATATATCATCTACATACTTATTGATGTATTTGATACATATGTCCTTAGATTTCAATTCAGCGATGCTGTCGTCAAGTATTTTATCTAAAATGTCAGCTACAGTGGGCGATAACGGGTTTCCCATCGGCATTCCGTGTATTTGTTGGTAATATACTCCGTCATATAGAAAATAGTTGTTGTCGGACAGACAGAATTCTAACATCGTTAAGAACTGCTTTCTTGTGAGAGTGGTATATCTTTCTAATAGAGTCCATTGTTGCATTATCGTTCGGATTGCCATTTGCACCGGTATGTTGGTGAATAATGATACCACATCAAATGAAATGAGAACCTCGTCTTCTTCAAGCGTCATGGTTCTTAGATTTTCTTTTAGCTGGAACGA
>NW_023458570.1:2440042-2455716 GCF_013731165.1 Rhagoletis pomonella | reverse complement strand
TTCCAGTCATATGTAACTATGTCTAATTGTTGTGTGTATTATGTTTTGTTTTTTTTGCAATAAATCAGACTCCCTGATGAAGGCGTGAAGTACGCCGAAACGCGTAGGAGAAAGAGGAAACGCAGTTTGCCTTTATAATATACCGGCCGGAAAGCTCTACCAATGACCCAATAAATAATTTTTATTTTTTGAAAAAATTGCCTCGAGCTCAATAAAATTGTTGAATATAATTGTTATAAAGCCATAAAATAACAAAAAAAAGTTTTGACTATTTACATAGATAAAAATATTTAGCAAAACGAAGAAAAGTTCAACATTCTAACACGCAGGAGAAACTTAAGCAATTTTGCTTAAATTTAAGCAAAACAGCAGCGCTGTACATAACGCAAGCGGTTTGATCAAACTTCAACATGGCGGTCAGAAAATCAAAAAATTTAGATTTTTGTTAATATTACCTTCAGCGTTTCGCCAAACCCCATAATAGATTGGCGCTTACACATATGTTAGTGTTTGGCTGAGCTTCTCCTCCGATTTGTGGCGTGCGCCTTGATGTTGTCACACAAAGCGGAGGGACCTACAGTTTTACGCCGACTCCGAACGGCGATGGTATTTTTATGGGAAGCTGTTTTTGATGGCAGAAATACACTCGGAGGTTTGCCATTGCCTGCCCCATACACAACACAAATAGCTTGCAGCAAAGGGATATTTCGCTCTTAAGCGTAGTTCCCCAGTACGTTTTGTCAACGTAAAATTGAATCAGAAAAATAGCCGAAAACGTACCCTTTTCACAACCACTTTCGGTACTTTTGTAGACCTAATCCGCATTTCATCCACTTTTCTTCCCGTTTTTGGATTCATTTTCGGATTTTTTTGCTGGCTGGACTGTTCTCGTAACAAGCGCAGCAGCTTCGCGCACGTGTATATATTACTTATTCTTTGGAACTTTACAATCACACTCTCAAAGAGCGAATCAACACGATTTTAGAGGCAGTCTTCTCGTGTTAGTGAGGGACCCATTCGCAATGCAAATCGAAGAAGAACGAAGTACTTCAGACTTACGGCACTAGCGACGAAATTTTTAAAGCTATCGACAAATTTATACAGAACAATGGTTTGAAATGGAGCAAGTGTGCGGATATTTGCGGTGGTTGGAAAAACGAAAGGAGCGATATTTAGGATGAAGCAAGAGGCAGAAAACACCACGAGAAGTCACTGTATGATCCCTCGGTATTCCCTGGCGACTAGGAAGATGCCGCCACTAGGTTTAAAACCCCTATTGGATGACGCAACGAAGATAACAGAGGCCTGCGAAATTAAAATACATCTCTGGTTTTTTCTAGCACCTCGAGATTTTTTTTTATTGGTGACATGTATATTTTAGTATTTCTAGCAATTTGCATGAAAACCCCACAAATAGACAAAGTAATCAGAAAAACGTATGTAACTTCGAAGTTAACGCTAAGAAAATTGATAGCAGCATAGCAATTTCCATATAAAATTCAAAAAATTTAAATCATTTATCACTTAAATTGCTTTCGTGAAATTGGCTGTAAAAATTATTTTCTTAGCGTCAACGCGCATTACGAGCGTTAACTTGGAAGGTTTAGAAAAAACCATTGTCGAATATTTTCCCAACATTGACTCTGAGGATGGCTTCAGCTGGATAACAAACCCGTTTTCATGTGGCCCGAAAAGTTAACCTACTGAGATGACCAATTAAGCTTTTGAAAACATTCTGGACATCAGTGAAGACAGCACTTTGATTATTAAATACTACGAAGGGGGCCAAGAGAGTTCTGGACGCAAGTGTATGCAGAAAACACTGCTGTTGATTATCGAAGATCCGTGTCGAAATTTTCGTTGAGTATCGAATTTTCTGTCGAACAGAATTTTGCTTTCGATGTACACCATCGGCGAAGTGTTAGAAAATTGTGAAAAATTTACGATTTTGCAGTTTCCTTCTACTTTATGTCGGCTAGACACTAATTTTAAATATTTTTATTAATTTCATGCAGTTCTAACGTCGTGAATATTAAACACAAGCTCGAAAGGCAGATTTTACTTGTGAAAGAAAATCCCAATACTCAGTTGGCATGATCTCTGAGAACAAAATCGTAACCTGTTGATAGTTTTAAAATATTTTAAATAGATTTAGCTTACAAACGCCTCTTTAGACAGTCGAAGTTTTTAATAAATCTGTAGACAAATTTCCTTAATATATTTTATGTCAAAATATATTCGAAAGACTACACTTAAACCCTCTTAAACATTTTCCACTCCTGGCCAGTTTACCAAGCTCTCATCCTCTGACGAATCGTTGAACTAGAACTCCGTTGTACTCATTTTTACCACGTTTTTATAAACTCGGTTTTTTTATTTCATTTTAATTTGCACAAATTTACATACATATGTATAAGCACACTCTTTAGTTTGCTCGATTTGTAAACAAAACTTCTCAGCGGTGAAAAATATACTATTGTAAACAACCTAACCGAGTGAAATTCACAATAGCGCTATTCTTCATCGAATGAGCGTCATAATACCAAATGAAAATTCGTTCGATCAGCACTTTCGACCACAGTCGAATGCAACTTATAATAGGGGCCTTACTTTTACATTTCAATGTGAGACTGCATTTCAACAAATGCTTACATAAACAAGTAATTTTTAAGCAAAACCAAAAATAAAACCGATTTCAATTCACATCTTAGAATTTTAGATTATCGTTAATCTATTCATGATCCAATGATCGGATTTAAACCCAATTAGACCACCTGTCAGGTAACACCTTTCCTTTAAAAAGGAATTATAGTAATCGGTTAACGTGGTCCAAAGTTATGCGGTAACATACATAGAAAAAAATAATAAAAAAATATTCCGACGAATTGATAACCTTATCCCTTTTGTGAAGTCGGTTAAAACAAATACACGAGCAATCTTTCAGCGCCAAATGATTTCAGGGTAAAATTGTCAAAGCTCCCAATAAAATTGAAGGAAATAATGAAATCATCAAAACAATTTCAGTCCTCACATTAAAGCCAAAGGAGCATAAAGTTTGCATTGTAAATTTTAAAATAGCACAACAAGGGTGCCGAGGTGAAAAAAGTTTGGGAACCCCTGACATAGATGATAAATGATTAACAAAACAAAGCATACGTTTCATATAAGTTTGATTTTGTAATAAGTACTTGTGTGCACACAATGTTTGTCGTTTTGCCATTCTCTGCATAGATATTAAGGATATCTGGTTTGCCGACACGGGAATAAGCAACATCTGAGAAGCAATCCGCATCTAACTAAACCACACTTTTCCAAAGGTTGACCTTGGGCATTATTGTTTGCGATTCCGAATGCCAATCGAATTGGATAATTCGTTGGAAATTCCGTTGGATAATTAACTACTTCGTCTTTATCCACAACGGTGTTTAACGTAGTATAGGTCATTTCCTCACTTTGAATGCTGCATTGAATAACATTAGTGGTGTTCACCAAAGTCTGGTAAAAGAGCAGATCAGCTCAAGCAACGACTATTGTCAATACCACTATTATTTAGGTGATAGACATCCTTATTCTCCGCAGCAAGAATAGCTCGTTCCCTGAGCCTATAATCAATTTTCCTAATTAAGAAACATTCTTTCGATCAGTTCTCATTTCGATGTTTCTAAGTTACAAAATTATCAGGCAATAAAATTCGTCTTAATCTCTCATTGACTGGCACCTTTCCGTTCCCAATATCCAGTATTTATCGCGAGAATACCTCGGCTGCAGTGTATGTATGTATGTTCGCCTTGCCACAATGTTGACTATTTCAGGCAAGCATTTATTTATTATTGTCGGCCGCTGTGGTGTAGTGGTAAGCAGTGCGCGCTTTCACTCATCAGCACCTGGGGTCAAGCCCTGGTCAAAGCAACATCGTAAAAATATAGGAAAAGGTTTTTTCTTAACAGCGGTCGTCCCTCAGCAGGCAATGGCAAAACCTCCGAGTGTATTTCTGCCATGAAAAATAGCTTCTCATAAAAATACAATCGCCGTTCGGAGTCGGCGTAAAACTGTAGCTCCTTCCGCTTTGTGTGAAAACATCAAGGCGCACGCCACAAGTCGGAGGAGACGCTCGGCCAAACACTAACATATGAGTAAGCGCCAATCTATTATTATTATATTATTATTTATCTCGCCCGCTAGTGTTAGTCGAGAAATTACAGGCAATGTTTGCGTTAAATCTCCTGAGAGCAACATCAATGCATTCCTGAATGGTTAAACGTTTCCATACAAACCTCGCGACAATCAAGCTCGGAACACTGTGACGACTGCAACTTCACGACGTAACGACAGCGACATCATTTTGTCGACAAATGTCGCCTTGAAGCCAGCTTCTTAAACATTTTGAAGACCTCAGCGACATAGCAAACAGCTGATTTTAAAGTTTGACATTTTGGTATATTTATTTCACAAATTGTGTATTTTTATTTAAGTAAATAAGAAAAACATGAACAATCAAGAATATGTGATTAATTTTGCGACAATTTAATTTTGCAGCACTACATCTACTCATTGTCGCCGGCAAAATTAGAAATAGATTTAATTTGGCGACGTCGACAATTGCAGTCCTGCAGCCAAGATGTCGTGCTGTCGTCAAAATAATTGTGTCCGTAAGAACGTGTGTATTTAAAATTTGACAGGTGCTGCTTGTCGCTTGCTGTCGTCAAAGTGTTCCGAGCTTCAATCGAAAACCTCAAGCAATTTTTTGAGTGCCATGGTACACTCATCCCAAACAATGAGTTTAAATTTTTGTAATACTTTTTCCATACCGGATGTTCTCGAAATATTGCACGGGAGATTGCTGAATTAGCAATTCTTTCACCTAATAACAATGTCGCAGAAATGCCAGGCGAAGCCCTAGCTAAGCTTATGTAATTTTTTGAACGAACCGTCCCCAGAAACAATCTGATAAGGAATATTTTCCTAGTTCCTCCCGACGCATCCAAGAATAAGGTCCCTAGATATCTTTTTCTCCTTCTTATTTGGCGCTGGTACCCCCTAAGCATTTTGGCCGAGCTCGACAAAGAACGTCAGTCGTTTCACTCTGTGGCAACTGACGCCAATTGGAAATGCCACGTGAAGCCAAATCCTTCTCCACTTTGCCTCTCCATTGCAGTGGGGGCCCCCCTCTTCCTCTGGTAGCACCAGCAGATTGCCAGTGGAATAACTTCAGATATGGAGCGTCGGTTCCCATTCGAATGGCATGTCCAAGCCAACGGTGTTGCTGTATTTTCATTCGCTGCACTATGTCCATTTCGTTGTAAAGCTCACACAACTCATCGTTCCATCGTGTGCGATACTCCTCGTCGCCAAAGCGGAGATACTTGTAAATCTTTCGTAAGATCTTTCTCTCGAATACTCCAAGAGCCACCTCATCGAATTTTGCCATTGTATAAGCTTCTGTGCCATAAACCAGCTCGGGCATGATGAGTCACTTATACGGTGTGGTTTTTGTACGTCGAGAGAGAACTTTACTCCCGAATTGCCTGCTCAGTCCATAGTTGCACTTGTTGGCTAGAGTGATTCTGCTTTGGATTTACAAGCTGACATTATTATGTTAATGCTGGTTCAAAAGTAAATGAGATTCTCTACTTTCTCGAAATTACAACTGGCAACAGTGACGTGGGTGCCAAGGTGCGAATGCCCTAACTGTTTATTTTATGTTGTTGTCGTTCGTTATCCAACATGGAAAAGGCAGAACAGACTTCGAGGTTTTTGTTACCGATGATGTCGATGTCATCGGCACACGCCAGAAATTACACGCGCTTGTAAAAATTGTTCCTGAGGGGTTCAGTTCTGCAGCTCTTATTATGTTAACACTTGCATCATGCAATCGTAAATACCCTTCTGCTTTAGCTTTAATTTGGGAATGTTTGTTTGCGCACATAATAGGAGTTCACAATAGTAATAATAGTCATAATCATAATAATATTATCTATTGTTATTCAACATTTCTTTACTCGCAATATACTTAGTAGGCTATGGTGACCTCAAACGTAATTGTGTATGATTAAAATTTAACTGTTAACTGTATTAATGTAAGGGAACGATGATAACCATTTTAAGTTTTCATTATTTCATTTCATGGGATATTTTTATGTTTTTTTACGCTTTTTATAATTTTTTCATTTGTATCAGTAGTTCTTTATTAATTTTTTGATAATATGATCACTTCGTTTGATAAGATGTGGTAAACTCTCTCTTCATTTAAACTGTCCGGATTTGGATAAGTGAAAACATTAACAAAAAATGCCTCTAGTAAAGCTTTCCCAAACGTTTTCCGTTTCGAACCAGTTATGTAATATTTCATTTAATTCAAATATCTTCAGTTTACTTTTACATATTGACCATATTAGGTCCATTCTTTTGCAACCGAGCTACAAACTTTGCAACAACACAAAATCGGCTATATAACCGAGTTCAGCCAGGTCGGTTATAAAATACGCGATCTGAAGAGTAGTGTTGTTAAGTGAAAAAACTGCTCTATTGTGAATTGTTAATGGGAAAGTGGGGGGAAATTTTTGTTTTCGTATATACATGAGTTATTTATATTTTAAAGAAGTATATATATTCCGCAAATACCTCGCATAATTACTAATTTCTATTGTTTTTTGTGTCTAAATCCCGTTGAACTAATCACATGTTTCTTGCCAGCTACCTGCAGGGTTGCTTAAGTAGCTAAAAGGAAATTTTACCCGAGTTGAGCGTTCTTTTGTCGCTAGCTTACAAAAAAATGCAGGTATTGTAACATTTCATTTATTTTATTATATTTTCAAACAGGTGGCAAACCTCTTCAAACATATTTTCGACTGTAAGTCTTCTTCGAACTCTTTAGTTTGATACCCATATTGCAATACTTCATTTATTTAATAAATTTAACTGAGTTCAAATTTTCAAATTGGTGGCAACCCTCGTTAAAAATATTTCCAACAGTCATGTTTTTTAAACCTCTTTAATTTGATACCTTTATTGTAATAAGTCATTTATTTTATCAATTAAATTGAATTAAATTTTCAAAGAGGGGGCAACCCTCTTCCTACATATTTTCGACTGCAAGCCTTCTTAAAAATCTAAAGTTTATTACCCACATTGCAATTTTTCAATTATTTTATCAATTTAACTGAGCTAAAAATTTCAAATCGGTGGCAGACCTCAAAAATATTTCCTACAGTCAGTGATCGGACTTCTACCACATTGTGAAGATCTGCCACTTTTTTGAGCATCTACCACATATACCACTCAAGGTCTGAAATCTACCACATATTCGCGTTTTTGCGTAGTTTTATTTTTGCTCGACATAATTTTCTTAATTTTAAGAGCAAAAATTATCCAACACTATATGGTAACAAGAATGATATGATAATACAAGATTCCGCATTCCCGGCGACGATGAAATTTCTCAAGTAAAAGTAAACCAAGCCGAATGGGAGGTTAAAATAAACTGTAAAATTGTAAATTTTCTCATTAATAAATTTTTCGACAGAAACGGTTTTATTGTGTTAAATTGCAAAATATATGAATTATAAAAAGAATTATAACAACAGCAAGAATGATATGATAATACAAGATTCCGCATTCCCGGCGACGATGAAATTTCTCAAGTAAAAGTAAACCAAGCCGAATGGGAGGTTAAAATAAACTGTAAAATAGTAAATTTTCTCATTAATAAATTTTTCGACAGAAGCGGTTTTATTGAGTTAATTTGCAAAATATATGATTTATAAAAATAATTAATAGCGAAAATGTTAAAAAACGGCGTGTTTTTGTGAAGGTATTAGCAAATTTAAGTGCATCTAAAGTTTCTGAAGCGTTGTTTACTTTTATTTGAGAATTGTCAAAATCGGCAAATCCCAATTAGCTGTGTCTGGAACGTGCCACATTTGCTCGCTACTTCGTGAAGTGATAAAAAGAAAAGCTGGCAGCGCTCCACAAGAAATTACTTAAAATATGTTAGTAGTATAAATATAGCGGTTCTGGACCCGGTGCAGCAGCGCTGCTAGCTATATGGTTTGCTGCTCCGCCGGTTTTAGAACCGCTATAAGGTTTTCTGGTGCTCTGCCGCAAGCTTTGCTGCTCCGCCAAAAGATGTCGCCGATCGAAATCCAAATTCAGAACCCAGATAAAAGCCGCAAGATGTCGCTGACGACAAATCCGAGCCCAAAACGGGATCGATCACAGGGTGGTTTATATGTTGAAAATTAGTAAAGTATATTGGTATACATAATAGCTCTGATCCAGTACTCCATGAACTTACAGGATTTTACACGAACTTGCAGGAAGTTACAGGAAAAATGTTCCCGTATTCCAAAATCCTCCAAAGTCCTGTAAACGAGAGCTTCTTTTGGAGAGTTGTGTACAGAATGAAGTTGCAAGATTTTACCCGAACTTTTTCTTCTGGTAAAATCATGAAAAGTGTCAAGCAATCACTGGCTGACGTTTTTACAGGAAAAATGGTTTTTTTGTTCCCGTACTTTATGTTGTTACTCACTTTTTACTCTCACTTCAGAAAGTAATTTTGCTGTTTGACAGTTTTACAGGATTTTTCACGAAAAGTATTGGATCAGAGCTAATACATACGTATTCTCATTCATGCATCCATATGCAAACGTACATACGTACTAAACACGTGCAGCAGTGTAACTGCAAGTGATAACAAAACGAATACACCATATACATACCAATATACCATGGGTATAAATCAGAGAATGAGTGTAACAGTTGTGGTGTGTTTATTTTTGTAGGAACACACCACACCACACAAAAGAGAAACAGTTGAGTGTAGTATTGAGTATGAGTGAGGAATGTATTTGCTTTTTGTTCTCAAATAACTGTGGTAGCATAAGTATTTTGCAGTTACAGGTGGTGGAACAAATAAAATAGTGTGCTAATTGGAATTTGAAAAGAAAAACAAACTAAAATGAATAGTTCAAATGTAAAAGAAAATATTAAATCTGGAACATACAAAATTAGTGACAAAAGGGGTCGAAGCAAAATATGGGAATGTTTTGGAATAATAAAAGATGAAAATGATGAAGAAATATTAAATTTTGTTGCATGTAAAACATGTACAAATGTTTATAAATACAACAAAAGCGCCCTTTCAAATTTAAATAAGCATAAGTGCTATTTATTGATGAAAAGTGAAAACAGAGAACTAGTTGAGCCAAACCAAGAAGCTAAAAAGGCATGCACAGAAGTTTTGACCAATTGGGTTGTTCAAGATATTCGCCCATATTCTATAGTCAATGATGCTGGATTGAAAGAGTATTCGAAGTTACTTCTGTCATTTGGAATTAAATTCGGGAGTAACCTAAACGTTGATGCATTGATCCCACATCCTACTACAATTTCTCGAAATGTGGAAAATAGTTATATAATACAATTCAACAAGCTTCATTCAGAGATATCATCGATACGGGAAATTGGATACTCGCTCACGTGCGATTTGTGGACGGAGAATTTTTCAAAAATTTCCTATCTTGCCCTAACATGTCATTTTATTATGGATGGAGAGTGCAAAAATAAGCTTTTAGGAGTAAAATCAATGAAGGGATCTCCAAATACAGGTAAAAATACAGTCTTTGTTTTCTATACACATGTAATATATAACGTCCTATTTATTTCTTATTATGGATAGGCATCAAAATAAAAGAAAAATTGGCTACATTACTTGGCGAATTTAACTGTTCCTTAAATGATGCCACTGTTGTTGTTACCGACAGAGGAAGTAACATTAAACCAGCTTTAACAGAACATGAAAACATCAACTGCATAAATCATTTGCTTCACAACACAATTGAAAAATGCATAAAAGGGTCATCACAGATTCAAGAAATAGTAACAACAGCATCAAAACTTGTAAAGTTTTTTAAGAAATCTGGTTTAAATGTAGATCTTAACTCATCACTTAAAAGCTACACACCCACAAGATGGAATACAGTATATACCACAATTTTGTCTATAAAAAACAATTTTACAGAAATTCAAAGAGTCCTCAATGAAAAAAAATTAACAGAAAAATACAATATTTTAATAGAATACCATTTAGATCTCTTGATATCTATTTTAAAACCGTTTATGGATGCTTCGAAAGAACTTGAGGGAAGCTCCTATCCTACGTTACATTTGGTTCATCCTCATATAAATAAATTGAAAGTGATGTGTAACACCACAAATGACAATGAACCTAGTTTTATCAAAGAATTTAAAACAAAATTATATGACACGCTAATTTCTCTAGTCGACAGCCATATAACAATATATCATAAACTAGCAATATTTTTGTTTCCACCAGCTAACCAGCTTACTCAATTTGATTCAAATGAACAAACTGATGTAATAAATAAGTGTAAATCATTGCTGTTACATTATTCAAATGAAAGCAATACTGATGATTTACCAATTGCTACAAATACCTCCACAATATATTCATTGTTTGAAAAGTACGTTCAACCAATCCAAGAAGTTCATTCTAGCGAATTGAGGATTGAAAACGAAATAATAAAATATAAAAATACAAAAGTGTCCTTACAACATGACTTTGATCTTTTAAAGTGGTGGAATGACAGAAAAAATGAATTTCCACTATTGTACAAATTAAGCTGCCGAATTTTGGCTATTCCGGCTTCAAGTGCTCCGTCTGAGAGGATTTTTTCCATTGCTAGGGCTTTAATATCTGATCAAAGATCTAAAATAGGATGCAATAGCAAATCGTTTAATGAAATTTTATTCATAAATATAAACTCAAAAGACTGATTTTTTTGTTTAGATCATTCCCTGTATTTATTTTGAAATGCAACGATCCCTTTTTTGTTATATGTATGTAATTAAACTTCAAAAGACTGAATTATTTTGTTTAAGTTTACTTTGTATATTAATTTTAATTGAAATTGATTACAAAGCCCAACACTACTTTTGTTTCAATCAATTTAAAAACTGTTTCTTGCTGAAATCGGCGTGCTATTTTCAAATCCGAAGTCCGTTTTGCTCTGTCAGCTCTTGTTTAATTTCCTTGATACATCCACGTCGAAAAAGTAAACAGTTTTTAAATCGATTGAAACAACCAACTTTTTTCATTTTGTTGGCCAGTGTTATATTTTTTTTATTTAAATACTCATATGAATTCTTGTGTTTATGTTTTTCATCCAAAGATTGATGTTAAAAGCTTCTTAAATGTTATTTTAAAAATGAATTGTTATTTTGTTATTAATAAACTTTAAATAAAAATAAAATAAAAAAGTTGTTACTGTTTATTAAATACTTTTTATTTTCAGTAAAATTCAATGATCCTACACAGGAATTATTCTATTAAAAGCTAATTTAATAACAACAACTAGTTCTGATCAACAACATACCATAAGTACTTATGGTGTCACCACCAATATCTGTTTATACCAGTTTGGGAGAAACAGATGCAAACAAATATGTTACTCTCTTTCTCTCTATACACACCACACCATAACTGTTAGAAAGAGTAACAATACCAACTCGTAACAGAAACTAAATTCTACTCATCTATACTCACTCAAAATAGGAAAGCATACAAACTGGTGCATTCAGTTGTATCTGTGCACGCCTATAATACGTACATATGTATACACATATATAGATGCTCCACCCCTAGAAAAGTGTGTTAATAATGTTCACATAGTTAATTGCTAAGTATTTAATATGTATGTGTATATGAATGGAAAGGCCTGTTGATGATGAGAACAAATAAAATTTAATTTGAAATAAAAGAAAGTCTTATAATTACTTATTTATTTTGATAATAAGGATTTTAAACATATGAATTATAGCTTTGCTGTTTGTTATAGTTATATTTAATGTTTTTTCCTAAATACTTTATTATTTGCTTAGGAGGCTGTAAGTTTCCAAAGCCATCAAAGTAATCAATCTCATTATCGTTTTTTCCAGTACCTAAGCTACCCAATGCGTTCCTGGACCCTTTGAACTATCCAAATTTATTATTCCACATTCTCTCGTAAATGGTTTACGGGGTAAAGTGTCACACATGAATACATCTCTAAAATTTGGAATAAATTTTGAATACTTCATTAAGTCTACATCAGTAGGAGGTCTTCTGGGTAGCTTCATTAAGAGTTTTTTTTGGTATGGTTGTAAATATAATCCGAATACCTTTTTATAAGGCTTTAAAAACATTCCTTTTCCCATTGAAATAAATTCCATTGTATTATTATGACGTTTCGCCTCCAATAACTGCTCCTTTCCAGTTTTCATAGCATTGATTGTTTTAATAATTCCTGCTGTACCGCCAGATAGACTTCCAAGTGCTCCTAATGCTACGAATAAAGGCGCTAATGGGAGAAATCCTCCAGATTTAGGTAATGGTATTACACGTGGTGCTTTTATTACAGATTTTTTTCCTCTTAAAATACTATTTACAACCTTTCGTGAAATTTTTATTGCATCTTTTAAGTTGTCACTTTTCTTAAAATTTTGTTAAGCACCTTTTAAGGCATTTTTGAAGAGATGATAACCAGTTTTTCCACCCACTTTCTTAGTTTTACTATAAATGTTCCCCATACCAAATTTCGTTTTTGTCTTCATGATATTTGTAACTAACCAAGCATTTGTTTTCTCATTAAGATTGCTATCCTGCGCTTTAACTCTTTCCCAAGCCTTCTCAATTAATTTTTTATCAGCAATATGTCGGTTAATAAATCTTTATTATATAAATATGATATATCATGTTCTCTACAAGCAGTGTCTAGTAGATTAATCCCTCGATCTCCTCTTACTAAAAGTTTCCGTAGTTTCGTTCCAGGTTCACAAAATTGATAACTAGGCAAATGAAGTACAATAGGAAGCTTATTAATTATATTATTTATAAAACCTTTTCCAACGACTAACGATTTATGAATAAACCTTTTTTCATAAATAACTCTCATATAAAATAATATTATATTCAAATAAACGCTGAAGTTTCTTTAAATAAATCTATGGTTCTATATAATTAAACTTTAAATTTCTAAATACCAATTCAACAGTTAATTTATATTCAAATACAAAATTATTATATGATTTAGAATAAACTTCTATATCATACATCGCTTCCCTATTTGTTCTACTATAATACTTTAATATAGTCTTAATATCTAAACCCCTTCTTTCATATTCATGTTGGTTTTGATGTTGCTCCATTATGTACTCCTCAATTTCCCCGCCACATACGGTTAGGAATTTTCCATTGTCATCCTCTTCATCCCATTTTTTGTTAAAAAAAGCATGGGCTGCTCTGACTGGGATGCCCAAAACCTGTAACCGGGGACCCTCATCTTCATCTTCAATACATATATAAGGGGTTTTCATGTCTTCAAAGCACAACATCTCCAATTCGAAATCGAAGTTGTACTCTCCCTGATGCTCGCTATTGAGGATTCGATTGATTCCAGGCATGATGTGTTTTATAAGTATCTTTAAACAAAGTAATAATTTCTAATGTACAGTATTAGCTTATTTATACACATTTCATAACTATATAAAAAGCATTGAGGTAAACTGTTGATAAAGAACATATTTAAATATACATATATTTTAGTAATCTATTTTATACTTCATAATATGATTCAATTAAAATGTGGAAATAATCTTGAACTCAATGTTGCTGTCAAAGAATATATTTATTTTTTATTACCCTATTTAAATTTTATTATATGATTCAAATCAAATGCTAATATTATAAATAGCCTTGATCTTGATTTCATCATCATTGTTTGCCTAATAAGTATAGTAACACCAAGTGGACGATAACGAATCCCACACAGCGTTGCCGCTTTGGTAATTTTTTACCAAAACTGGTAATTTTTTTCTTTTTAGAACAAGTTTGGTAATTTGGTATTTTTTTTCAATTTGGTAATTTTTTTTCAACGTAAGTCCTTTCTTTAAAATTCTTAATACTAACTTATTACTTGTAAAAATTTAGAACTTTGAATATTTTTTACCAAAACTGGTAATTTTTTTCTTTTTAGAACGAGTTTGGTAATTTGGTAATTTTTTTTCAATTTGGTAATTTCTTTTCAACGTAAGTCCTCTCTTTAAAATTTTTAATACTAACTTATTACTTGTAAAAATTTAGAACTTTGAACCTTCTTACAATTGCACAAAACAAAAAATTTGCATCTTAAGACAGCCAAAAATTTAAAGAGCTCTTTAACGTAACAATTTTCCTTGACAACACAGAACTTTTACACGCCTATTCTGCAACACTTTCATATTCGGATTTTGCTACGAATCGTAGAAATGGTATGCTGCAATCCGAATCGTATCTATCTTCGAACTTTCGAAATTCGTAACAATGGCATGCCTAACAAGTAAGAAAATCTAAGTTCGGGCTGAACCGAACATTAAATACCCGGCGCAAGTATTAAATATATGTTTTTCACCTTTCCGAAAGCTACCGCTACATGATAAACCGGGGTGTATCCATTTTGAGTAAATTAGCGTCCTTAAATTTCGAAATATTGAAGTTTCAAGCATTTCTGAAATTCACTGTTATATGAAAAGCGGTCGTAATTTAAGTTCGATTTCAATAATTTTCAACGTTTTGCTTCTATGTGGCAAGCACAATAACCACACCGAGTTTGGTACAAATTGGTAGAACGGTTACCGAGATACATATATGTGATCACAAGTAGGCGGTGCCACGCCCATTTTTCAAAATTTTACCACAAACGTATTTCTTGGTAAAGAATTGTTGCAAGCATCAATTTTGAATAAATTAGCTTCAATAATTACTGATTTATCGAAGATTTCGTATTTCTCTAAATTACCGTTATATGGGATGTGGGCGTCGTTATTGTCGGATTTTAAAAATTTTCGGCCATTTCGTATGTTATGCCAAGGTTAACAACTGTGCCAAGTTTTGAAGAAATTGGTGCAGCGGTTACCAAGATATACACATGTAACCATAAGTGGGCGTGGCTACGCCCATTTTCCAAAAATTTATAATATTCTTATTTTTCGTCTAAAAATTATTGTAAATATCAATTTTGAGTGAATTATCTTCAGTAGTTACTAAAATATCGCAGTTTTCGTATTTCTGAAAATTACCGTTATATGGGAGGTAGGCGTGGTTATTGTCCGATTTTGCCCAGTTATGGTTACATGTGTATATCTTGGTAACCGCTGCACCAATTTCTTCCAAACTTAGCACAGTTGTTGGCCTTCGCACAGCATACCAAATGGCCGAAAATTTTTAAAATCGGACAACAAACGGTAATTCAGAGAAATACAAAATCTTCGATAAATCAGTAAATATTAAAGCTAATTTATTCATAATTGATGCTTGCAACAACTCTTAACCAAGAAATACGTTTGTGATAAAATTTTGGAAAATGGGCGTGGCACCGCCCACTTATGATCACATATATGTATCTCGGTAACCGTTCTACCAATTTGTACCAAACTCGGTATGGTTATTGTGCTTGCCACATAAAAGCAAAACGTTGAAAATTATTGAAATCGGACTAAAATTGAGGCCGCTTTTCATATAACGGTAAATTTCAGAACTGCTTGGTACTTCAAAATTTCGAAATTCAAGGACTCTAATTTACTCAAAATTGATATGCCCCGGCTTACCATGTAGCGGTAGCTTTCGGAAAGGTGAAAGTCAT
>NW_023458570.1:2437844-2439942 GCF_013731165.1 Rhagoletis pomonella | reverse complement strand
AAAATTGCAAAATTTTTATAATTTTTATACAAAGTTTAAAATCTGAATTTATATGGTGTTTGTTGTATAGCCAGCTAGGCTTTTATAAAAAAATAATAAACATTAAATAAACAAAAGACAAATAGCCAAACCTGGTCAAAATATCGCACTCCTATTATTTTGTGGACAACTGTAGGCTAATTCGTATCGACGGGTGGAACATATTTGTATGTTTAAATGAGCATTCTTATATACGGGTGGAGCAAACATATTTAAATGTTTATATGAGCATTCTGAATAATAATAATAATATATACATGTAAATCGACCGATTTTGAAATCAATATGATTTGCTAAATATTGATCGTTATTTCTGATGAAAACATTGAATATTTTTATATAAAAAATATAATAGAACCATCAGCGATGTTATATCATCCTATATCATCCGTATCAATACCGAATTATGAGTTTTATGATTAAAAATCCAAAAAAATAATTTCCAAAATCGTATCGATTTCAAATCGAACGAATTTCAGAACATACCTGATATTCTATTTTTTTATACATTTATAGACTGAATTTTATATAAATGGAGAACCTATGGAATGTAATATCTACTGAAGATGTGGAATCGCGTGGCCTACAGGTGTTTTGTGATGAAATAGCTACAAATCCTCTTCCTGAAGTAGAATACTATTGGACAGGAAAAAAATTTCTTATAGTATATTATGGACATTAATATTTTAAATTAAAACCCCGTGTGGTACGGGAAAACCCAAATTTATTAATAAACAATTAAAATAAAAAAAAATTAATATAATGAGGAAGAATTTTCGACCTTAAAGTAAGGAAAGTTTTGCTTTGATCCAGAGATCGATTTTTGGTTCAGTGTAAATAAAACATCTATTTCTGAAACGACATCAGAAGCGCCTACATCTAATCCGAAAAAGTTATTCACAACATAGGAAGCCACAGAAGCGTTTAGGCAAGATCTAATACAAAAAGAGAAAAATATTTCGGGAATAATTGAGAGCTCACAACCCTTTTATAGACATTTTCAGCTTCAATATCAATATAATATTATGCTACGAATTAGTGATTTCCTTCAATGTAAACTGAATATTTCTTGTTTTGTGTATCGCCAGGTTGCATTCGAGAAAATTTTAAGTAACGGTGAAATTGAAATTGTTACTGGAGATGATATCACACTACGCTCAGATATCACATTAATTGATATTAAAGGTATAAACATATGGATATAGAAATTTCTTAACTTTTAAACCTATAATATGGATGCTGGATGGAAGTCAGCATATCAACATATATATATCATATATAAAAACGTTTCTTATTCAACCTCCATTTAAAGAATCTAAGTTGATGATACGGGATAAAACAACTAAGAACTGGTTTTATCATAATCATCATGAATTAAAATGGGAAGATGGTGATTCGACTTTAATGGCTGTTATTGAATATATCCATTGATTAATGAAAAGAAAACATTATATATTCTATGCTAAAGGATTGGAGAAAATCAGATGGATTCAACGTTTATTCGGATACGATATTATTTTATACAATTTAGATAATTTAAATTGTCCAAATTTAAAGAATTTATATATTAAAAATATAAATATAAATATAAATACTTGTAAATATCATGAAAATTCTATGATATGTGCTGAAAAAAATGTAATATTAAGAAAATGTATTTCTTCATTAAATATCTTATAATAAATAAAAATAAATAAGTAATTATAAAACTTTATTTTATTTCAAATTAATTTTTTTTTGTTCTCATCATCAACATCAGCAGATCTTTCCATTCATATGTGAAAGATTAAAAGATTTCGTATTATTTTTGAATTTGTTAGACATTCGGTGACTCTTTTGAATTTAATAAATTTGTCTTTCAATCAATATAAACGAGAAAAACAGGTATCTTAATCTTTTTTCGAAAGATGTATTATTAATATCTCCTGCTTTCTATATCAAAATATGAGTTTTCATAAAAAGTACGCTTAACAACTTTTCTCACTAAGTTAGCAATATATGAATGAATAATACTAGATGAATAAAACATTTAAATATACACATACTTTTATAAGCATTT
>NW_023458570.1:2434705-2437744 GCF_013731165.1 Rhagoletis pomonella | reverse complement strand
CTAGATGAATAAAACATTTAAATATACACATACTTTTATAAGCATTTTTTTATATGTTTATGTGGGATCAGTGTTGCCACAAAGATTTTGAATTTTTTACCAAAACTCTAAAAAAAAATTACCAAACTCAGAAAAAAATTACCAAATTTGTATAAGTATAATAGTCTAAACAAATTGAAAATGACGAGCTATGGACTATAGCTGTCAAATTATTTTTCCACGTATTCTTATGTAGATAATTATTTTGGCGACGGCAGAGCTACACCACAACTGGGATTGTGGCCAGCTTAGCTCTATTTATATTTTTCGAGCGACAGATGAGTTCTTCCGTGTTCAAAAAATTCATATCACCATCGACAGTGCATTTAGATAATGAAGATGAACAATTTATAGCTGCGGTCGTCCTTTTCAATTTGTTCACACTATAACAATTCACAAATATTTTTAAAACATAACACAAAAAATCGCTCAGAAATTTACAAACCTTTAAAACGTGTTTAACAGTCTTTTACATAAAGCATTTTAAATAACTTAAAACCAAAACTTGAATGTATCGTTAAACGATAGATGAAATTTACTTTTACAATTTTATAATTGGGTCACATTCGTATTTATATGCAAAATTGTAATTAGTCCTGTAAAGTTATTTTCTTTCACCATTGGTTCCAGCAGGTAAAAATTATCCAAAAACCTGATTTGTGGGACTGTAGGGGCTGTGATGGAGCCGTCATATTGGGAAAAATGGGTGGTTTCTTTAAATTCCTATATTGCGAACAAATGCTAAAACCCTTATTCTAGAACCCGAATTTTCGTAATTCGTAATTCGTAGCTACGTTACGAAAAACGTAAAACAGACATGCTGCAACTCTTGCGGAAAAATATGCAGCATTGCCAGCTATCAGTTGTTTTTCGAAGACTGCTGTATGAAGGAAAACAAAGTGGAAAGGAATTAAAAAAATACTCATCATGTGCTTGTTTATTGTAAAATTGATTGATTTTACATATTTCGAGGAAAATTATGTACTCTGATGCATTTGCAATTATAACAGCAGAGTAAGAGCGCTCGATGGCAATGGATTCACAAAGGTAACCGGAGCTGTCGGGCATAGTAACCATGGACACATCTATGCCAGCTTCTGGTTGAATTGTTGAGCCACAATCTCCTCCTATTCCTGAAGAACTGGTTCTCAATCCAGTTACTGCAATGACAGTTTCTTCCAAGCCATTGAAAATATGCACTTTGTTAGGTCCACCACCTGGTCGCGCTTGCTTCTTCCTTCGGCCATGCTTAGGGATTACAAGCCTTACTAATGAGAATTCCCTTTTTTTGTTGCCGGAGAAGAGGACGGAAGCATACATCATTTATTGTGCATATATGTAACTCCGGCTACGTCATCCTCTGTATCTTTGCGCAGAACCCACATCGAAATTTACAAAAAAAGTGCATGGTTCAAACCGAATTTATTAATAAACCAGAGCTCGTTTGGATACAACAACCCAAAATCATTGTACTAATAACTAATTCGTACCCAAGTTTCTCGATAAGGGGCAACAAACATTATTTTTTGTTCGTTCATATAAAGCAGTAGATAAAAATATACGTATATGCGAAAAGTAAATTTATCTGTTAACAAGTAAGAAAGTCTAAGTTCGGGCGGAGCCGAACATTAAATACCCGGCGCAAGTATTTAATATATGACTTTCACCTTTCCGAAAGCTACCGCTACATGGTAAGCCGGGGCATATCAATTTTGAGTAAATTAGAGTCCTTGAATTTCGAAATTTTGAAGTACCAAGCAGTTCTGAAATTTACCGTTATATGAAAAGCGGCCTCAATTTTAGTCCGATTTCAATAATATTCACCGTTTTGCTTTTATGTGGCAAGCACAATAACCATACCGAGTTTGGTACACATTGGTAGAACGGTTACCGAGATACATATATGTGATCATAAGTGGGCGGTGCCACGCCCATTTTCCAAAATTTTATCACAAACGTATTTCTTGGTTAAGAGTTGTTGCAAGCATCAAAAAGCAAAATTTTCGGCCATTTGGTATGCTGTGCGAAGGCCAACAACTGTGCTAAGTTTGGAAGAAATTGGTGCAGCGGTTACCAAGATATACACATGTAACCATAAGTGGGCGTGGCTACGCCCATTTGCCAAAAATTTATAATATTCTTATTTTTCGTCTGAAAATTATTACTAAAATATCGCAGTTTTCGTATTTCTGGAAATTACCGTTATAAAGGAAGTGGGCGTGGTTACAGCCCGATTTCGCCCATTTTCAATACCAACCTACCTTGGATAAATGGAAACCTACATACCAAATTTCGTTGAGATATCCAAATTTTTTCGCGGGTTATCGTGTACACGGACGGACGGACAGACGGACAGACAGGCTTAATCGACTTCTCTATTCATTCTGAGCATTTATGTATACATTTGTCTATATCTATCTCGATTCGTTTTGGCTGTTACAAACAACCGTTATGTGAACAAAATTAATATACCCTTGTGCACAAGTGCGCTCGGGTATAAAAGTAACACCACTAATATTTACTGCAAAACATCGATTTACATCTTTTTGCTTAATTTTTATCTCGCTTCCGACACAGAATTTTTTTCGTTCAAAATTACGCAAACAAACTGTCAATTTCTTACTCGTTCGTTTTTAGGCATGCCATTGTTACGAATTTCGAAATTTCGAAGATAGATACGATTCGGATTGCAGCATACCATTTCTACGATTCGTAGCAAAATCCGAATATGAAAGTGTTGCAGAATAGGCGTGTAAAAGTTCTGTGTTGTCAAGGAAAATTGTTACGTTAAAGAGCTGTTTAAATTTTTGGCTGTCTTAAGATGCAAATTTTTTGTTTTGTGCAATTGTAAGAAGGTTCAAGGTTCTAAATTTTTACAAGTAATAAGTTAGTATTAAAAATTTTAAAGAAAGAACTTACGTTGAAAAAAAATTACCAAATTGAAAAAAAAACGACCAAATTACCAAACTCGTTCTAAAAAGAAAAAAATTACCAGTTTTG
>NW_023458570.1:2399728-2434605 GCF_013731165.1 Rhagoletis pomonella | reverse complement strand
AAATCTTGCAACTTCATTCTGTACACAACTCTCCAAAAGAAGCTCTCATTTACAGGACTTTGCAGGATTTTGGAATACGGGAACATTTTTCCTGTAACTTCCTGCAAGTTCGTGTAAAATCCTGTAAGTTCATGGAGTACTGGATCAGAGCTATTATGTATACCAATACACTTTACTAATTTTCAACATATAATCCACCCTGTGATCGATTCCGGTTCTGGACTCGGATATGTCATCGGTGACATCTTGCGGCTTTTATCTGGGTTCTGAACTTGGATTTCGATCGGCGACATCTTTTGGCGGAGCAGCAAAGCTTGAGGCAGAGCACCAGAAAACCTTATAGCGGTTCTGAAACCGGCGGAGCAGCAAACCATATAGCGGTTCTGGACCCGGTGCAGCAGCGCTGCTAGCGGTTTATACTACTTATGTTCGAAAAATATCTTGATATGGAAGGAACTGCTTTACACTATCAAGAAAAAAAAGCCAAAATTCAACGCAATTTTTAGCAACTTCAATCTTGCACTTTATTATACTAAAATTAAATTTTTTTAGAGTCTAATTAAAAAGTTTGCAATTTACGTGAAACCTTGCAGAATTTTTTTAATTTGTGTACAAAGTTTGATCCCAACCCATCCCAGAGATCTACCAAATTTTTTCCAGATTCTACCACACAGAACTTTTTTTAAAGTCCGATCAGTGCCTACAGTCTGTTTTTTAAACCTCTTTAATTTGATACCTTTATTGTAATTAGCCATTTATTTTATCAATTATATTGAGTTAAATTTTCCAACAGGTGGCAACCCTCCTCAAACTTATTTTCGGCTTTAAGCCTTCTTAAAAATCTAAAGTTTAATACCCACATTGCAACATTTCATTTATTTTATCAATTTAACTGAGCTAAGATTTTCAAATAGGTGGCATCCCTCCTCAAAAGTTTTTCCTACAGTCATCTTTCTTAAGCCTCTTTAATAGTTTCGGCTGTAAGCATTCTTAAAACTCTTTAGTTTGACACCCACATGGCAATATTTCATTTATTTTATCAATTTCATTGAGTTACAATTTTCAAATAGGTTGTAACCGTCCCTAAGGACCGTCCAAGAGTTACCATTCATAAACCTATTTAATTTGATACCCACACTTCAATATTTTATTTATTTTATCAATTAACCCGAGTTAACATTTTTAAATAGGTGGCAGCCCTCCTCCAAAATATTTCCAACAATCATCTTTCTTAAACTCCTTTAATTTGATACCTATATTGTAATATGTCATTTGTTTTATCAATTAAATTTAGCTAAATTTCCAAACAGGGGGCAACCCTTTTCAAAAATATTTTCGGCTGTAAGCCTTCTTAAAACTCTTTAGGTTACACCCACATGGCAATATTTTATTCACTTTATCAATTTAACTGAGTTAAAATTTGCAAATAGGTGGCAACCCTCCTCAAAAGTATTTCCAGCAGTTACCTTTCTTAAACGTATTTAATTTTGTACCCACATTGCAACATTTCATTTATTTCATCAATTTGACTGGGTTAAAATTTTCAAATAGGTGGCAACCCTCCTCAAAAATATTTCCAACCAGGGTTCGGAAATATTCACTCACCTTCGTACGTGAACGCGAAGGTGAACGTATCAAATATTCTGTATTGATTCTCCTTCGCGAACGAGAAGCATAAAACCAGTCCAGATAGTTCGCGTTCGCAAATGTTATAGGGAATTTACATGAGGCGATTTTTCAGGCGATATTTAGTTGAAAGCAACAATCGCCTGGTGTAAACGGATTTTCAACTAATCGCTTTCAATGAAGTTGGTCGGCTGCCTACTTTCGTTCAACTTTTGATTCATCTAATCGCCTGCGAAAGTTGAATCATGTAATTGCCTATTAGGTAGAAAAAATTTCTGCTGTTGTTCGTATGCGTATGTATTGGTGGAGCAAACAGCGTGCTTTCATATATGTAGCTATAAGTGGCAGCGATGCCTTCGCGAAGGTTCACTGCTGTCGTCAGCGTTGCCGAAAGCTTTCGCTGGATAATCGTCACTTTACCCTAAAAAAATCGTCATTTCTGCCAAAAAATCGTCAACGTTTTTATACCCGAGCGCACTTGTGCACAAGGGTATTATAACTTTGTTCACATAACGGTTGTTTGTAACAGGCAAAACGAATCGAGATAGATATAGACAAATGTATACATAAATGATCAGAATGAAAAGAGAAATCGATTAAGCGGTGACTGTCTGTCCGTCCGTCTGTCCGTCTGTGCACACGATAACTCGAGTAAAAATTGAGATATCTTAACGAAACTTGGTACGTGAACTTCTTTTGGGCGCAGGACGGATGGTATTGAAAATGGCCGAAATCGGACAATAACCACGCCTACCTCCCATATAACGGTAAATTTAAAAAATACGAAAACTGCGATATTTTAGTAACTACTGAAGATAATTCACTCAAAATTGATACTTACAATGAGTCTCAGACGGAAAACATGAATATTATAAATTTTTGGAAAATGGGCGTAGCCACGCCCACTTATGGTTACATGTGTATATCTTGGTAACCGCTGCACCAATTTCTTCCAAACTTGGCACAGTTGTTGGCCTTAGTACAGCATACTAAATGGCTGAAAAGTTTAAAAATCGGACAATAACCACGCCTACCTCCCATATAACGGTAATTTTCAGAAAAACGAAAACTGCGATATTTTAGTAACTACTGAAGATAATTCACTCAAAATTGATATTTGCAATGAGTTTTAGACGAAAAATAAGAATATTATAAAATTTTGGCAAATGGGCGTAGCCACGCCCACTTATGGTTACATGTGTATATCTTGGTAACCGCTACACCAATTTCTTCCAAACTTGGTACAGTTGTTGGTCCTGGTACAGCATACCAAATGGCCGAAAATTTCTAAAATCGGACAATAACCACGCCCACATCCCATATAACGGTAATTTCGAGATATGCAAAATCTTCGATAAATCAGTAAATATTGAAGCTAATTTATTCAAAATTGATGGTTGCAACAATTCTTTACCAAGAAATACGTTTATGACAAAATTTTGGAAAATGGGCGTAGCACCGCCCACTTGTGATCACATATATGTATGTATCTCGCTAACCGTTCTAGCAATTTGTACCAAGCTCGGTATGGTTATTGTGCTTGCCACATAAAAGCAAACCGTTGAAAATTGTTGAAATCGGACTAAAATTGAGGTCGCTTTTCATATAACGGTAAATTTCAGAAATGCTTGAAATTTCAATATTTCGAAATTTAAGGACGCTAATTTACTTAAAATGTATTCACCCCGGCTTATCATGTAGCGGTAGCTTTCGGAAAGGAGGAAAACATATATTTAATACTTGCGCCGGGTATTTAATGTTCGGCTCCGCCCGAACTTAGACTTTCTTACTTGTTTTTATTGCATTTTTTAACAAAATAAAAAATACAAAGAAATTGCATACAATGAGTCGTATGCATAAAAACTAAGCAATTGCGTTCTCTTAAATGTAGAAAAATAATTTGCTTAGGTTTTATGCATACGACCCAATAAATATGACCACACATTACAAAACCAAATAGAACCCACATTGAATATGGATTAATAAAAGTGGATTTGCAATTGTTAACGACACGTTAAAATTACAATTTCAAACACAACTGCTTTTAAATAGTTGAACTCTACTGGATGGAAGTTTTTGAAGATTTTAATCCAGTTTTAAAGTAGGGGTATTCACACCGAGCTTGGTACTCGGTGTTCGGTAATTTTTCCCAATGTATTTGGTTTCTGTAAAATTATTTTATTATCGGTGTACCGGTTACCGAATTATAGTGAAGGAAGCTTGATAATTTTTCTGGTAGTCGGTAAACTGCAATCAGCTGTTCGATATTTATTCAGTTTCAAATCCGCCCGCTGACGAAAGGCATAACGCATATGAGTAAATAAAATTCCTTCAATTTTCTGTTACAATTTCTTTTTTTTAGGTAAAAAGCTACGAATCCGCTCTTGATAAAAAGAGTTTACCAGACTAACAAAAGAAAACTGAAAATGATGTTCACAGTTGATACAATTACCGAGTGTCAACCAGGAATTTACCAAAACTACCAAAATGGATGTAAAGACCCTTAGTGTAACATTAGCACTTACTAACTGATAGAAAATTCTGACTGAACAAATTCCCTATCCTACTTTTCTTTCTCTTTCAAATCAGTGTCACCAGTGCAAATTAACTGAAGGATGGTTCCGTGCGCAGAAGTGGAAAACTTTTGACTGCCATTCACCTGGGAGTGGCCAGAAGCGATTCTTGTGCGCACGGTTCAAATCGCAGCTCACAACGTCCGGATATTTATATCCACGTATCCTCTGGGTAGCAACCAAACACCCGTTTGGGAGCGAGCTAAAGTGAGAAGGCGTAAAACTTTGCGTGCGCTGGGTTTGGGTCCCGCCACGTTAAAACCCCGCCCAATGAAAAATTCCAACAAGCCTCGGATGAGACCCCCTTTTTCTGATGACGACCACGGCAAACGTATAAAGGACTATGATTTAAGGGTATGCACCTGGAATATCCGGACCCTTAATGGGGAAGGTGCCTCTGCCCGGCTGGTTGATGTCCTCGGGAAGGCAAAGGCTGACATCACCGCCATCCAAGAAATGCGATGGACGGGGCAAGGTAAAGTAAGCGTGAAGCCTTGCGACGTCTACTACAGTTGCCACGTAAAGGAGCGCAAATTCGGTGTTGGATTCGTGGTAGGAGAGAGACTCCGTCGCCGAGTACTGGCGTTCACCCCGGTGGACGAACGTCTAGCCACAATCCGCATCAAAGCTAGATTCTTCAACATCTCGCTCATCTGCGCCCATGCCCCGACGGAAGAGAAGGATGAGGCGTCCAAGGATCTCTTCTATGAGCGCTTGGAACGTACATATGAGCGCTGCCCCCGACACGATGTCAAAATCGTGCTTGGCGATTTTAATGCCAAGGTGGGCAAGGAAGGGATCTTTGGCGCCACTGTCGGAAAATTCAGCCTCCACGACGAAACGTCCGATAACGGACTGAGGCTGATCGACTTCGCCGGGGCCCGAAATATGATAATATGTAGTACTAGGTTCCAGCATAAGAACATCCACCAAGCTACATGGCTGTCTCCAGATCGAAAAACGAGAAACCAAATCGATCATGTTGTGATAGACGGAAGGCATGCTTCAAGCGTTTTGGACGTACGTACACTCCGAGGGCCAAACATCGACTCGGACCACTATCTTGTTGTAGCCAAGATACGCACCCGCCTCTGTGCAGCAAAAAATGTGCGCCCAACAATGCAAGGAAAGCTTAACGTCGAAAAGCTGCAATCACAACAGACGGCCAATTTATTCGCCACTCGACTCACACACCTGCTCTCTGAGAGCACTCTTCAACAATCCGACGTACGCGAGCAGTGGAACCACATTTCCCGATCATTAAGTACCGCCGCCGAAGAAGTAGTTGGATTTCAGCGAGCCCGAAAGAACAACTGGTACGATGAGGAATGTCAAGAAGCCGCAGAGAAAAAAGATGCCGCCTACAGGGCCACGCTGCGATCGGGCGCAACGCGAGCCATGTGGGACCGTTATAGGGAACTGAAGAAGGAAGCGAGACGTATTTGCCGCAATAAGAAGAGAGAGGCCGAAATACGTGAGTGCGAAGAGCTTGAGATGCTGGCCGACAGGAAGAACGCCCGAAAATTCTACCAGAGGGTTAGGCGACTTACGGAAGGTTTCAAGACCGGGGCGAACTCCTGTCAGAACAACAATGGCGACCTAGTGACCGATGTCCAGAATATACTTAAATTGTGGAGGGAACACTTTTATAACCTACTGAATGGTAGCAGCGCTGAAAGTAGTGAGGAAGACGAACCCGAGTCCCCAGTCGATGATGATGGAGTAGCTGTCCCACCGCCTGACTATGACGAGGTACGAATAGCGATTACGCGGCTGAAAAACAACAAAGCTGCTGGAGCTGACGGCCTGCCAGCCGAGCTATTCAAGTACGGCGGCGAGGAGCTGATGAGGTGCATGCATCAGCTCGTATGCAGAATATGGTCAGATGAACGCATGCCCGACGACTGGAATTTAAGTGTGCTCTGCCCAATCCACAAGAAAGGCGACCCCGCCATACGCGCCAACTACCGCGGAATTAGCCTTCTAAGCATAGGTTACAAGGTCTTATCGAGCGTATTGTGCGAAAGACTGAAGCCCACCGTCAACGAGCTGATTGGACCTTATCAGTGTGGCTTTAGGCCTGGAAACTCCACCATAGATCAGGTATTCACAATACGCCAAATCTTGGAAAAGACCCGCGAGAATAGGATCGACACACACCATCTATTTGTCGATTTCAAAGCCGCTTTCGACAGCACGAAGAGAAGTTGCCTTTATGCCGCGATGTCTGAATTTGGTATCCCCGCGAAACTAATACGGCTGTGTAAAATGACGTTGAGCAATACCACCAGCTCCGTCAGAATAGGGAAGGACCTCTCCGAGCCGTTTGATACCAAACGAGGTTTCAGACAAGGGGACCCCCTTTCGTGTGATTTCTTTAATCTTATGTTGGAGAAGATAATAAGAGCCGCAGAACTGAACCGCTCAGGCACAATACTTTATAAGAGCGTACAATTGCTGGCGTATGCCGACGACATCGATATTATCGGTAAAAACAAGGGCTACGTCTGTTCTGCCTTCTCGGGATTGGATAGAGAAGCAAAGCGAATGGGTCTGGTGGTGAACGAGGACAAAACGAAGTATCTCCTGTCATCACACAAACAGTCAGAGCATACGCGTCTTGGCACCCACGTCACTGTTGACAGTTACAAGTTTGAAAAAGTAGACGACTTCGTTTATTTGGGAACCAGCATTAACACCAATAATAATGTCAGCCTTGAAATCCAACGGAGAATCACTCTTGCCAACAAGTGCTACTTTGGGCTGAGTAGGCAATTGAGAAGTAAAGTCCTCTCTCGTCGTACAAAGATCACACTCTATAAGTCACTCATCATGCCTGTGCTGGTGTATGGCGCGGAAGCATGGACAATGAAAGCATCTGATGAGGCGGCTCTTGGAGTTTTCGAGAGAAAGATTCTGCGAAAGATTTACGGACCTTTACGCGTTGGTGATGGCGAATATCGCAGACGATTTAACGATGAGCTGTATGAGCTTTACAACGATATAGACATAGTGCAGCGAATTAAAATTCAGCGGCTCCGCTGGCTTGGCCATGTCGTTCGGATGGACAGAAACGCTCCTGCTCTGAAAATATTCAACGCGGGCCGCGATGCTGGGAACAGAGGAAGAGGAAGGCCTCCTCTGCGTTGGAAAGACCAGGTGGAGAAGGACTTGGCTTCACTTGGCATTTTCAATTGGCGTCAGTTAGCACAGAAGAGAAATGACTGGCGTGCTGTTTTGGACTCGGCCAAAATCGCTTAGGCGGTTACAGCGCCAAATAAGAAGAAGAAGAAGTGCAAATTAACTATTTTGTTACAATTCTAGAACAAATTTAATATAACTAAAAGCACGGTTGTAGACAAAAACTTGATAAATGCATTGTTGTATTTTGGATTACGTTTTCCTGTAACAAATTTTTTACATACATCCATATGTAATTTAAAAACTAATAGCGTTTTCCTTTCTCGAAATAATGTTGCATTTACTCTGCCCTGTGCCAGGGCTGTCAAGTTTTCGTGTTCTTCTCTCAGCATCTTCACATGAATATTGCATGCTCTTTCTTTCAATTGCTGCACTCTGATAATATTGCAATATAAGGTGACATTTTTTCGATAAAAGAAAACGCAATAAAATAAAAAATCGTCATTACAGGGGAAAAATCGTCAAATCGTCATTGAGCTATAAAAACGTTAAAATGACGACGAAATCGTCAATTCGGCCTGTCAACCCTGCCTGTCGTTCCCCTTCATAAGTGAATGTAAATGCTGCGGCAAATATTCGCGGAAAGTTGGTGTGGCTAGATATACTATTCTGTGCGAAGGCAATTTTGTTAATTTCATAAGATTTGCACCGTTCATTAGATTTTCAAAAATGAGGGGTCAAATGAGAGGGCTTGACCTCTGGATGTGCAAAAAGGATATATTTTTTTGATAGGGTTGCCACCTGCGTTTAAAATTATGATATTTACACCTTCTTCATCTTCTTTTTTGGCGCTGTAGCCGCCTAAGCGATTTTGGCCGAGTTCAGCAAAGCACGCCAGTCGTTTCTCTTCTGTGCCAACTGACGCCAATTTGAAACGCCAAGTGAAGCGAAGTCCTTATCCACCTGATCTTTCCATCTCAGTGGGGGCCTCCCTCTTCCCCTGCTACCACCAGCGGGTTCCGAGTTGAATACTTTCAGAGCTGGAGCGTCGGCGTCCACTCAAACGACATGGCCAAGCCAGCGGAGCCGCTGTATTTTAATTCGCTGCACTATGTCCATGTCGTTGTAAAGCTCATACAGCTCATCGTTCCATCGTCTGCGGTACTTGCCGTCGCCAACGCGTAAAGGCCCGTAAGTCTCCCGCAAAATCTTTCTCTCGAACACTCCAAGAGCCGCCACATCGGCTGTTGCCATTGTCCATGCTTCTGCGCCATATACCAGCACGGGCATGATGAGTAACTTATAGCGTGGTTTTCGTACGTCGAGAGAGGACTTTACTCCTGAATTGCCTAATCAGTCCAAAGTAGCACTTGTTGGAAAGAGTGATTCTGCGTTGAATTTCAATGCTGACATTATTATCGGTGTTAATGCTGGTTCCCAAGTAAACGAAATTCTCTACTTTCTCGAAATTGTAACTGTCAACAGTGACGTGGGTGCCAAGGCGCGATTGTGCTGACTGTTTGTTTCATGACAGGAGATACTTCGTCTTGTCCTCGTTTACCACCCATTCGCTTTGCTTCCTTATCCAACTTGGATGATATTTACACCGTTCTCCCGATTTTCAAAAATGAGGTGTCAAATGAAAGGGCTTGGCCTCTGGATGTGCAGAAAGGATATATTTTTTGACAGGGTTGCCACCTGCGTTTAAAATTATGATATTTACACCGTTCTCCCGATTTTCAAAAATGAGGTGTCAAATGAAAGGGCTTGGCCTCTGGATGTGCGGAGAGGATATATTTTTTGATAGGGTTGCCACCTGCGTTTAAGATTATTATATTTACACAGTTCTCCCGATTTTCAAAAATGAGGCGTAAACTGAAAGGGCTTGGCCTCTAGATGTGCAGTAAGGATATATTTTTTTAGTAGGAATGCCACCTGCATTTTTTTTACTGGTCAGCACAGCAAGTCCATAGATTTGTCTAATAAACCCCTCAAAATTATTAGAAGTAGTATTTAGTATTTTGAAATAAAACGGCTTTCGCGTATGTTACGTAGAAAAAATAATCGTAGGCAGCGACAATTTTTTAAACCTAATATACGCGAGTAATAATTACGCTTCTACCTGGGCTCGAATCGTAACAGTCGTGAACGAGCAACTCGTCAATATATATAAAAATGTGTATTACGGATTTTTACAGTCGTCAAGAAGGGCAGTACGTTTGTAGTTCGGATATGAAATGAGCAGTACGTCCACGACTGTTATAATTCGAAATATGCATTTTTATGTGACGAGTTGCTCGTTCAAGACTGTTACAATTCGAGTACTGGTCTATATAAATTCTATAAAGATTCGTTATAATGTGCATACCACTAACAATAATGGAATGCATTTTCATGAAATTATGGTCGTTAGTATTTCTCAGAAATCTTTATAGAAAAACATCATTCATTCATTTGCGGTTCAAATATGTAGAAATATTTTTAAACAAACAGCTTTCGCATATGTTGGGTACAAATATTTCGCGTATGAACAGCGAAAATGCCTTTACCTAACATATATAGAAGAAAATAATAACACCATCCACAAAATTTTTTTCACATGCATACATAATTGTAGAACAGCGATGCCAAGTGTAGGGCACTTGCCTATAGTATTCTGCCAGCGCAGGGCACTTGCTTATGGAGTTCTGCCAGCGTTGGGTTGGTGTAGAACAGTCATGCCCAACGTCGGCAGAACTCCATAAGCAAGTGCCCTGCGTTGGCAGAATTCCATATGCAAGTGCCCTGCGCTGGGCATGACTGGTGTAGAATGTACATATGTATAAATATTGTACATATGTAGGTAGATATGAATAAACCAGTGGTGCACACGGGAGCTGTGTTGCCAGGTCTTCGGCATGAGAAAACGTCCCTCTTGGTGTGAAAAAACGTAATTTCCTACCCAAAAACATCTTATTCAAATGAATGTACAAAAAATTATTCTTCGTTAACTTTTATTATATTTTTATTATATACATTTAAAATTCATTGTAAACTAGTTTGAGATCGTTAATATAAAAATCATTTTATACATACACTTGTGATCAGCTGATTAAGTCATCACCATTTTGATCGATTTTCGCTTTTTCTCTTTTGTTTATTTAATGTTTATTATTTTTCCATCTAAGCCAAGCTCATTATATAACAAACAAAATATAAATCCACATTTCAAACTTTGTGCAAAAATTATAACAATCTGCAACGCTTCAGCTAGATTTTCAACTTTTTATTTAGATTTTTTTTTTAATTTTTTTTGAGTATGCAGTTTGATAGCCCATTAAATTTCAATCAATAATGTGCAAGTTTAAAGAAGCTAAACAATCGCGTTGATTTTTAATATATTTTTTTTCTTGTAGACATTTGGTAAGGGGGTCGGTTGTCGAAAATGCTAAATTACGTTCTGCTAAGAAGGAGTATAGCATTATTTCAGCCTTTTTTGCGTTCATTACATTTTCAATGAAGTCTTAAAAAAGTCGCCTACTTTTTTCTGACTTTTTATGCTGCTCCAGCTTTTTTGATGCTTTTGCGAGCGTGCGTGTTGAAAGAGATCAGCTCTTCCTGATTTGGCTTTTAATGTGCAATTGCAAACATTACAATAAGCCTCTTAACCTCAAGTGTTTACACAACCAGCCTTTGAACACGGGATCCTTAGTCCAAGAATCCAAAAAAAAATGCGCATACGCAGAATAAATATCTTTTGAAGCAGCTGCTGCAAAACACAAAGCTTGTAAAGATTTTTTAAGAAAATACTTCAAAATCAGTTCCACTTACAAGATTTAGTAACAGAGAAAATTTTTGCGAAGTTAAAAAACGTAATTTTTTACACAAACAGGATACAAAAATATCCAAATGACGTTAAAAATGTCAACCTGGCAACGCTGCACGGGAGTCTCCGGGAGCTACTCGGCTTTCACATACAAGTCGTGTGTGCGCAGCTACCGAACTTATGCGCAGTGTTGCCAGGTCTTCGGCATGAGAAAACGTCCCTCTTGGTCTGAAAAAACGTCATTTCCTACCCAAAAACGTCTTTTTCAATTGGATGTACAAAAAATTGTTCTTATTAAACTTTTATTGTATACAAAGGTACATATCGAGCCCTAACCGCCAAAATAACGTAAGCGACATTTTTTTCAAAATTTTCTTTTTGATGCAGAAATATCCTAGAGCATATTAAAATGTCATTTCGACAGAGCACATTTAAAATTCATTGTAAACTGGTTGGTAATATAAAAATAATTTTATACATACACTTGTGATCAGCTGATTAAGTATCAATATTTTGATTGATTTTGGCTGTTTCTCTTTCGTTTATTTAATGTTTATTATTTTTCCATAAAAGCCAAGCTCATTAACAAACAAAATATAAATCCACAAAAATTTCGCACAAATTATAAACAATCTGCAAATTTTCAGCTAGATTTTCAACTTTTTATTCAGAGTTTTTAGAATTTTTTTTGATTATGCAGTTTGATAGCCTATTAAATTTCAGGGCAATAATGTGCAAGTTTAAAGGGGCTAAATAATCGCGTTGATTTTTAATAATTTTTTTTTTTCTTGTAGACATTTGGTTAGGGGCTCGGTTGTCGAAAATGCTAAATTACGTTCTGCTAAGAATGAGCATAGCAATAGGTGCATTCAATATCAAAAAATTGTTACGAATTGTTGCTAGTACTTGCAAGTTTTTACTGGGAATGCATTCAATAACCCAAAATATTTGCAAGAGGGAGCGAATTCGAGAGCTGTTAAGAGGATGATTTGATGAAACATAATTAGTGAAAGGAAAATATGGATGAAAAATTTAACTCTATGGGAACTATTCCCAATTAAAAAGAAAATTGCGCGCCAAAAACTTAACCGTCAGAAAGTGTCAAAATGGCTTAAGTTGCAAGTTTTTACTAGTTTTGCGTTCAATAACTTTTTCTGAACGTTTTCTCTTGCTCTCAATTTTACTCTCTATTTTTCTTTTACGCTCCCGCTGCAAGTACTTACTGGAAAAGTTATTGAATGGACCTAATATTTCAGTCTTTTTTGTGTTCATTACATTTTCAATGAAGTCTTAAAAAAGTCGCCTACTCTTTTCTGACGTTTTATGCTGCACAGCTTTTTTGATGCTTTTGCGAGCGTGCCTGCAATTGCAAACATTACAGCAAGCCTCGCACCCTCAAGTGTTTACACACCCAGCCTTTGAACACGGCATCCTTAATCCAAGAATCCGGAAAAACTCTTTTGAAGCAGCTGCAGAAAAACACAAATATTGTAAAGATTTATTAAGAAAATAATTAAAAATCAGTTCTACTTATACGATTTAGTAACAAAGAAAAGAAAAAGAAAAATTACTGGGATGTTAAAAAACGTCATTTTTTATACACTAAACGTCTAAACGTCAACAGGGTACAAAAAACGTCCAAATGACGTTAAAAACATCAACGTGGCAACGCTGCTTATTCGCCGCTAGCAGCCGGTCAGTTTTTTGTTTGTACTTCATGCTGTAAGCATCACATGTGCGAGCTGTTTTTCTGAGTACACACATACAGATACAAAAAAATTGCGCTTGTGTTGGGAGCTCTGCCGACGCTGTGCACCACTGGAATCAGTGTTGCCAACCCTTCAGTTTCAAAAAGCACCAAACCTTGGAAAAAAGAGCGTTTTACCGCACTAAAAGCACTAAATTTTTTTTATCAAAGGATATTTTTTTTCATAACAGTTTGTGGTAAACAAAAGTAAAAAAATAAACAATATGTACATGTATAACTAAATACACATTCATGCTTCTGAAACTGGTACATCTGGAGAAGGAACAATCGAATCGCAACAAACGAAATTGAATTTTAAAGGGGAAGAGTAATACTTAATGATACCCTAAGTAGAAATGAGTTGTTTTATAATATAACCTCAAATATTGCGAAAAACCGTGTTTTTACACTTAGAGGCTAGGATATCTCAAAATTCTGACGTGGTAGAGAAATTCTGCAGCTAGATTTGGATTCAGCACCGAAAAATCTACACAAAACGGTTCCACTCAGGTGGCAAAAAAAGTTTAAATTTTTCGAACTGTGTAATCAATAAATAATCAAGAAAATAAAAAAATAAATTCTTAACTTATCTGCGTGCTAGCATTTTCAACGCGAATACAATTTAACAAAAACGCAAGAACATGGGTTTGCAACTTCATCTTCTTATCAATCATGGTTTGCATTTTAGTGCATTTAAATTTGTAGATTCTTGTAAATTCAGAAATTTTAGTTCAGAAAAAAGCACTAAAAAGGGCACTAGGCACTAAACCATTATTTTTGGCGTTTTAATTTTCAAAAAGCACTAAATCTAGTGCTTAAAGCACTAAGTTGGCAACTATGACTGGAATAAACGCACCAAAGTATATACATACATACATATGCATATATAGGCAAACGCAATTTTAACATACTTTGCTAAGCACAACCATCTGCATAGCAATGCCCTAACTTATGGATGCACAGCAGTGGTACACGCAGTCGACGTCGCGGGCAAACTGCGAGCACGCGTGCGTGCTAGGGGAGGTGAAGTGAGCTGTACGGAGATGGCAACGTATACATATTAACCACTACATACTTATTTTCAAGTAAAAATGCGTGTGTGTGGCATCAGGGCACCAGAAAAAGCCAATTTTCCACAACAAAAGCGCCAAGTTTTTATTTTCATGTTTCATAATTTTTTTGATTCAGTAAAAAGTGTATATGTATACACATCGATTTCCTTACGTTTTTAATAATAAATTAATAAATGTATTGAATTTATAACAACGCGAAACATATTTAATTTACCTATTACTCACATTTTATTCAGAAAATGAATCCATCTTAATGTAGAATATTAGTGTATAGTGTATACATACATACATATGTACCTATGCATTCGGTGTGCTTAAATTAAAAGAGCATCACTAAATAACGCACCAAGCATTGAATTCCAATTATTTTGACTTTTTGGTTTCCCAAAAGCACTAAATTTAGTGCAAAATGCACGACCTTGGCAACAGTAAACTGACCACATTCATGCTCAAACAGTGATGCCAGACCAAGTATTGAGTAAATTCACTATGCATATTTTTCTTTTAAAGCAAAAGTTCTAATTGGCGAGGGGATTGATTTTTGGTTCTTACATAGAACACTGATAAGATTCACAAACTTATCTTAGGACTTAATTAATATAATCAACATTATTTGTAGACGAATATATTTGTGTTCGTATGAAATAGTAGCATATGTCGGGAGGCTGGCTTTAGTAAAATGTACCATTCCCTATATTCTTTAATCCACAAGGAATTTTTTTATGAGACTTCATACGAATATTGAATTGCTAGCATCGCAACTGCCTCTTTTACGTTTATTTTCCAAAAGTTCTTCGACGACTCGGCGCCAGTGAGTCTTTCGCAATCGTATGCTGCGAATGGTTCATTATACTAAAGCCAGTCTTCCGACATAAGCTACTATTCTATACGAACACAGATATGTATACTTCCCAATAGGCTTGTAAAATACCCAAATCCCTCGCATGAGTTATTATCGGTAAAAAGTTGGATACGCTCAAATCTGGCATCGCTGCAGCAAGTACTTTGTCACGCATGTGAAACAGTGTTGACATTTGAAGTACAATTGTACTTTTTTCAGTACAATTAATTTTAAAAAGTGCAAAAGTACAATTTGCCGATTTTAGGTACCATTTCAACATCAAAAATACTTTTTGTACCAAACGCTCAAATCTCTTCTAGCACTTTGATTCTTAATTCGTTTACATTTAAGTAAATGGATATACCTATATTTCATATTTGCTTCAAAACGAAATTATGAATTGTAATTTTGAATGTAAACGTGATTGTAAACAGTAATATTAGTGATGTGCGTTATGGTGATAGCGAAGTCTTATCACCGGCGGGTGAAATATCCCTTATCGCTATTTATTTTGAAAAAATCTTTGGAAATGCAATTTACCTAATGGCGATCCTACAGAAATAGAAGTAATTGAGCAATTCGGTGGTTGAAAGTAAAAAAATGTATGTAAATTCCATGCGTTGAAATTAAAAATTTCCATTGGGGATTTCCATTTTATCGGTAGTGATCTCATTTAAATTACGCGGTCACCCTGTATTTATTTTATTATTTTTTAAATAATTTTAATTATTTTTTTTTATAAAATAGTAGCCCATTGTCTAACAAAAACCTTGCAAATAAATCCAAACTTGAAAGATTGAAAAAAATCAACAAAGTTTCATCACAGTGTTTGTTCAGAATTTGTAGACATGTTTTGGGTTAACATTTTTGTAGCCCATTCATTCTAGTATAATAAGGAGCAAGGTTGAAGTGTCTAAAAAATACCATTGATTTTTTGAATTTTTCTGTTTGCGGTATTGCGCACTTTCTTCCATATAACGAATGTTCACATTTTATTTTATGTGGATGAAAATGCGCGTGTTGCGTTGCTGTTTTTTTTCAGTATTTTAAATTAAGCTTGATTTGTATAGTTTTTGTTAGACAATGATAAATAATATAATAAATAGCCCAAACCAAGTGTCCGTAGCATTTTGTCGCGGGGTGTACTTTTAAAAATGTGAAATATAATTCAAGAATTTATTTGTGTATAATTTAAGTTAACCCTCTAGTAGGCTAAACCGCCTCCAGACGGTCGTTAACTAAACACCTTTTTAGTGCACCTATAATAATTTATTTCTATATTCGTAAGGCACGATCTTTAGACAAAAATCGTACCTTTACGACGGTGTAAATTTTAATCCGTTATGTTAATCCGTTATGTTAATCCGTTTTATTTTAATCGACAGTTGAATTACAGATTTTGAAAACACGGGTAAAATTAATTATTTCTTGCTATTTATTTTAGTAATTTCGTGATTAAAGAAATTTTTTCTTTTGAAAAATTTTTTGGTATAAAAAAATTTGGTGGAGTTCGTTGTTAAAAGCACCGTATTTTAATATAAGTTTTATAATTATGTCACCATTCGAAATGGAGAAAATTGCTTTCGAACACAGACCGTCTACAGACCGGCTTGCCGACATATAAAACCCCAGTTTTCCAGTTTTGACCGTCTGCAGACGGGATTGCCGGTTCCTAGGTCAACATTGTGTAAGAGAAAGCTGAAAATACGTCAAAGTATATCGGGGAGCCCGTCTCCAGACGGTCTTGGTTTTTCTCCCCTGTAGGAAAAAGTTACTGTCACAGATCGAAACGGACATCATTTTTGGATTTCTCGTGCTAAAATCACCCATTCCTGAATTTTTCAACTCATAAAAAAATTGGCCTACTAGAGGGTTAAACTCTAAGCTGAATGAAACTTATTTAACTTAGTGGGACTTTCTGACAAGACAGGCTATGACTTTATAGGCTAGCTGAAGAGATTTTGATAAGTTACGTTAGATTAAGCCTACACTAACTGAAGCTGTACAACGAATTGAACCATAAACACACTGCAGTAGACAACAAAATTGTTTTTGTTTGGTCGCGGGAAAATAGAGGTAATGCATTGACGAAAATGGTGAAAAGTACAATTAAGCTCAAAAAGTTACACTTTGGGTGCATTCCAAAACGTCAAAATACAAACCATCAGTCCCTTTTATTTCTAAACCGCACTAGGTAGCTTGCGTAACCTAGTTGAAAATTAGCATCTAACCGTCGTTGCGCACATTGGGCATTACAATCTGCTGAGACTTAGAAATAAAAGAGACAGATGCTTTGTATTTTGACGATTTGGAATGCACCCTTTTTGTCATTAATTTGGTACAATTTAAAAATTTTAAATATCAACACTGATGTGAAGTAGACAGTATTGCCAAACATGGGCTTTTCCTACCAAAACTGGTCGGTTTTTTTCTGTTTGGTAAGTTGGTAAGCTAGACTGGATTTTGGTAGGTTCCGTGACAATAATAGTTACTTGCGAAAAATATAAAATATTTATATCCAAACATTTTAGCAACCTTGTTTACACGAATATTTCCACCATTGTCCACCTGACAGAGACTTCATTGTAAGACTAGAGGAATATCACCAAAACTAACCTATTGGTCTTTTAATATGGTAGTAAGACCAGTTGTCACCAGCTGCACCGACTAGTCCGCGTGGCCATTACAGGAGCTAGGGGCACCTGTCCAACAGATGCTCTTGGTGTCATTACAGGCATTCCTCCTTTGCCTATTCTGTTTGAAAAAGAGGCCTGCTGGAGAGCTCTACGACTGGCCAATATGACCAATAAGAAAATTTGGGATCTTCGGGGTCATTTGGAGGTTCTAAAGCCATTCCTGGATAACCCCGAGCTATCCTTCTACAAACCCTTCAAGGTTAGAATTCCTGAAAGGGACTGCTGTGAAGTGATAATAACTATGATTGACAAAAGGTCCAAAGCATGGTATACCGACGGATCAAAGATGGACGACGAGAGTACTGGGGCAGGCGTATTTGGGCCAAAATTCCAGAAAGTCTGCCTATTTACACATACCCAACTATATTCCAGGCGAAAGTCTTCGCAATCGAAGTCTGTGTAGAAGGACAAATGGGGCCAAATGAAATATTATGTCGGATAGTCAAGCAGGTTAAAGGCCTTTTTTTTGAACCACTTGAAAGCTTACAATAACTAAACACTGTCGTGGGTTCCGGGACATGAAGGGTTTGAAGGCAACCAAAGCTGACTGTCTCGCAAAGCGTGGAACCCACGTATCATAAATAGCAGACTGATACACTTTGGGGAACGATTGTCTTCTTCATCCAAAATTTTAAACATGGCGCCCTCCAAAGTGCAGTGATTACAATTAGGGTTAAGGACAATGATATAATATATAATAGTATTAATACTAATAATAATAATATGTATGTGTAAAGGGACAAACATTTGTATAAGTCTGTACAGTAAAATGAACAGTTATACGTAGTTTATTTGTTTTTACTGTACTAGTTGTGTTATAGTTTTTCTAAGTATTAAGTTATCTACATTTTTAATAAACTTGACGTTAAAACAAAAATATTAAAAACTATAATAAAAGTTTGGTAGGTTCTCATTGATTTTGGTAGGAAGTTTTGGTAGAAAAAAAATTTCTCCGTGGCAACACTGATCAGCGATGGGCTCACGCACACAACTACATTTTGCTAAAACAGCGAGAGCATTCAGTTGGTGTTAAATGCACGGTTGCCACTTACCATCTTTTTGTGATTTTCCGTAATCAAAATTGTCAAAATTGGTTTGGTCTGTTTAAAGTTGCCTGGAATCTAGAGGCAATGTTTCCTTCATTGTAGCCTACGACGACGGTGAGTAGCTTATATGTAAAACCCCTGACCTTTTAGGATCTCATGTCTAATGCCTCCTTGTTCTGATATTATAGTTCTGGATTCACCATGCTGTTATTACATTAGGAATACCTTCTTGTCATGCCTTTGGATTTTGCTTGAATGCCAAGGAACCTGTGGTGGGCTATCTGCTTATACAGCAATGCCTTTTTAATTACCTGAGTTAGACAATGTCTTGCCGTAATAGCACAAAGGCTTGACCTTTAAATAGGTATATGATGTAAGTAACAATTTTCTCATTATGCCAGATTAAAAAAATGTACCAATTCTGAAAGTTATGTACCTGTGTACCAAACTGAAAAAAATGTACCAAAAATGGTACATTTTGGCCAAAACGGCAACCGTGGTTAAATGTTCGGTAAGTGAGGTTGTGCTCAGGTTTCCACTTGAAAACATTTTTAGGTACCAAAACGACTACCAAATCAGTTTCCAAACTACCAAAATTTTTCATCATTAAAACGAGATTTCACGAGTTTGCGGGGGTTTTAGCTACACAAATTAGCAGTAAAAATTAGAACTACACATAATATTGTTTACAGTATTGGTTAATTATTCACACCAATCTTTAAGATTAAACAAAATAAATTCGGGCCTTTAAATAAAATAATTAAGTTATTGAATAAAAAACTTCTGTAAAATATGTTAATATCTTTGAGATTGATTCAATTCATATCAAAAAATCTTTTTTTTGTGTGTGAAAAAACCAAAGCAGACATTTTACGCATTTCAATAAAAAAATTCCAAATTTGATTCAATTTGCATGCACTCACCCTTTTTACCAATACACTCACACTTTGCAAATTGCCTATCACCAATTTTTCTTTCAAAACGATAGGTAATTTCTTGTTAATTTCAACAGCTAATTGGTCATAGCTTTGGCAAGTGAGTTTTTGTTTGCAGAAAATTGTCTGCTTAATAAAATATATAAAAATATAGAGAAGTCTTATACGTGTAAGCAGTGGTTTGAACGTGTAAACTTAAATTAAGCGAACAAATGTAAATGTTCAATTTGGTTGTATTTTCAAAACATTTTTGCCTACCAAAAGCTTCATCAAACCAACCAAGCTACCAACGCAGAATGAAGCTACCAATTTTGGTCCAATTGGACCAAAACGGCAAGGCTGGTTGTGCTAGCGCTTTTAAGAAAATGCTTATTGACGGCAATAAAATCAATAAAAGCACGATCACATCCTCACCGCATGAGTGTTCGACATCAACTGACGGTATGCAGTTTTATGGTCCATTCAATTGAAGTATTATAAAGTGAAAGTGCGGCTAAGAATTCATGTTGATTTTTAATATTTTTTTGCATTTTCTTCATACAAATTGGATGTACAAAAACTTTAGTATGGAAGAAAAAGTGCAACACCTTCAACGAAAAAAATTCTTAAAAATCTACGCGAATTGAATGTGCTATCTTTTCATTTAAACATCTCGGACTCGTCCATCACTAAAAATGATTATTTAAATCTAAAGTATATATTAAATGATATTTAATATTTGCTTTAGATATGAAATTTCGACAAATTTGTTTGAACAAAAATGTTAAGCGCATATCGATGGCTGAGTGGAAGATCGACCTATCTCGGCAGCCAGTTCGAAAACGCTCTATCTCAAAAAACTTTTCAAGAACGCCGTATTTCAGAATTCGTTTCAAAAACGCCCTATCTCAGCTGCCGATTAAAAAACGCCCTATATCAGCATAATTTCAATACATTTTGAAGTGAGATAGGGCGTTTTTGAACCGAATTTTGAGATAGGGTGTTTTTCAATTAAATTCTGAAATAGGGCGTTCTTGAAAAGTTTTTTGAGATAGAGCGTTTTCGAACTGGCTGCCGAGATAGGTCGATCTTCCACTCAGCCATCGATATGCAGAATGTGGAAGCGAGGGTCTTCTGCTCGCGTTTCTATGTTTTTATCATTTATCAGTTTAAGCACATACGATTAAATGTAAAAAAACGAAAAATATTTTTAATTGCGGATCCGAAAGAAATATTGGTAATTCTCTAATATAGGGTAACAACCCCTAAAAAAGGTCCGGAAAAGTCGGGAGGGGTACCAAACGACGCGTTTCGGTCCCCCTTGTAACAATCTGGAGGGAGAGGGCTAATATTATTAACCATTTAAAAGTTATACACAAAAAAATTTTGTTAAATTTCGTTGTTTTCTATTTATGAGCAATTACCACGTCAAAAATGCTCTAAATCACCAGTTTCCACTTTTAAAACACTACTAAAACGTCTCCGGTTATTATTTTGTGCAAACAAAATCATTTATTCACTTTTATTTTATATATTTCGTTAATAAAACACAGTAAACAAACTTTGCGCCTGCCAAAATTATTATAACCTCAAATCGTTGGTATTGCCACTTTATTTCACATTTCATTTGCACTATTACACTCAGTTTACACTATACACTTCTTCTTTTTTTACTTTCACCTAAAAAAAATATTCTAACCAAAATATAATAGCAAATTTCGCTATACCATGGCAGCGCTACTTTTATGGTTTATAGTTATTTATCGAAGTATTGATTTTGATGGAAAAAGCGCAGCAGGCGAGAATTTTTAATAAAAAATTTCATTATTTATCGAACTCATTTTCCATCACTGTCACACATACAATCTCACTATTCTGCTGACTTCGTTTTCCCCTTCCGATAACTTTTTACTTCCGCGCTTGCCAAGCACCGCTGCGCAAAGCTTTGCACGCGCAGTCGCCCGCGACACATATGTATGTGCTGATTTGGGCATCCCTACCCTAACTAGTTGGCGAAAGCTGCATTTACAAAAAATATAAACCCTCTTGCACACCTGTAGGCAAAGACTCTTCATTTGACCCACGTTTTTTAAAACCGGGCAAACGGTGTAATCATTATAACTTTTTGACAGAATGCAACCCTATTCAAAAATAAAAGCCTTGGTGCACTTCTAAAGGCCAGGCACTTTCATTTGATATCTCATTTTTGAAAATCATGCGAAAGATGTAATTATTATAATTTTGCAGACAGGCGGCAACTCTGTTCAAAAAAACTCCAATTGTACGTCTTCAGGCCCAGCCCTTTCATTTGACACCTTATTTTTTTAATTCAAAGAACCGTGCAGATTTTATAAATTTTAAAATGGTGGCAACCCTATTAAAAAAATATAACCTTTCTGCACATCCGGAGGCCAAGCCCTTTCATTTGAAACCTCATTTTCGAAAATCGGGAGAACGGTGCAAATATCATAATTTTAAACGCAGGTGGCAACCCTGTCAAAAATATAACCTTTCTGCACATCCGGAAGCCAAGCCCTTTCATTTGACACCTCATTTTTGAAAATCGGGAGAACGGTGTAAATATCATAATTTTAAACGCAGGTGGCAACCCTATCAAAAAAATATATCCTTTATGCACATCCAGAGGTCAAGTCCTCTCATTTGACACCTCATTTTTGAAAATCGAATGAACGGTGCAAATCTTATGCAATTAACAAAATTGCCTTCGCACAGAATAGTATCTCTAGCCACACCAACTTTCCGCGAATATTTGCCGCAGCGTTTACATTCACTTATGAAGGAGAACGACAGCAGTGAACCTTCGCATCGCTGCCACTTATAGCTATAGCCCAGTAAGAACCCTATATGTTAACTAATGCGTTATATACGCCTAGTACTACAAAAAGTTTGTGTGAGAAATTCAAAAACTTTCCATCATTTTACATAGGCCTCCTGGAGAAATCTAACGCATAATCGTTTCAAGTGTGAGTAGTTTTCTCTTTCTTTCACATGGAATTCGCTATTATATTATACTATATGTAGTTGTCTCTTTTCAATCAAATATTATTATGCGATTAATAACGTGTTATATAACATAACGAATGGCATATGGATATCGTTAATATGCAAATGTGTTGGTTTTTATTGACAATTTTGTAAGTGTATTGGAGAATGCGTTAGGTCGTTCCCAGTAAGAACCCTATCTGTTAACTAATGCGTTATATACGCCTAGTACTACAAAAAGTTTGTGTGAGAAATTCAAAAACTTTCCATCATTTTCCATCATTTACATTTTACGTAAAGCCAAAGCGCTACAAACTGTCGGGGCTCTGTATGACTTTCAGTATACAGAGGTGGTACAAGAGTTACCATTGGTCACAGCGCCTACCCAATTTTCTAATTTGAATACATAACCGGTGCTTAGGGACAAAACGATACTAGTAAATACAAGTACATACTCGATACATTTCGTCCGATACCAAGCAATTTTGGTATCGATTCTTTTGAACCGAGTACTGAGTAGGTATCGCAAGATAGTACTTATATCGAAACCCGATTCAGTGACAATTTTTTTCCCGGACTTTTATTTTTTAATCCAATTATACGGAACGGATAGTAAACGGAACAGATGTGTGTTTTGCGCTCGCGCTAGATATTTTCATTTTAAATAGTTAAAAGAATTGTATTTTATACATTTTATATCCAACAGTACCATTTAAGTGCAAGCTGAATCAACTGAAGTGAGTGGCGCATAAATAAACATACAAACAAAACAAATAAGCGAACAAAAAGTTGCATAAATAAAATAGTTTGTTTTGCTGTTGTTGTTTTTGCTGCGGCGATAGCTGAGTTAACAAAAGTAAGTCAAGCTGCAATTGTTGGTATTGGGAAGGCACAGGGAACAATCTGCAGCAGATCTGCTTTGGACACCTCCGCAAAAGAGCATTGGAGCCGCTAAATCCAAGACAATTCGGATTAATCTCCATCCCTTTTGGTTTTGCTTTGCGTACCCGAGGGCGCTCCTCTGTTCAGGTTCTCTCATTTGTTACTCTGTCCTTTGCCATCATATTCGCAATTGATGCCCTTTGCTCATCATTCCATATCAACAAACGTCAAATACTTCTTGGAATCGAAACAGCTGATCAGCTGGAAACAGAGTGCTGCCAAGTTAGTTTTACGCTTAGGTTATAGTAGCAATTGCTCATATCATAAAATTATTGAAATTGCCATAAACTTGTGTATTGTGGTTAGTATATATTATTGCCATACGTTAACTTAGGGTATATTGCCACAGTAAAAAGTGGCAAAATGCCAACAGTAGAATGTAAAGAATGTACTGCCAAATTATTTCAATTAGATGAAATGATAACATGCTCTGGTGGGTGTGGCTATAACTTCTGTCTAAAATGTAGCAATATTAAAAGGAATGAAATTAAAATAATCACGGAAAATATTAATTTGAAATGGTTTTGTAATCAGTGTACTTTATCTGATACGAATACGAAATTTATCGAAATCAAACAATTAATAAGTAAATGTGAGCAATCGAAGTTGAAGGCGGCTGATGTAAAACAAGTTTTGGAGCAACTGATTAACAACAAATGTACGCAAATAAAAACGAGTATTGTTTCAGACTTTAATACATTTCTGGAATATAACATTGGAGTGAGAATTAATTCTATGAAAAATGAAATCATTAAGGAAATTTCTAGTGAACTGCAAAAATGTAATGACTTTGTAAAAAACATTCAGCCAGTAATTAGTAAAGAAAATGCCCCAATATCATATGCCCAAGCTGTCAAAACAAATGAAAATAAAATTGTTATAAAGCCCTTAAACAAAAACAAAAACGTTAAGGAAACAAAAGAGGCGCTGAAAAAGGTAATCGAACCCACCGACGGTCTTGTTAAGACTGTGAAAGAAATTAATAGAGGGGGAATAGTATTAGAATGTAAAAATAAAGATACTTGCGAAAAAGTGCATCAAAAAATAAGAGATAGTAAATAAAAAAAAAAATAAAGGAAATAAAAAAGATACTGAAAATAGTTGGGTTAACCGAAAAAATAAATAATGATCGCATAATAGAATGTCTAACTAAGCAAAATGATGAGTTCTTGAGAAAGGAGTTGAAAGTACTGAAAGTATACGAAAATAGAACGCGAAGAGAAGAAAGCTTCAACATTCTAGTTGAAAGAGATGCTTTAACCTATGAAAGTGTCTTGAAACGTAAAAAAGTAAATATCGAATGGGACACTTGCATGGTATTTGAGCATCTAAATATTATGAGATTCTTTAAATGTTTGGGTTATAAGCACAAGTCAAGTGATTGTACAAATAAAAAGGCATGTAGTAGATGTGCTGAAATCACGATGTTAAGGATTGCGGCTCTGATATAATAAGGTGTGTAAATTGTTGTGAACTTGTTCAGAAAAAAGTAATAGATGTTAATGTAAATCACTCAGCATTCAGTTTGGATTGCCCTGCATACCAAGAATACGTTCAAGCCAAAAGCAAAACTAAAGTTTAGCAACGAAGTATTCATGTATTGAATATCATTTATTTAAACATAAACAGTATTACAGCTAATAAGTGTGAACTTGAGAAACTAATAGAAATTTGTAAGCCCCATTTGGTGCTATGTTCAGAAACCTGTTTGACCGAAGACATTACAAACCACGAAATACAGGTAGAAACCTACACCCTAATTAGATGGAACTCGAATAGTAGACACACAGGCGGTGTTTTAATTTACGTCCATCACTCAATTAAATATGAAACTCTCGTTAATTACTCGTGGGATAAAAATATTTGGTGTCTTCTTTTAAAAATTGGAAATGTTACCCCGAAATACCAAATAGGGGTAATATATCACTCGCCAAATTCTAGCGATGCTGACTTTATCAGCTACCTCAGTGAAATTTTAAACAATACTTGCCTAGATGATAATACTGTATTTATTGGAGACTTCAATATAAATCTACACAAAGCTACAACGTACAGTAAAAGATTGTTAAAGTTTTTTCAGTCCTTCTCAATGGTTCAGAAAATTAATTTTTATACTAGGAAATCGGGAGAGGTCGAAACCATGATTGATTTATTATTTACCAATAGCAAAAACATTTCGTGTCAAAGAATGGATATGCATCGGATCTCCGATCATGAGACAATTTATGTCAAGATCGAGTTGGAGAAAATATATAAAATGAGAGCAAACAAATTTATTATATCTTGGGAAAATTACACAAGTGATAATCTTCTTCACCAACTGAGGCAATACAATTACAGGGATTTTTCGAAATTAAGCATCGATGATAAATCGAAATTTTTAACTAATGTCTTTTCGCATTCAATGGGCATTCTAACATACACTAAAGAAATAAGGCTTAAGCTCATGAACAAGTGGTATGATGCTGAATTAGCAAACCTTAATAAACAAAAGTATAATCTTTACAGTATAGCATTAGAAACAGGGGCCTGGAGTGACTATAATACAATCAAACGTAGATACAAGAGGATGGTAAAGGTTAAAAAGGTTAAATACTTGGAGCATAAAATAACAGTTAATATTGGAGATAGCAAATCAATGTGGAAGCATCTAAAAAATTGCATAAGTATGTCAAAGGAAATAAACGCCATTAATAAAGTGTTAATTCACAACAACTTGTACACAACGGAAAATGAGATTGCACAATCACTAAATAACTACTTTATTGACGGCATTATTGAAATTACCTCAAATATAGAACCTGGTAAAAAAGAATCCTTTACGACTCCAAATTGCACACATAACTTTAAATTTATAGAAATCGAAACCGATGAAGTGCTTGAAATTGTCAGTGGTTTTAAAAATAAAATTGGAGGAAAAAAACTATTATCTGAGGGAGTCATAAAAGACTCTATAACATATACAGGGTACTTTTACACGCAGTTAATTAATGAAAGCCTAAAATATGGTGTTGTTCCTGATCACTGGAAAACATCTATTGTTGTGCCAATTGAGAAAGTCAAGAACACAATCAGAGCCGACGAGATGAGACCAATTAATACGTTGCCTAGTGATGAAAAAATTCTTGAAACGGTAGTTAAAAAACAACTAATAGAATATTTAGAAACTAATAAAATATTAATGCCACAGCAGTCTGGTTTTAGGAAAAGGCACTCGTGTGAAACTGCACTAAACTTAGTATAAACTCGCTGGAAAGAAGAATTGAGCAGAAATAAATACATAGTTGCCGTCTTCTTAGACTTAAAGCGCGCATTTGAGACCATCGATCAAGAGTTACTTCTAAATAAATTGAGTAATATACGGATAGAGGGCGTTGAGCTAAAATGGTTTCAAAGTCTTATTACAAATCGTTACCAGAGAACACAGATTGGATCGTCAGTATCTGACAAAAGAAGTATAGTGGTTGGTCTACCTCAAGGCTCAGTGCTAGCACCTATATTATTTAATATATACATAAATGATATTGCCAATGGTATTAAATATTGTGATATTAATCTTTTCGCTGATGACACATTAATCATGTTAAGTGGTGACCATATTACTGATATTGTTTCAAAACTGCAAGATGACTTAAATAAAATATATAATTGGCTATGTTTAAACAAACTTAAAATAAATGTAAGTAAAACCAAATACATGGTCATATCCAGAAGAAATATTGATATGCATGAACTTCGTAGTTTAAACATAAACCAACAAAAAATAGAAAGGATGCGGAGCTTTACGTACTTGGGTATAAAAATTGATGAGAAGCTACAGTTCAATGATCATATTGACTATACCGTAAGCAAAATAGCAAAAAAAATGTACTTTATGCGGCGTACTTGCAAATTACTGAAAAGGAAATATAAAATAATGGTATGTGGATCAATAATAAAACCTCTCTTCAATTATTGTCCGACAATTTTCTTCATAATGAATGATAGCCAAATTTATAAGTTGCAGAAACAACAGAACCAAGCAATGAGATTCATTCTTCGAAAACGATATGACACGCCCATTAGAGACATGTTATCAGCCCTTGGTTGGCTAAGTGTGAAACAACAGCACTTTTATTATACGATGAAATTTGTTAAAAACATTATTGAAGATAATTTACCAGAATACCTAAAGATTAACTTAAAGTATGGCAGCAATGTACACAATAAAGATACACGTAAGAAAAATGACTTCAATTTACCCATGTTAAAAAGCGAATCTGATAAATGTAATCTTTATTACAAGGGTCTTAAAAGTTATAATGAATTACCAAATACTGTCAAGCAATGTAAAAACATCAATGAGTTTAAAAGAAAGTTGTTTGAATTTTGTAAATCTATCCCAATATAATGTAATGTATTACTTTATATCTGTTTTCCGTTTACTATTTTTCCGTAATTTCAACTTGTAATAGCCATGTATGAATGCCCTTCCAAATGATTTTATTAGGCTTAAGCAATGTAATATTAAATAACTAGGTTAAGACTACATATATTGTAATGAATTAGGCTCAAGAGAGCTGTAATAAATAAATAATAATAATAATTATTATTATTATTGTGAATAGTTAAAAATTTTAGGAATTTAGTTGCCAAAGAAAATAAAGTCCTACAGAGAAAGACCCATTATCATCTAATCTAAGTCCACTTTTTGTGAAAACTCATATTTGGCTATAGGCAGCAACTTAGCAACTTTTCACTCTAAGCTAGCCATATGAATGCCTGCACTACATTATAACATTGTCCTCCAAAAATTAGCAAGATTATCACTTCTTTCAGAAATATACCATTGTTACTCTGCAAAAATGCTGTTGACCAGTGTTATAATACAGATAACTTTCATTAATTAGTTAATTTGGATGAAATAAATTATAGTTATTCTCTTTGTACAAAATAAATAATTATGTATAACAAATAAAATACGTACATAAAAAAGAAGAATTCTGTTAACAAAATTCTGTGGGGATTTTACAAAACAACTTATCGAACTTGGCACCTTTTTCTTGTTTTTTTTTGGGGGCCATCCTAATAAAACATGTTTTGAAACTTAAAGTTTTTCTTAAAAAGATTAAGTACCATTCTTCTAAAATCAAAAATGATCGTCACATAAGTTATTTTGACAAAAACTCATAGATATGTGATAGCGTTTTTTTTTAAACAATTCTTATATATTTATGTACAAATATCGATATAAGTAGGTATCGATACTTTCAGCCCGATACTTAGTAGGTATCGATACTTTCATTCGATGCTACTTCCAAGTACAGGTATCGATACTTCGATGTTATCGTTTTATCCCTTCCGGTGCTCAACACTTCCGCTTGACGCACACCCCCCAAAAATTCTTCTAGAGTTTAAGCGGCAAAGCCACAGCGCTACAAGCCGTACGGACTCTGCATGACTTACAACCATGCAGAGGTGGTAACTGATGGTTATCATTGGCCTCGACGCCTACCCAAAACATTTTTGCTTTAATAAGTTTTTATGCAAATACATTCATCCAGGTCCTGCCCTGAGTTAAACACCTATGTTCTTTGGTATGTGGCTAATGGCCAAATGCGCCGGCGCTATTTGAGACGCCGGCGTCGCTGCCGCCGCCGATTATTTCTAAGATTGACGACGCCACCGCCGCAATATCTATCGGCGTAAACCTCTAATACACATACACGTACATAAGTATAGACCCTGCAAACAAATGCTCCCGAAATATTTAAGAGTATCGGAAGTTTTTTTACGATTTTTTTACAAATCTTTAAAGATAAACTTATGAAGCTGTTGACAACAACTAGAAAAGAAAGGACCCCGCAGAATTTGCCCGCTTTCGTCTAATTTCCTTGAAATTTTGCAGGATGATAGTCCTTAACACGTATGTAGAACAAAACTCTCCATAGGCCGAAAGCTCCAAGGCTCTTAGTTTACGAGTGCTCCAAGGCTCTTAGTTTACGAGTGACAGCCTGTCAAAGTCGAACTTTTTTACTCATACGCTGTATAGCGTAAATACGGGAGTGATGTTTTTATCAGAGATGTAAGGTTATATATTTGTATACACTCATATATAGAGCTGTTTATATTTATATATGTATGTAGGTATTGTCCCTACGTGTTAAGGGCTACCATCCCGCAAAATTTCAAGGAAATTAGCCGAAAGCCATTTCCCATACAAGTTCTGCGGGGCCCTTTCTGTAAGATTTCTTAAAAAATTCATACAAAAATTCTGAGACCATTCAGAATACCCTGAAGTCCTAGTATGCATGGTATACATATACATACGAATATGAGCACATAAAGAAGCTGTTGTTGACACAACGAGTTCATATCATCGGTAAATATTGTTTTTGTACGATTGCTACAACCTGTAAATTATTGAATCATGGTGTACGAACGGCCAAAGTCTGGACTGAGAGCGAGCCCAGCGCGCTTGCACAGCATGACACACGTTTTCCATACGAAATACATACAAAAGTAAGTCATTTTTTATGTCGCAATAAGATAAAAAATTAAGGAAAACGTCATAATTTTTAACTCGTTAAAAAATACGGAGGATTTGTATTACTAAAAAGTTAAAAACAATATTTTAGAAAATCACTCGAATTTCGAAATATTGTCAACGTTGTATTTTTTGTTTACCATTGTGAAAGTTTATTCCACAACAAAAGCTCTACAGTCGAAAAATGTTGGTACACTTGGAAGATTTGGTCTCTTTCACTTACCTTTCAGCCCGCCACCATCCATTGCAACCACCTGTATGGAGTAGTCGGGTGTACGTTCGCGGTCCAAGCAACATACAGCAGTCTTTACAAGACCCGTTTCCGGTTCGATTTCGAATATCGCCGCACCTGTCTCTTCTTCGATCACATTCTTTTCTATGGAGTAAATGAGTTTGGCGTTGGCGCCCTCGTTGGGATCATCGTAATCAACGGCGGTCATTGTCATCACCGACGAGCCAGCCGTGCCATTTTCTGTTGTGTTGCCAAAATAAATGCCTTGTGGGAATTGTGGCGCATTGTCATTGATATCCTTCAGATTAACTTGGATATCGGCATAGCCTACCAATCCCTCTCCACCCTCATCCTGAGCAAAGACGGTGAATCGCCATTGCGGCCTCCCGTGCGGTTGATCACGGTCCAGTGGCTGTAGGTTGATTTCATTTGGAGACGAATTGCGTTAAAGGAAATGTAAAGAAATAGAATTGAAATACGATCGTTTAGAAAATTTAATAACATAGAGTTTTTTGTAAATTGAAGTTTTAAATATGGATTTATGTGTTGCTGGTTATGTAATGTGCTAGATTTTTATACAAAAATTATAAACATAAAAAAAAGAAAAATAGACAAAACTAGTGAAAATATCACTTAACTTAAAGAGCTGACCACAAGAGCATGTATGTAAATGCAAATTTCAGCTTTCGCAAAAATACAAAAAAAGAATTCGCAAGTTTTTTTTTTTTAATTTTGAACTTTTTCATACAAACTTTTTAAGTATGCAGCTTTGTAGCCAGTTCAATTTGATTATGATTAAGTTATTTTTGCTATAAAATGAACTATATTTTTATAAAAAAAACCCATTTAAATTAATTTAAATACAAATTAACTGCCAGGACTTGTTAATATGTCACTGTATTGGCCGATGTTTAACATACAAACTGTGTTAATTTTAAAGCGGAACTGATTTAAACTTTTGTGTTGTAAAAATGTAAAATAGCTTTATAACATCGTACTACAAAAAACAAAGAATTTCAAAACACGAAAACATCAATATGTTCATGAAGTAGGGTCCTAGTTCATGAAAAAAAATCTGTCCTCTTCAATTCTACATAACTTTCTCTTTCATTTGATACCGAAATTTTTATTCTACACTACCAAATACCCGGCTTGCTTCACTGCGCCTTGAAAGAATTGTTGTTCTGTTTGTTACCCGTATTGTAATATTTCATTTATTTTATCTATTTAATTGAATTGAATTTTTCAAACCGGTGGCAACCCTCCCATAAATATTTATTTGCTAATTTCAATTTCTCATAAATTAAATTAAAATTTTTAAATTGCAATATTTACTCTATCTTGTCAATTTACTTAAACTGCGAATTTAAAAGAGGTGGTAACTCTCTAATTTTTTCTTTCTATATTTTAAGTTATACCTCAAGAAATACATCGGTGAAAACTTAATTCAATTCCATGTATTAGTTTTTGAGTAAGGGGCGTACAAACATACATACAAATAGACAGACAGAAAAAATTATAAAAATTGTTGCTTTGGCTTCTGTTTCTCTAATAAAGAGCCCCCATATTAATTTTTCTTTAAAATCTATAATGTACAATTTCATTATTCACTAGCAAATACCCGGCGTGCTTCAAGGGGCCTTAAAAGTTTATGAAAAAATTTTCCATATAAGAAACACACTTTATTTTTTATGAAGTGAGATTAACGAAAAAATCTTTGATATACTTTACTTTTTATGAATAAGGGCGTTGGTAGGTAATCCTGGAAATGTAATCTATAATCTTATAACTTGCAATTTTCAAACAGGTGGCAACTCTCTAATTATTATTTTCCCATATTATAAGTTAGACCTCTAGTAATGCATCTGTGAAAACTGCATTCAATTCCATGCATTAGTTTTCGAGTGATGCGTTTACAAACATACAGACAAAAATTCTAAAAATTGTTGATTTAGCTTCTGTTGCTCTAATAAAGGCCCCCCATATTAATTTTTTTTTTTAAATCCATAATGTACAGACAGCGGCCTGTTACAGTTCTATTATATGTATAGATTGCACAAATTGAAAAGTCAATATATGACATAATATGACATGAAGTTCCATCAACTCCACTTACATTGTTGTTGTTGATTTTGGGCAAATCCCTTAAAGCGCGCAAAATCTGAAGTATCACTCGAGAATAAGCTCTTACTATATCTGTATCTGTTTTAAAACCGGTATGAATATACCCTCGTATAAGCACCTACCATTGATATGTCTGCGTACCAAATTTCAAGTTCGTGTGCCACGCCCCCTTTCACAAACTCATTTATATATACACTCATATAAGCACCTACCATTGGTATGTTTGCTTACCGAATTACAAGTTGGTGTGACTTATTGTTCCGGAGTTACAGCTGATTAAAAATTCAACGCCTATGGGATGTGCCATGCCCCCCTTTAACAAACTCGTTTATATGTATATGCCCTCGCAAAAGCACCTATCATTGAGATGTCTGCATACCAAATTTCAAGTTCGTGGGACTTGTGGTTACGAAGTTATAGCTGATAAAAAATTCCACGCCTATGAGATGTGCCACGCCCCCTTTTACAAACTCGTTTATATATAACCTCGTATAAGCACCTACCATTGTATGTCTGCATACCGAATTTCAAGTTTGTGTGACTTATGGTTCCGAAGATATAGCTGATAAAAAATTCCACGCCTATGGGATGTACCATGCCCCCTTTTAATAACTTCTTTATATATAGCCTCTTATAAGCATCTACCATTGACATGTCTGCATATCAAATTTCAAGTTCGTGGGACTTATGGTTCCGAAGATATAGCAGATTAAAAATTTCACGCTTATGGGATGTGCCACGCCCCCTTTTGCAAACTCGTTTATATATACCCTTCTACAAGCAGCTACTATTGATATGTCTACATACCAAATTTCAAGTTCGTGTGACTTATGGTCTGGAAGTTATGGCTGATTAAAAATTTCACGCCTATGGGAGGTGCCACGCCCCTTGTCGGATCCCAATTTTTTCACCCTGTTATAGGGCCAGGTGTCATGGCAATACTCTGTCAAAATTTTGTTCGATTCTGTCTTTTAGACTGCAACCTGGCACATACATACATACATACATACTTTCACAAATGTAGATGTATGTTTGATATTATACAAGATTTCGCAAAGATAAGACGACAGTAAAGCAGGGATCACACGATTTGTACATTTGCAAAGATTTTAACATTTTTACAGAGCAGGGTTGTTGCGAATATTATTCCGAAATAAAAATCCTTTCCGGATAATAAACAAATCGCTTATCCAAATTAAACAAGTTTGGTATCAAATGAAAGAGGACTTAAATAGCTTTAAAACTTTAATGCCTAAACGAGGAAAGCCACATATTGAAAAATAGTTCAATAAAAAATGTTAATTAGTTACCATAGAACAAACCTTCCTTTAGTATAGAAGTATAAAAAGAATTTATTTCATTTTAAAATCTGTTTCAGCCCACCACAAAAATTTTGTTTATATTTATTTTAACACATATTTAACTAACGAACAAATTAACAATTCGAAGTTTCTGTAAACACAAGTCAAACAAGTTAATAGATCACTGCGTTGTTTAAATTTAAGACCGCCACATATTAGCAAGTTTTGATTAGATATTTATTAATTTTTTTGTTTGTCATTGTATTGCTTGCAAAAGAATTTGCTTTTGTTCTTCGTCTTTCGTTAAAGTTCGATTATAATTTTGTTTCAACGCTATACTTCGTTCAGCAATATCAGTAACATCACAGCACACGGCAGTGCGCGCGAGTGACGAAAGCAGCCACAGTAGCATGCTGAAATGACTCGCTTATATATACACGAGATTTGGAAGTTTTTATCCAGACGTCCAATCGACATGTTTGATATATCGTTGGAAAGGTCTTGCAGAGTGTGTCCAGAAAATATATTCAAGCTTCGTAAACGATTTACCGGATTCTTAAAAATTAGGCTAAAGTGTTGCGAAACAAAAAACGTTTTTTTGCTTTTGCCGGTTTAAGGGGGCATGTGGGCACACCCAACATATTTCCATACCTTTCAAACGATACCTTATATATTAAGCTCCGGCCACTAGTTGGAAAGATATAGAGGTAAATGTGTTTTGGTTCGTGTCTCCACTACGAGATGCTTTGGTATGTATGTGGCGTCTGTACGTACCATCATTTAATTTTTTCAAACTTTCTGAAATTAAAGTACACAAAAAACTAAGAAGGTTTTGTTCCAGGATGTTTTGATTCGTATACCTGTGTGGGCGTGGCTGCTGCCTGAAAATCGAAAAAAGGCAATTTTTTAAACTACCACTGAGGCCGCACTACTCAGTCAATGTCATTGATGTGGATATCAGTAGAATGGTCTTCAAACAAGCTATATAACGCTATCTTTTGTGTTTATAAAATATAAATACGCCATAACTGTATCGCATGAAAACTAAAAATCGGGCTGCTGAAAATAGAGATTTCGGGCATTTTCTCAAAAACTGGTCAGTCGATTTTATTCTAAGTTTCCACAGGTCTAGCCCAAAACCTTAGCTTTCATCTGGTATATAGCTTATAGCTGGGAAAACTCTTGTTTGGAGATATTGCTATTCAAATTGGGAGTTTCCGTTTACTGCTAGAAACACAATTAAAAACAAGTAAGAAAGTCTAAGTTCGGGCGGAGCCGAACATTAAA
>NW_023458570.1:2373376-2399328 GCF_013731165.1 Rhagoletis pomonella | reverse complement strand
ATGGGATGTGGGCGTGGTTATTGTCCGATTTTAGAAATTTTCGGCCAGTTGGTATGCTGTGCCAGGACCAACAACTGTGCCAAGTTTGGAAGAAATTGGTTTAGCGGTTACCAAGATATACGCATGTAACCATAAGTGGGCGTGGCTACGCCCATTTGCCAAAATTTTGTAATATTCTTATTTTTCGTCTAAAACTCATTGCAAATATCAATTTTGAGTGAATTATCTTCAGTAGTTACTAAAATATCGCAGTTTTCGTTTTTCTGAAAATTACCGTTATATGGGAGGTAGGCGTGGTTATTATCCGATTTCGCCCATTTTCAACACCATCCGTCCCACGCCCAAAAGAAGTTCACGTACCAAGTTTCGTTAAGATATCTCAATTTTTACTCGAGTTATCGTGTGCACAGACGGACGGACGGACGGACGGACGGACGGACAGACAGTCACCGCTTAATTGATTGCTCTTTTCATTCTGATCATTTATGTATACATTTGTCTATATCTATCTCGATTCGTTTTGCCTGTTACAAACAACCGTTATGTGAACAAAGTTATAATACCCTTGTGCACAAGTGCGCTCGGGTATAAAAACAGAACTTTTGCAACGATTCGTATGAATAAAAAGATTTTCCGTACGTTTGAAAGGCAGTTAAAAAATGCGTATAATTTTCGTCACGAAATTCATATCATAAATTTTGTGTTTCTAGTTCAGCTTTCGTAACTCGAAAATTTTACCTCAAAGAGGTGATTTATTCGATATTAAATACTCTTAATCCTCCCTAAGACATCCAACTTCAGGGTAATTAGAGAATTTAATACAAGAAAACGCACAGAAAAAACTTGTTTAATGGTTAAAAATTTATGACATTGTTAATGAAAACAAATTTTTTTATATGTTATTTGCATAGGAAATTTTAAAAGACACCTTTTAAAATTGAAAATAAAAATGAATTCCTTGCCTTACAAAACGCAGGTAAGACTCGGGCTTGCATATTGGCAAAGAACAACATAAACGTCTTCTTGCTTCCACAGCTTAGCAGTGGCGACTTGGTAGCGGCAAGCATTGAGCTGGACAAAAACAGCTTCTGGGTAGCCTCTGCCTACATGCCCCACGAGGAGGACGCCGCACCAGATGAGGCTCTGGCGCTGGTGAAGGAGGCAGCTTCCAAGAACAAACATTTGGTGGTGACGCTAATGCCCACAATACACTGTGGGGAAGTACTGATACTAGTGAAAGAGGTGAGTCATTATTAGACTTCATTCTAGGAAATAAACTTAGTGCTATGAATTTAGGCTCAGAGCCGACCTTAATAACAAAGAACAGAGAAGAAGTTCTGGCTATAATACTGATTTATGACATATTTGCTTATAATATCAAGAGATGGAGAGACTCGAATGAAAATTCCTACTCTGACCATCGTTACATTGAATATGAAATAGATGTTAGGACCCCCCAAGTCAGCGAGTTTAGAAATATACGAAAGACCGACTAGGGAGTTTACAACAAAGAACTAAGGTCTTTACTGCCAAAGATGCCTCCCTACGACCCCACCACGCGTGTGGAGCTGGACGGATGTCCGGTTGTTCGCCACAGAGGGGAAAAACCACCTTGGTGGACAAAACATTTATCCTCGTTACGGGAATTTAACAGGACACTTTTCAATAGGTCTACAGCCACGAGAACGTTCGAAGGCCAGGAAATCTACAAGGCGGACTTGAAAATATACAAAAAGATAGTTAGAACTGCCAAACGTGAATCCTGGCAAAACTACTACAAGGGAATAGAGGATACAATTCTTGCCAAGTCGTCATGTAACCTAGGCTATGTTAAGGGTAAAGGGAACACATGGACCACGACGAGCAAGGAATCATTAGGTCTCCTCCTAGATCTGACCTAGGTAACCGAATGATTACAAATGCAAAAGTCTGGGCTTATGGACTTATGGTCCATATAAATCACCGGGACCTCATGGTATTTACCCGGCAGAATTGCAGAATTCACGGGTTACTATCTCCCCGTTTATCGAAGTCATTATAAGAAGCCGTCTTAACATGGGCTATATTCCGCTAGGCTGGAGAGCGACGAAAGTCTCCTTCATACCCAAGGCAGGTAGGGCCTCCCACATTAATCCCAAAGATTTCAGACCAATTAATCTCACATTGCTTTAGAGAGGATAGTGGATGAGTACTCACGGGGCGTGATACCAACCAGTAGGCGCTCCCCAGCGCTTTACACTCGCTTGACGGGTTGGTGGAAAATAGCTTATCAGATAGGGAGTATGCTTTGGTTGCTTTCCTAGACATAGAAAGCGCCTTTAGCAACATCAACGCAAGCGCCATTACGGGTGCCTTCGAAGATTTTGGTGTTGACCCTAGCGTGGTTGCTCTGATTGAGACTTTACTAGTCAGGCGGAGGATAATGGAGGCAACACTACAATACGCAGACAGGTCTGCAGAGGCACTCCTCAGGGAGGGGTTATCTGCCCTCTTCTCTGGACTTTGCTAGTGAACGCCCTACTGGGGAGGTTGCCACCTCACTGCCTATGCTGACGACTTGGCAATTGCCGTTAAAAGCAAATACCCAAATACCCAAATGAAAATTTTGCGCTCTAATATGGACATGCTTAGAAACTGAACAGAGAGAAGGGGACTAATCCCCGATAAAACTGAAGTAACTCTCTTTACAAGGAAACATATGCTCCCTACAGGCTCCCCGCTAGTTTTCAAAGGTGTGGAGATTCCTTTGAAGGAGAATGTTAAATATTTATAGCTCATATTAGATAGGAAGCTTACGTGGAAACTTAATACAGAGGAGAGAGTTAAGAAGGCCAATGTTGCATTATACAGATGTTAAAAAGCGGTCGGAATCAGATGGGGATTAACACTGCAGCGTTAACCAGGCCGAGGTTCTAGCTATAAAAGAGCTGGCTGTGTACCTTAATACACATGCCGTAACGAAGACTACGATTAATACCTTCTCGGATAGCCAGGCGTCCATCAAATCAATGAATGCGGTAATGCTAAGTTCAAAGGATGCACAGGAATGCCGGACAGCTCTAAATGATATTAGCACCGTGTTTAAGGTCAGCCTCATATGGGTACCGGGACATAGAGATATTGAAGGAAATTGCAGATCAGATGAGCTAGCCCTTAAAGGTACCAATCTTCCACTGTGTGAGAGCAGAGGTAAGATTGGGATACCCATGACAACCTGCAAATTAAGAATTAGAAATAACATCATTCAAGAGGCCAATAGGTCATGGTTAGGCGAAAATACGTGTACAACAACTAGGCTACTATGGCCGCAAATTGATAGGAAAAACAAGTAAGAGCAGCGCTGTCTTCGGCTATACCGAAGACTTCATACCTTACATGAGCATCTGAAAATTTTACTTTAACAGATTACTGCATTTGAATAAATTTATATATTCACAGCAGGCATAGATAGAGGAGATACATATATAAAAAACCATATCTAAACAATCAGAGGTATGGAAGATATACCTTATATAGCACCAATCTAAGTGATTTTCACTACTGTGTGATCGGTACGTAAACCGGTAACACAATTTAATGGGTTTAGCTTCCTACATAAAGGAGATACATATATCGCAAAAACTGGTATCTGAACAATCAGTGGTACAAGAGATTATGATTATACAGCATAGATTTTGACGATTTTCTCAGTAGACTTTGTATTATTATTTAAAAAATAGCTTACGAAATTTATCGGTTTTAGCTGTCCAAATAAAGGAGTTTTACAGTAAAACCCCTTATCTGAACAATCAGTTGGATGGAGGCAATAAACAGGTTATAGTGACCCGATCTTTGTTAGTTTTATTGTAAACTTTCTGTTGATAATGAGTGAAAATAGGGCGAAATTTCATGTTTCGAGCTACATAGAGGGAGTAGTTATAACAAAAAATCGCATATCTGAACAATCAGTTGTATGGAAGCTATATGTAAAAGTGACCCGATCTTTGTTATTTTCACTGTATATTCTGGTGTTAATGGGTGGAAGTATTGCAAAATTTCATGTCCCTTGGTGCATAAATGGAGGAGTTATAACGAAAATTCTCATAACTGAACAATCAGTTGTATGGGAGATATATGTTATAGTGACCCGATCTTTATTATTTTCACTGTAAGTATTCTGTTAGTAATGAGTGAAAACTGTGCGAATTTTGATGTTTCTAGCTGTATAAATGAAGAAGTTATGGCAAAATATCTCATATCTGAACAATCAGTTGTATGGTGGATATAGGTTGTAGCGACCCGATCTTCGCCATTTTCACTAAAAGTATTCTTTTGATAATAAGTGACAACAGTGCAAAATTTCATGTGTCTAGCTACATGAATGGAGGAGTTATAACGAAAAATCTTATATCTGAACAATCAGTTGTATGAGAGCTATAGGTTATAGTGACCCGATCTTTGTAATTTTTACTCTAAGTTTTCTGTTGATAATGGGTAGAAGTAATACAAAATTTCATGTTCCTAGCTGCATAAATGGAGAAGTTATAACAAAGAATCCCGAATCTGAACAATCGGTTGTATGGAGGCTATAGGTTACAGCGACCCGATCTTCGCCATTTTCACTGTAAGCATGTTTTTGATAATGGATGGAAATATTGCGGAATGCCATGTTCCCAGCTGCATAAATGGAGAAGTTATAACGAAAAATCTCATATCTGAACAATCAGTTGTATAGGAGCTATATGTTATAGTGGTCCGATTCTTCCGGTTCCGACAAATGATTAATACATTATAAAAATACACCCACCTACCAAATTTGATCCGGATATCTCGAAAACTGAGAGACTAGATTGCATACAAACAGACGGACAGACAGACAGACAGACAGACAGACAGACAGACAGACAGACAGACAGACGGACAGACGGACATGGCTAAATCGACTCAGCTCGCCGTTCTGAGCATTTAAGTATACATTTTAATGGGTCTATCTCTTCTTATTCTGGTACTTACAAACATCGGACCAAAGTTATAATACCATTTCATGCTCATGAAAGGTATAAAAACCGAAGAGCTCAGTCTCTCAAGGGAGAACATTTCGACGGTCATGCCTGGTGTAACCGGTCCATGGCTATTTGGTAGGCACGCTTCGAGATTAGGAATATTATCCTATGAATATTGCAGAAGTTGCAGAGATGAGGAGGAGAAACAAACAGTTGAGCACTTCTTCTGTAGCCACACTAAGAAAAAAATATCGATAACGAAAACGATAATAATATCGATAGCAAAATCGATAAAAAAAAATCTATGAAAATATCGATTTCAAAATCGAGTTTAATATCGTAAAAAACACCGATAAAAATATCGATAACAAAATCGTTAACTAAATCGATTACCAAATCTATCAAAAAATCGATTACAAAATCTATAAAAAGTCGATAACAAAATCGATAAAAATATCGATAAAAAGCGATAACAATATCGATAGCAAAATCGACAAAAATGTCGATAATTAAACCGATGAGAACATTGATAACAAAAGCGATAACAATATCGATAGCAAAACCGATAAAAATATCGGTAACAAAACTGATTAAAATATTGATGTGTTGCTTCACAACAAAATCGATGAATATATGGTTTACAAAATCGATAGCAAAATCGATAATAATATCGATAGTAAAATCGATAGCAAAACCGATAGCAATATCGATAGTAAAATCGATAGCAAAATCAATAACAAAATCGATAAAACAACCGATAACCAAATCGATAAAAAATATCGATAAGTTCCTAAAATATCTATAGAAAAGTCAGTTACAATATCGATAACAAAAGCGATAGTAATATCGGTAGCAAAATCGTTAACACAATCAATAAAAATATCGATAATAAAAGCTATATAAATAACGATGACAAAATCGATTAAAATATCGACATCAAAATCTATAGAAATATCGATAATAAAATCGATAGCAAAATCGATAACAAAATCAATAAAAATATCGATAACAAGCTCGATATCAAAACTGATAAAAATATCGATAGCAAATTCGATAAAAAATATCGATAACAAAATCGATAAAATATCGATCATTATAAGTTCCGAAAATGTCGATAGCAGAATCAATAACAATATCGATAAAAATTTCGATAACAAAATCGATAAAAATTTGGATAACAAAATCGATGAACATATCGATCACAAAACCGACGAAATATCGATTATATCGATAAGTCACGACAATCCCGAAAATCTCTAAAATCCCAAAAAAGTTCCCAGATTGAGTCTCTGTGCCTCTATCTATATCCTTTTCTCTACAACTACCTTTACTTTAATCTTTCTTCCTCTATCTTCATCTATACTTTTATCGGTATCCTCATCCTCATCCTTTTCTTTATATTTATCTTTGTTTTTATTTTTATGTTTATCATATTCTTCATATACATATTCCCGTTCACCTTCGCCCTTATATAAGTAAAGTTTTTAAATCTACCTTGGTCTTCATTTTTGCCTTTATCTTTACGCAACTTTGTTTTTGTTTTTATTTTTACCTTTGCGGGTTGGGTACTTAAAAGAACCCGCTTAAGTACCCGCATCGAACATAATTATTGATGAGTTACATCTTAGGCGGGGTGGGTACTTAAAAGAACCCGCTTAAGTACCTCAATGCGGGTACTTAAGCGAACATAATTATTGATGAGTTATATCTTTTTGTTAACTTGCATAAATATGTACATAAATCCTTGAATAAAATATAAACATTTAATAAGTATACGTATTTATTTAAGATTTTTCAATTAAAATACAGTTCATTCCCTAACAAATACCATGTAAACCTAAGCTTAAGATTTTATAGAACACTTAAAGAAAAAATTGCATGAAAATTAAAATTTTTTTTCTCAGATGCGTTTTTTGAGTGTACAGTTTTATAGCCCATTCAATTTTGGTGTAATAATGTGCAAGTTTCAAGTGGGTACAAATTACCGTTGATTTATTATAATTTTTTTGCCGAAGGTGTGTAACGCTGCCACTGAGATTCAAAATATGTAAATATTTTAAGGAATTTTAAAAGAGCTCTTCAAAGAGGAAAGTTATAGGTAAAATGGTAAATGGGATACGAAAAATTGAGGTACTTAGGCGGGTTGGGGAAATAAGCCGGGAGGTACTTAAGAGAGGGATTTTCTTCAGATTACATTCAAAAATTCACATTGTCCAAAAAAGTTGGTTACTTAAGCGGGTTAGGTATTTAAGCGGGGGGTACTTAAGCGGGTTTCACTGTACATAAATACGCTGCGATTAGGTTATAAATATTGCGCCATCTGTTTATCAAAAACCGAAATATGTACTTACGCCCACATACATACTTTTTGTCTCCTTCCCTCACTTCCTCCGCATGCACGTGTTTGCAAAACGATGACGAAGTGATTTTGTATGGGAAATCATTTATGCCCATATATTTGAATCAAATAAACATACTTAGAAGATATTAACCAATACTTCCCATATACCAAACGAAAGGAAAACTCTTGAATTTTTGATTAAAGGAAACAAAAACAAAATCATTCGAGCGGTTTTCAAGCATTTTGGTAATAAAAAAAAATTGCTAATTTTCTCAACAATTTTTCGCCTTAAAATGCTCAATATTTGATGAATTTATATAAAATCTGTACATGATAATATTTTTATTGCTCCAAAGAATCTATGTCCCGAAAATGAAAGTTCTATCTGCAAATCATAAGCTGCTGGAGAACTTTAAAGGCTCAAAATTTACCCCAAAATAAGCCAATGTTTACCGTGCTTTTTACGACAGAAATCGAATTGGTTACTTACAAAAATGAATGTGATAGGTTTGGAATTTTATCTTTGAAATGCCACACTTTTCTTTGAAATTGCTTCATTAGTTCTCGTGCAATAAGCAAAACGCGAAGCTCTAAAAATTACAACTACAACATTTCAGCATAGCCTCCATATTGAAACGTAAGACGTATTCTACGTCAATAATTGAAAATAATAAAAATAACAAAATAGTTATTGAATTAAAATTTATTAGTTAATGTTTTTTTTTTTAAGTAATTCATTATTAATTACTACAAAGTTGCAAATAATGGTGTTTAATATTTAAAAGATTACCAAAAATTGCGCTCATTAATTAATATTCATCATGATCGTTAATCACACTGGTTTACAGCAAGAATGTTCTCCAGATGCCACTATCCAATTCCCATCTAGAATTCTTCGGTGATTCCGAAAATTGAGATAATTTTTTTTCTGTGGATAACTTTTCGAGATAATTGCAATTTACCGTTATTCAGCTTTAAAAAATAGCGGTTTCACTTAATCACGTATATCTTACGAACCAATAAAATAATCCTATTACGAGATAAGGGAAATGAGAGCAAATGAAATTCTCCATAAAACATATTTACAACACTTTTCCATAGTCCTGATAGATTCTGAGAAATTAATTAATTACTTCTGACGCCTCTTGTTTTCGATGCAAACACTCTACCTACTCAGGTGTACGTGGCGTATGAGTGATACTCTTTTCTGCTCATATTTCATACAAAAAATCCTTGCGCTTTTTTTATTTGACCAATCATTATTTTCTTATTTGTTTATCGATTTTCTTCATTAGTAGCTCCGTTTTTTTCTAAAGGAACAGGCTTTAACACAAGTACAAAATATTTACACAGAAACTTTTAATTTTTTACTTTTTTCCCTGTTAAAGTTTAAAATTTTTTCATTTTTCCATCAAAAAAACGAAAAATCTGGAATGATTAATTAATTTCTGAGAAACTATCAGGGCTATCAAAAAGTGATGTATACACGGTTTATAGAGAATTTTATTTTCTTTCATTTACTGTACTGTACTTGATTAAGTGGAACCACTTTGTTTTTTAAGCTGAATAACAGTAACTTGCAAATATTTCGAAAACGTATCCATCCAAAAATAAATAAACTCGATTTTCGGAATCAGCGAGCGGTTCTACATACACACTGATTAGTGGCATCTGGAGAACAAAATCAAAATTAAAATTTATGATCTAGTGTCATTATTTAACACGTCTGATGTAAGTACTACATATATTCACTTACCTTTAACACAAAAATATCCCCTGTTGTGCGATTTATATCGAATTTACTATTTGCTGCGTTGTCCGGGTCGATGCCCTGACCGGTAAGGAAATATACAATACTCATCGGTCTATCTACATCATCGTCCGTGGCAGTAACCTATGTATCGGGTAAATAAAAAATATGGAAAGGTTAACAAGCATAAATCATCTAGCGTACCCAGTTGGGTTTAGCTCGGAAATGATGACTGAAGGTGACGGAGATTTTTATTACATAAATGCCATGATTCAATAATACAAAGTTGGAAAAATATTGACATTTGTGTCAATCGACTGCCTTGAAAGTGGGTAACCATTTCATCCCCTTTTGTGAAAAAGTAGTAGGAAAAGTAGTCTGGTAGTTCTGAAATGCGTTTTTGTATAAATTATAATTATATTTATGAATCAGATTCCACTTATCTACACAATATACAATGAATTAACTTTTTTATGGTATATTAAACATGCCATATAGATATCAAAAATGAAATAAATGTACATTCACACAAAAATTCTGACAAAAGAAAAATCTTATCGACAAATATTCCCAAATATTCAAAACAAACCATGGTTTCATTGAAATTCCAGTATATAGAGCGTGTGTGAATCGGTAACAAAGTTGGCGGCGAGTAAACTTTTGACAGCTATGAGGTGAATAAAATTTCAGTAGCTCATGAGGCTAGTGAAACTTTTGACAAATGCATAGAAAATTTTGACAATCGCAAAGATAGTTGATTGTGTAATTTTTCGTTAGATAAAAGCTTAAATTGTTGAACTGCAATCAACAATGGTATATATTTTCTTAAAATATTAATTTCACTTCAATTTGTAATATTTTATTCCGCATAAATCTGCGGTTATAAAAAATTTACTGCTGTCAAAAAAGATTTAATTTCTCACAGCAGATTGCCAAAACTGTCACACCATAGTAAAAATGTTCCTCAAAAGCTTTCCCCATAGAACTTTGTAACCGGTTCACACACGCCCATATAAAACAAAATTAACGGAATTCAAACAAATTGTTTATTCAAAGGGACTATATGAAGAAATATACAAATAGTAAATATGCAGTTGATATAACGCATATAAATTAATCTTTTAAAAATTATTATATTTATTGCATTTAAAAATTACACGTTCAATATCTTAAATTGAATAACATTTGTTTTTTTTTTTTTTAAATTTTTTAGTAATGTTTTCTACTATTTTCTCCAATCAGTCTTGCTAATCATTATATTGCTTACACTTTAAAAATGTGTGTACATTTGGTTGTTTAAAAATGTAATTTTTATGTAATGTTTTTTACTTTCTTCTCCAATCAGTATTGTTAATCATTATATTGGTTATACTTTAAAAATACGTCTTCAATATCGTAATTTAATTACATTTGGTTATTTAAAAATGTAATGTTTTTGTAATTTTTTTTTACTATTTCCTCCAATCAGTCTTGTTAATCATTATATTGGTTACACTTAAAAATATGTCTTAAATATCGCAATTTAATTACATTTGGTTTTTTAAAAATGTAAATTTTTGGTAATGTTTTCAACTCTTTTCTCCAATCAGTCTTGTTAGTCATTAAATTGGTTACATTTAAAAGTTAGATCTTGAGTATCGTAATTTAATTACATTTGGTTTTTTTAAATATGCAAAGGCTGCACTCGACGAACCCAAAGGCTGCAGTGGTAAAAATCCCTGCACCAGCGAATGTGGACAGACACACACAAGAAAATATCTTTAGTAATATTTGCACTTTCTCTTTTATGGGGTGATATACTTACTTGTAAATATGCAAAGGCTGCACTTTACCAACCCAAAGGCTGCAGTGGTAAAAATACATGCACCAGCCAACGTGGATGTATACACAAATGATCCTGACCTGCACCAGAAAAAATATTTGTTAATATTTGTACTTTCACATTTATTTGTAAGTATGCAACGACTGCACTTGACCAAAGTAGTTCCGAGTGGCCAGCCATATGTGAACGGACACACAGGGATCCTAGTACGCAAAACTTACTTGCAACGGCTGCACTTGTTGTAAAGCACTACTTTTTAACTGACTTCCAAAAAAGGAGGAGGTTATCAGTTCGTCGGAATCTTTTTTTTTTTTTTTTATGTATGTTACCGCATAACTTTGGACCACGTCAACCGATTTCGATAATCGGAAAGGTAGTGTCTCAGAGGTGGTCCCATACTAATCTGGTTAAGATCCGATCAGCGGATCATGAGATATATATATATATATTTTTTTTTTTTATATGGGAGTTGAAGTCGGTTTTTTTTTTGCTAAAAATTACTTGTTGAATACAAATTATGAATAACTCTGATACTCTGCAAAGAAATATGTAAATTATTGTTTTGATTCAAAATATTTCCATAATTTCCAATTTTTTTGGCATACTTACTTGAATTTGGGCAATAATAATATGAATTTACCCGAAACAATCGATGAAAATATCGGCAGTGTTGCCCGTTGAACTTTTTATACGAATAAAATATTTCTCCTCGTATTTTAGTAGTAGTTTCTATAAATCAAAAAAGAAAACAACACAGGCTAAGGCAGAATGCGGAAGCGAAACAACTGCAAGGTTATTTAACCTTGTATTATTGAATCATGAATCTATTGACATACATTCACACATTTTTATGCACAAAAAGGCCTGTGTTGTATAGTACCCTCGGAGCAAGATCTATGCATAGAAGGTCGCGCAATGCGCGAAATAAAAATTTCCTCTCTCTGCGCATATGGTCTATTCACACTTTACTTATTAAAAACAAAATGGCGGATATGTTTACTTTTTTTATAAAAGTTAAGAAGATGGTTATTACAAATGCAAAAGTTGAGTTTGGAAGTTAAATTGTTTTTTTTTTTTGTTTTAATGCAGCATTATTAACAAATATATACGGAGATCTTTGGGAAAGTTTCATGTTTAGAGAACAAGTAGTTCTAAAGTTATAACAATATTGGAATTTGGTATGCAGACATATGTATATGTGGGAGGTGTTTAGAGTAAAGTATATATAAATGACTTTCTAAAAGGGGGATAAATATGTATTCACCTATTATATCACTTGGATATTTAAAACTGTATTTTTTTTTAAACCTTACAGCCTTTAGACCATTTAGGATTGGAAAGATTAAATCATTTTTTTGATCCCGCGATCCTGTTAAACGAAAAATGTTCATTCATAATGAATAAAACTCCGAAATAAACATTCTACCGGAAAGTGCAGCTATACTAAAACAGCTAAGCGAATAGGCAGCTAAACGGAATGTACTGTAGTAGACTAGTTTTAATTTAAAAATTCTATCGTTGCCTTAATCCACCTAATATTAATAATGAAACAAGCTTTGTAATACGAAAAATAATGACAAATATATAGAAGTTGAAGCATGATAAGGCTAAACGTATGGTACATAAGGATGCCTTAATTTAAACTGAAAGAAAATAGTTTGTCTCCTTTAATTTATGCTGAACTGAATATTTGTACTACTGTTTTATATTTTCATTTGTTTACCACGAACGACGTCGGGTGTTCTGCTAATATTATTTAATTGTACAAGTTCCCCTGCTGTAGCGAGAAATGATGCCAAATCCTTTTCAAGGACTTCGACGAAGCTAGTGGCTCAAAATTGGAATTTAATGTTCATAATCCACCGGATTCTTAATTTTTCAACCAATTTTTACCAACAAGCAAAAAAAAATATTTATTTTGGTGAACATTTTTTTATAACATTTCAAAATTTTTTTTGTTAATTTTTTTTGTTTTGAGAGAACCAATACTATTGTTTTCAACTAGTTTTTGTTATGAAATATTTATTAACTGGAACAGAAGAATAAATTTTTTTCAAAATTGCTACTTTTTCTCTCAGAAATCAGGCTCAACTGGTCTCTTGCAAATATTGTAAGCTTTCATAAAAATAAATTAAAATTAATCAAATGAAGTGAAAACTGAAGGCTCCAGTGAATTACGAACACTAAATGCCAGTTTTGAACCACTGTGTAGCTGGGGGTTTATTGTTCTCTTTCAGTGAAACTGGAAACTCAGCGTGCAACACGAACCTGGGCACAACTTTCCCTGTGCTTTATAGATTGTACAAAGATAACCGATTAAATATAAACCTTTAAGTGGGGTGCGAAACTAACTGGCGAAGGTTTTCATTATATTTTATAAGGGACATTTTTATTTTTCATATTCTGCGTTTAAGAGTTTAAAGGACAGTTTAAGAAATAAAGGACACAAAGTGTCCTTTATTTTGAAAACAATTATAAAGGACTGTCCTTTGAAATAGAGGACGGATGGTCACCGTATGCATTAGGCTCACTAGAATCTGTTGGAAAGCGTTTCTTAACCCAAAAAAGTAGCAGAAACTAGCAGCTCTCTCTCATTCTTACGTTTTTTTCAATAAACAGCCTTTTTATCTGCATAATTTTGGTATTTTTTTTTAAATAAAAATGAGGGAATCATTAAATAAGGAAATGTCTAGTTTCTTGTACAATGATTTTGTGGTGTGGAGCGGAGAAACCCCCTTCTATTGTCAAAGGTAGGGATGCCCAAATCAGCACATATGTGTCGCGGTACTTGGCAAGCGCGGAAACCAAAAGTTGTCGGAAGGGGAAAACGAAGTCAACAGAATAGTGAGATTGTATGTGTGACAGTGCTGGATAATGAGTGTGCATTGTGCCATTTTCGCCCCTTTCGGAAGCAGCCGACACCTTCAGCACAATCGATTGATTTTCGGCACTATTTTTGCGTAGCTCAATGCAACTATATTATATTTCTTTCGGATCCGCAATTTTAAATATTTTTTTTACATTTGATCGTATGTGCTTAAACTTATAAAGGATGTTGATATTTGAGATTTTTAAATTGTACTAAATTAATGACAAAAAGTGTAACTTTTGGAGCTTAATTGTACTTTTCACCATTTCCGGCAATGCATTACCTCCAATTTCCCGCAACCAAACAAAACCAATTTTGTTGTCTACTGCAGTGTGTTTATTGTTCAATTCAATGTACAGCTTCAGTTAGTGTAGGCTTAATTTATGGTAACTTATCATTGAGATCTTTTCAGCTGGCCTATAAAGTAATAGTCTGTCTTGTCAGAAAGTCCCACTAAGTTAAACTAAGTTTCATTCAGCGTAGAGTTTAACTTAAATTATACACAAATAAATTCTTGAATTATATTTCACATTTTTAAAAGTACACCCCGCGACAAAATGCTACGGTCACCTACTTTTGGCTATTTATTATATTTTTTATCATTGTCTAACAAAAACTATACAAATAAAGCTTAATTTAAAATATTGGAATAAAATACAACAACGCTATACGCGCATTCATCCATATATGATAAAATGCGAACGTTCGTTATATGGAAGAAAGTGCGCAACACCGCAAACAGAAAAACTCAAAAAATCAATGGTATTTTTTAGACACTTCAAACTTGCACCTTATTATACTAGAATGAATGGGCTAAAAAAATGTTAACCTAAAACATGTCTACAAATTCTGAACAAAAACTGTGAAAATTTTATGAAACTATGTTGCTTTTTTTCAATCTTTCAAGTTTGGATTTATTTGCAAGGTTTTTGTTAGACAATGCGCTACCATTTTATAAAAAACAATAATTAAAATTACTTAAAAAGTTAGTTCATATTAATGAACATAAAATGAGATCACTATTGATAAAATGTAAATCTTCCCGGGAAATTTTTAATTTCAACGCATGGAATTTACATATACTTTTTTATTTTCAACCCACGAATTGCCCAATTACTTCTATTTCTGCAGGATCGCCATTAGGTGAATTGCATTTCCAAAGATTTTTTCAAAATAAATAGCGATGAGGGATATTTCACCCGCCGGTGATAAGAAATCGCAATCACCATAACACACATCACTAATATTACTGTTCACAATCACGTTTATGAAATATAGGTATATCTATTTACTTAAATGTAAACGGATTAAGAATCAAAGTGCTAGAAGAGATTTGAGCGTTTGGTACAAAAAGTATTTTTGATATTGAAATTGTACTTAAAATCGGCAAATTGTACTTTTGTACTTTTTAAAATTAGTTGTACTGAAAAAAGTACAATTGTACTTAAAATATCAACACTGATTCACTGGCGTGACAAAGTACTTGCTGCAGCGATGCCAGATTTGAGCGTACGCAATTTTTTACCGATAATAACTCATGCGAGGGATTTGGGTGATATGTAAATTGCCACACGGTCAAAAATTTGGGTTTAATTTTTAAACCGCGCTGGGACTACTGCCTTTTTTAATTTTTTATAGTCTACTTTTTAAACCAGTCAATCGTTTTACGCAATTTTTAATATGTTCTGGTTTAAATTTTAGTCGAAAAAGTTCGTGGTTTAAAACTCAAACCAAAAGTTTTAATTCTAGTTTCTAGGTTTCATATATCGAAAAGTTGGTTTAAAATCTAAACCGAAATAGAATATGTTTGCACACAGCGAAATGTGGTGTTGATTCAAACTCAACATATGAAAGCACGTTTACATGCGTGGCTGTAGCTGAGTGTACAAAGATGCTTGATTGCTTGACAATTGGTTGCTGCCAAGGCTGTTCGCGTTCAATCCCCATCAGACGGAGCATGAAATTTAAGATCTTTTTTTTATTCTAAATTATGGAAATGTTTGGGTCAAAAACTGTTTAAATTCTAAACCCAACATAGGTGCTCTCTTTAATCTTAATCTTGGAAGGTTTGTATTTGAAACTGAACTTAGTTTGGTCATATATGTATGTAGTCTAAAAATTTTTAAATTAAAACCGAAACTTTTAACCGTGCACTGAGCAAAACTACTTGAGAAAAAGAATTAGTTTAATAGCACGAGTGCAACATCGTACACGTGATAGAAGTAAAACTTCTTAAAAAAGCCCATGTGTGCGCCACATACCCGGTAGAAATCTTAACAAAAATATACTAACGAGACAATCAGACGAATACAGTTGTTTATTGTATCCAAAGTTGGTACCAAGTTGATAAGTTTTTATCATTTCTTATAATTTGCTTTTAATTTTAATTTTTTCGAATACAGAGGATATGATTGCGTATACTGCTAGAAACACAAAATAAAAAACAGAACTTTTGCAACGTTCCGAATAAATAAAAAAAGATTTTCCGTACGTTTCAAAGGCAGTTAAAAAATGCGTATAATTTTCGTCACGAAATTGATATCAATAATTTTGTGTTTCTAGTTCAGCTTTCGTCACTCGAAAATTTTACCTCAAAGAGGTGTTTTATTTGATACACTATACACTAATATTCTACATTAAGATGGAATTCATTTACTAAATAAAATGTGAGGAATAGGTAAATTAAATATGTTTTCCGTTGTTATAAATGTATTGAAATTAATTTATTAATAAAAACGTGAGGAAATGGATATGTATATACACTTTTTACTAAATCAAAAAAATGATTAAACATGATAATAAAAACTTGGCGCTTTTGTTTTGGAAAAATTGGCTTTTTCTGGTGGCCTGATGCCACACTGGCTCAGTTGTCGCAAAAGTACACATACATACACGCATTTTTGCTTGAAAATAAGTGTGTAGTGGTTAATATAGTCAAACCCTGTAGGGAAAATCTCTAGTTCTAAACTGGTGCGCATGTAGTACGTTTAGACCCAGCACTGGTTCGCGATAAATCTCTTTTGCATACAAACAACTGGCGAATTTAACATGGCGATGTCCTAGGAAGTGTCAATTGCCCCCCGCTGCATCCCTTTTTCGATAGTTCCGAACTAGTCCTAAATTCTATAGTTCCGAACCAGTTCTAAAATCGACAGACGAAAGAGAAAAGTATCATGATTTTTCAATCTTTTGGTTCTTCCGTGTGTGCGATTTACATTATTTTCAAAGAAACGTTTTTTTTCAATTTGAAATTAAATTTGTTTGAATGATTGTAAGAAATGTACGTTTACATACCTTTGGCTGTAGCTGACTTTGCAGAGGTGCTCGCTGTTATTTGTTACATTCCAGTTGGCCCCAAGATGTTAGTATGTTAATACAAAGTTTTGTTTTGTATTACCAAACTATGAAATAGCATCTGCGAAGTGCAGAATGAAGGTGCATTTGAACGAAAAAGCCGCCAAACACATATCTATGTAAAGTAAACAAGCCCCCGCTGCATCCCTTTTTCGATCGTTTCGAACTAGTTATAAATTCGACAGATAAGATCTAGTTCGTTCTGCGTCCCTTTTTCTATAATTCCGAACCAGTTCTAAATTCGTCACTTTAGATATAGATTTCTAATGAAAAAAGAGAATTAAAATAGTTTTTTTAAGAGACCCACATTTCGCTGATTTTGAACTGGTGGGGATCTACTTACTATCGGACTGGTTCGTTTTTGGCGATAAAGATCTTGTACGGAACTAGAAATTTTATGCACCAGTCCGCGGTTTCCCTGCAGGGAAGGTATACAATATTTCTGGTGCATATAATTCCGGCTACGCCATCCACAATATTTTTGCGCAGAACCTACATCGCAATTTACAAAAAAAATGAATATTTCAAAAATGCATACAGTGTTGCCGCGAATCATTTTTAGTGGTAGCCAAATTCCTTTAAAAAAAGGGCTAAAAAATACCTAAAAAGTCGTAGTGGCTAAAAATGGTAGCTAAAATTTTGTTACTTACATATACATATATAATTATACACGTAAACATTTTCAATAAGTAATGGTATAGAAAAACAATGAACTCTGGAAAAAAAGCTAATATTTTATCCAACCAAAAACCTTTTTGTATAAAAGGGGAAATATACGACACCAGCTTGCTGGCTCCATCAAGTGATTGTACCATCAGGCTCGAAGCATATAACCAGCATATACTAGCATGCTGGTCCAGGAAAGATCGAAATGATTAGAGCCGAAATTTCATAATTTTTCTATCGCGAAATCCTAATCTTCCACAAACACGGCTTTGACTCATATAGTGAACAAATTTCCGCCAAAATAGTTTTTACTTAGAAAATTGAATTAATTTCACCACTCACGACACCAGCATGCTGGTACAATCATAAAATTTTCAAATAGTTTTTGTAGTCGCACCAGCAGCTGGTACAATCAAACCACAAGAACGAACATACACGGTCAATCGACTTCATGGGCCATTTAACAAATTAAGCATATTAAGGGCCGTAAACGTATATATTTTAAACTATACTTAAATCGTTAATAGATAAGTTAACAGCCCTAACACTTTTACGGTATCTATGTATAAAAACGTAAGGAAGCTACAATACATATATATATCAGTCTTTCTTAGTGTGAAAATTCATCTCTTACATAAATGAAAAAAAAATGAGATCAAATTAAGCATATACAACTTTTTCATGCCAAGTATGAATAAATTCTCCAAAGGGCTAAAAAAAGGGCTAGGGGCAATTTTAAATTTATGTGGCCAAAAAAAGTATTTGGTAGCTAAATCTTGCCACCAAAGGACTAAAACGGCAACACTGCATGCATATAACATGTGTTTTTCGAGCACACGTTTCAATCTAAATTGAACTGTGAAATATATTTGGGAGGGCGAATAAGCGTACAATGTTTTCTTAGAAGTTGTAATTAATTTTTACCATCGTTATGGCACAAAAAAGAGAATATTCAGAAAAATGTCTCGCCATTTATTCCTGATTTTGACGGTATAATTTTTTTTGCTGCAAATTAAAAGGTGCGGTAAAAGTGAAACTTTCAACATTTTCAAAAGCTCTTTTTTTCGAAAATTATTGAACCGAGTTCCAAAATGTGGATATGGATGGAAAGGTAATTCAAATGCCTTTTATCCATTATGTATATATCTATACATATAATAAGTAAACATTTCGAGAAAACCTAAGAAAACGAAATAATGACCTTTTTATGCTTATCAGAACAAAAAAATATTTGAATATAGAGAAAATTTTGAATAAAATAATTCTTTCAATATAGTTAGTTACTTATTTAGAAAAATGCATACGTTTCTATTATAAAATGAATATAATTTCGTTTTTTTTAGTTTTTCTCGAAATATGTATATAACGTATGCAGAGTTGTGAAAAATGCGTTAAATTTTTTAATGCATAGCATTTTAATGTAAATAAAAATTCCAATGCATTAATTCCGAAGAAATAATGCTAATGATTTTTTTTTTGTATTAACATTAAAATGTTTAAATAAATACTATTGCAATAATTTATTGCATTAAAATTATAACAAGCATTAAAAACCCATTAACTAATTTTATTTTGAAGTAAAAATTCTTTGCTGACGTTGAGGGTAGAATTTTAAGGTAAAAAAAGATAGTGACGGACGTAAGGCTGGTTTTCACTATGTCAAGTTCAATGGCATTTGTCGTTAAATAGGTAAAATCACATTGTCAAACGGAACTAAAAAACGGTTTATTGATTGATTTAGATCAGAGTAGGTCCTCAGTCGTGTACATGCGCTGCTAAACTGGCTATCTGTCCGCTTTTGGCTCATACTTAATATATGTAATCGGTATGCATCAACAATCAACACAAAAAAAAGCTACAAAAGCACTCTGCGTTGCATGCACATTGGCTTTCATTTTCATAAAACATCTAACAATGTTTAGAAGAATTTTTCTACAAACACACATAATATAATGAAGCTGAAAAAACTATTAGTAATTATTCCAAGTCCTTCCAAAAGATGTTATTTATATTTTACTAGAAAATAAATTTAATGGTTTTTAATAATGCAAACGAGCAAAAGTATTAAACATTTTAGTGCTCTAAATTTTTTCATTAGCATTAGCTTGGGCAATTTAATGAAAAAAAAATTTCATTAGCATTACATTTTTCAGAATTAAAGCATTGAAATATTCAATTGCATTAAATTTCATAAATTAATGCATTAATTTTTTACATTAACATTATTGCTTTAAATACCATTAATGCATTTTTCATAACTCTGAACGTATGTATAGATACACATATCGAATGGAAGGTATTTCAATTTCCTTTCCAACCATATCCACAATTTGAAAATAAGTTCAATTATTTTCGAAACATAATAATAATAATAATAGATTGGCGCTTACACATATGTTAGTGTTTGGCCGAGCTTCTCCTCCGACTTGTGGCGTGCGCTTTGATGTTGTCACACAAAGCGGAGGGACCTACAGTTTTACGCCGACTCCGAACACTCGGAGGTTTACCATTGCCTACCGAGGGACGACCGCTGTTAAGAAAAAACCTTTTTTCTATATTTTTTGCGATGTTGCTTTGACCAGGGCTTGAACCCAGGTGCTGATGAGTGAAAGCGCGCACTGCTTACCACTACACCACAGCGGCCGACATAAGCATTTGAAAAAAAATTCAATATTCTCCCTAAGACCGAACCTATTAATTTGCCCCAAATATTTTTTATACCATTAGGATCCAAGAAAAAAGGCGGACCATGGCCATTTTTTTTCCTACACTGAGGGAAAAAAATATTAAAATCAAATAGAAACGTAATTGATCTTACTATAAACGTCAACGAAAGTACTGTATATTGGTAAATATTCAATTCAATTACGCGCATATGAAAATGACCGCGTTCGTTCTGAAAAAGCATCCGTGAAGTGAATAATCAGACAAAAACTAAAAAAAATATATATATTTAACCTGCATGTTGCCTGCAGTGGAATTCGAACCCTCACCATCTCTGGATATCAACAAATTGTGGCATGCATCTTTGCGCACTCAGCTACAGCCAGACATATAAATTTGCTTTCAAATGTTGAATATCCATCAACACCACAGCACACGATTTGTACGGATAAACATGTACTATGTATGAATGTGTGTTGTCACCGCTCTCAGAGCGGCGCTCTGCATGCTTGGGGTGCGTATGTACACCAGTGTTGCCATTTTAGCGGTTTCCGGCTAGATTTAGCCGGTTGCGATAGAAAACAGCCGGAGAAATTTCGATTTAGCCGGCAGCCGATTTGTTAGCCGTTTTGCAGAAAAAAATTAGCCGTTTTTAGCCGATTTTGCTATTTGCTTTGTTTTCTTAAATTTCAAATATGTATATATGTTTCCATTTTTGACTAAGCGACCCAAAATCTGTTAGAAATGGCTACTAGCCTTATCGTGGAGAAAATTTTCATGTCAGGCAGGGTTGTATGAAATTGGGCCGATTTCGCTTATTTTTATTTTAAACGAAGAAGGGATTTTCTTCATAAAACGTTTGTTATAAATGTCTTAATTTTAAGTGTGAAGTTTTATTCGCAAACTTAGAAAATAAGAAATTGTTTCACTGTTAAGACACTTAAGATGCGTTTGTGTTTGGATATAGTGCCAACAAACAGAATAAATATTACATGTAGATATTGTCTTCCCAGATAGCGCATATTCAATTCTGCCTAAATTACAAAACATCATTTTTGCCCACTCCCAAAGGTTGAAGGTAAGGGAAAAATTAATATTTTCAAGCACTATGTACACATATGTATTTTTTCAAACAAACTTTTTTGCTGAGAACTTATTTGAATTTCAAAAACCGAATGCCAACTTGAATTAAAGGAACCAACACTGAAGTGAGTCAAAATGAAAATAAAAGAGCACACATTTCTATGTAAAGCAAAACTCTCTGGGAATCCTACGAGACATCTGCCGGTCATATGACCGGTCATCTAAATGGGAGATCTGCAGTCTTTTGGCATCATATTTTACATCAAAATTGAAGGGATTTCTGAAAAATCTGACCAGTTCTTTTGTGTAACTGTGATTTTGCATCCCTTGTCAACATATGGCCTCGGTTGATGTTAACTTAAGGTCGTTGTGTTACTGCCTTAAAATTGAAGGGAAATTTTTACAGCGTCTTTTATGTGTATTGGTTTCTATTTGAGTGTATTGAGAATCGGTTAGTCTGAAAAGGCCTTGTAGGGAAGACAATAGGTTTGTTCGTCGAAAATCCAGCGAGAATTATCACTCAAAATATCAGATAGTAAGAAAAAAAGCTCCCAAATTCTCTCTCATGTAGAGAAACTTGCAATTTTCAGTACGAACGCAAATTTGCAAGTTTTTATGCTAGCTAGTGTCCATGGTTGCATTTCAAACAAAAGAAATTTGTATAGAATTTTTAAAATTCTTTCAGAGGTGCAAAAAACAGGATCTACGTATATATATCTTGTCAGTCCGACTTTCTTCAACATACGTTTCAATCATAACTAAATTAATTAAGTAAACAAGTATTAACTAACATTTTTCATTTTAAAATCGCTCCAGTTTGTAAATTTTTAAATTTAACGAACTTGTTTATTCAAATTGTCGTCGACAAAAAATCCAACCATGTGCCACAATCATATGTTTTTCCTAATTGCAAATTCTAGCTGGCAAAATTATTTCCGGCTCGAATTTGTAACTTCTCTCCAAGAAATAGTCTTTTTACTCGTGATTTATTTAAGTAAAACATGTGAAATTTAGTTGAAACATTTTAGCCGTTTTTAGCCGGTTTTATTTGTCAATTTAGCCGGTTCGTCCAAAAAGTTCTGGCAACACTGATGTACACTCATATATATAAGTTGCGTTCGCGTAGCTGTTAATTGTTCATATTTAACCAAAACTTTCAGGTTTTTGCGTTCGCGTACGCAAAAAACTTGCAAAGGAGGGGAAATTGAGAGAGCAAAGTCACATTTCATTTTGAGGGGAAGCTGCTGGTTTCTGCTGGAAAAATTTTTGCCAACAGCAATTTGCCAACAGGAAAACAGCTGATCAAAAACAGCCGGTTTCAATTTACGCAAATCACAAAATTGAATTTGATGGTTTGGAAGTTAAAAATTACAAAATGCGACTAATTAAACTTGTAAGAAGAAAGTAGTTATTTGTTTAATCAATAAACTGTGTCAGGATACCACTTTGTGATGAGTTTTCGTACGTTTTGAAATTTTACACTTTTGAATGTAAACAAAAATTATATCAGCTCTTCGTCTAACTGGCAAGTTTCTGCAAATTTTCTGTTCGCGTACTGTTTTGGATATTTTTCGCTTGTGAGAGAACTGGTGACATTTTGCCGGAATTTTGCTGTTGGTTCGTTTTTACTGGAGATTTTAAACGAACGCACCTATACTCAGATGTGAACAGTCAAATACGTGCGTAATAAATTTTGTATGGAAATATTATTTTTAAATTCGAACATTTTTAAACGATAATCAAATATAAAGTATTCATTTTTACTATGCATTATTTCCCTCAGTGTAGATGAAGTGACAGCTTTTAAATTACGTGAAGTTAAGTTAATTTGCCATAATCAGACCTTTCCGCGCCTCGCCTCATTGCTGCTACGAGTACGACCTGCGAGCACGATTGCCACACAATTAAAACATTTCTGACCAGAATTTACCAAATGAAATTACCTAAAAGTTACGAAGTCAAAAACAACGTTTTATTATACAGTAAATTGTAAAAACAAACCTCGTTTATTTGCCATAAATAAGACATGGGTACAATAAATAGTTTTGTTAAAAGAAAACTAAACAAATTCATTTCACATATGAGACCATGAGGGCCAGAAGAGCCTATCTACAAACAAATTTTTAGTATTTAATATGAGAAAGAAGGATCTATAAAAAATAAATGCCGTCTTTTAATAAAAAATTTATAGCACCTACGTGATGCTACATATTATAGTAAAACAAAACTAGCTCCCTGTGCCTCGGGCTATTAGCGCTTCGATTCTGGTAATGCATTTTAAGGTGCACCTCAACTTTTTTTGATGTGTCACTAAAGCTACTCTGGCGCTCAAGGCCTCATATAATAACTAAATACATTTACATACGTATATAAATAAAATTTTATTCAATATCTGTATATGTAAGTGTATAAAGAAGAATATAACAAAAATTTATGAAACAAAAAACAACAAATAAATATTTTTGCAACGCATGCGTTTAGAAATATACTTTTCATAAAAACGCGCTTTAAGCTCTTGTCTTTTGAACGGGATCTTAGCCCCAGAATAAAACAAAATAAACCGCACAAACTATTGTTCAAACCTCCTTTTTTCATTTCCTCTATATATGGATCAAAGACCTGTCAATAAGTATTAAACGTGTGGCATATTTCCTCATATTCACGGCTCGCCCTTTCGTGTTGCCCCTCAGACAAATTAGATGTGGTATCACCATATATATAATAAAAAGTATAGATGATTTTGAATAAAATAACATCAGAATAAAATTTCCAGGCTTCACCTATTGGACTTACGGTTGCCAGACGTACTGATTTTATCAGTATAGTACTGATTTTTCAACTCTTGTACTGATTTTATTCATTTCTTCAATCAGTACGTTAATGTCCTGATTTTTAAAAAGGTGAACTGATTTGTACTGAATTTTCAACTCAAACAAAATACTTTAGCATTTTCTTACGGTTTTTACAGACCGTTGGAGCTTCCTTAAACTGTACTGTAAAAAAATAATAAGAAAATAATTTAATTATAGTTGACAAGTTTTAGATAATGTTTGATATGCCCAAGAAATTAATACAACAAAAAGATCAATCGTTTTATGGGCATATCGCCGGGTCGTTACTAGGGATGTTAATTTTTCGGCTTTTTCCGATCCCGGGATTTTCGAGATGAATCCCGGGATCCCGGGATTAAGATACTCACTACTTTTCAACAACTTGAATCGAAAAAATTGCTTCTATATTGTTTGAAAAGCTCTCCTACTATGAAACAAATAATAAATAACTGGGTTTGAAACCTACTTTTTTATTTAATGAGGCGTTGTTATTTTTTCTCTCGGACCGCAGGATTTATTTTGAAGAACTTTGTTATTTCAGAGACATGATTAATTCCAAAAATTATTAAACAATTTCAATGCAATATAGAATAAAAATAAGGGTAACCAATATAGGAAATTTCTTTAGAATTTATAAAATTTAAATTGTTTGGATTCACAAGGACGAATACGTAATTTTTAAGCCGACAAAGTTTGAAGAACGAGATTCGAGGATGATATCGAGTTTATATAAGCCCTTAATATACATACATATATTTTTTTCAAAAACAAATAATGCGAAATTTCAAGGATAAAATTTCAAAATGACATTTTCAATATTTACCAGCCCTTCTGTACCAGAAACCTGTGATCGGACCTAAAAAAATTCTCTGTGGTAGAATCTGGAAAAAAATGTGACAGATTTCAAAAAAATGTGGTAGATCTCAGGTTTTGGATAAAATTTTGTACAAAAATTAAAGAAATTCTGTAAGATTTCACCTAAATTGCAAACTTTTTAATTAGACTTCAGAAAAATTAATTTTAGTATAACAAAGTGCAAGATTGAAGTTGCTAAAAATTGCATTGAATTTTTTCCGTGACAGTGTAAAGCGGTTTCTTCCATATCAAGATATTTTTCGAACATGCAACCTTGCGGAGTGCTGCCAGCGTTTCATTTTATCGCATCACGATGCAGCGAATAAATGTGGCACGTTACAGAAACCGCTACTTGGGATTTGCCGATTTTGACAATTCTCAAGTAAATGTAAACAACGCCTCAGGAACTTTAGATGCCCTGAAATTTTGTAATACTTTCACAAAAATCGCCGTTGTTTTAAATTTTCGCTATTAATTATTTTTATAAATCATATATTTTAAAATTTAACATAATGAAACCACGTTTCATGTCGAAAAATTTATTATTAAGAAAATTTACTATTTTACAATTTATTTTATCCTCCCATTCGGCTTTGTTTACTTTTAATTGAGAAATTTCATCGCCGCCGGGAATGCGGAATCTTGTATTATATCATTCTTGTTACCATATAGTGTTTAGTGTTGGACAATTTTTATACCCGAGCGCACTTGTGCACAAGGGTATTATAACTTTGT